>NC_082641.1:176648200-176950254 GCF_028023285.1 Balaenoptera ricei | reverse complement strand
CTGTTTATATATTTTGGAGATTAATCCTTTGCCGGTTGATTCATTTGCAAATATTTTTTCCCACTCTGAAGGTTGTCTTTTCATCTTGTTTGTAGTTTCCTTTGCTTTGCAAAAACTTTTAAGTTTCATTAGGTCCCATTTGTTTATTTTTGTTTTTATTTCCATTACTCTAGGAGGTGGATCAAAACAGATCTTGCCGTGATTTATGTCAAAGAGTGTTCTTCCTATGTTTTCCTCTAAGAGTTTTATAGTGTCCGGTCTTACATTTAGGTCTCTAATCCATTTTGAGTTTATTTTTCTGTATGGTGTTAGGGAGTGTTCTAATTTCATTCTTTTACATGTAGCTGTCCAGTTTTCCCAGCACCACTTATTGAAAAGATTGTCTTTTCTCCATTGTATATCCTTGCCTCCTTTGTCAGAGATTAGTTGACCATAGGTGCATGGGTTTACCTCTGGGCTTTCTATCCTGTTCCATTGATCTATATTTCTGTTTATGTGCCAGTACCATATTGTCTTGATTACTCTAGCTTTGCAGTATAGTCTGAAGTCAGGGAGTTTGATTCCTCCAGCTCCGTTTTTTTCCCTCAAGACTGCTTTGGCTCTTCAGGGTCTTTTGTGTCTCCATACAAATTTTAAGATTTTTTGTTCTAGTTCTGTAAAAAATGCCATTGGTAATTTGGTAGGGATTGCATTGAATCTGTAGATTGCTTTGGGTAGTATAGTCATTTTAACAATATTGATTCTTCCAATCCAAGAACATGGTATATCTCTCCATCTGTTGGTATCATCTTTAATTTCTTTCAACAGTGTCCTATAGTTTTCTGCATACAGGTCTTTTGTCTCCCTAGGTAGGTTTATTCCTAAGTATTTTATTCTTTTTGTTGCAATGGTAAATGGGAGTATTTCCTTAATTTCTCTTTCAGATTTTTCATTATTCATGTATAGGAATGCAAGAGATTTATGTGCATTAATTTTGTATCCTGCAACTTTACCAAATTCATTGATTAGCTCTAGTAGTTTTCAGGTGGCATCTTTAGGATTCTCTATGTACAGTATCATGTCATCTGCAAACAGTGATGGTTTTACTTCTTCTTTTCCAGTTGTATTCCTTTTATTTCTTTTTCTTCTCTGATTGCCGTGGCTAGGACTTCCAAAACTATGTTGAATAATAGTGGTGAGAGTGGACATCCTTGTCTCTTTCCTGACCTTAGAGGAAATGCTTTCAGTTTTTCAGCATTGAGAGTGATGTTTGCTGTGGGTTTGTTGTATATGGCCTTTATTATGTTTAGGTAGGTTCCCTCTGTGCCCACTTTCTGGAGAGTTTTTATCATAAATCGGTGTTGAATTTTGTCAAAAGCTTTTTCTGCATCTATTGAGATGATCATATGGTTTTTATTCTTCAGTTTGTTAATATGGTGTATCACATTGATTGATTTGCATATATTGAAGAATCCTTGCATCCCTGGGATAAATCCTACTTGATCATGGTGTATGATCCTTTTAATGTGTTGTTGGATTCTGCTTGCTAGCATTTTGTTGAGGATTTTTGCATCTATATTCATCAGCGATATTGGTCTGTAATTTTCTTTTCTTGTAGTATCTTTGTCTGGTTTTGGTATCAGGGTGATTGTGGCCTCATAGAATGAGTTTGGGAGTGTTCCTTCCTCTGCAATTTTTTGGAAGAGTTTGAGAAGGATGGGTGTTAGCTCTTCTCTAAATGTTTGATAGAATTCACCTGTGAAGCCATCTGGTCCTGCACTTTTGTTCGTTGGAAGATTTTAAATCACAGTTTCAATTTCATTCCTTGTGATTGGTCTGTTCATATTTTCTATTTCTTCCTGGTTCAGTCTTGGAAGGGTATATCTTTCTAAGAATTTGTCCATTTCTTCCAGGTTGTCCATTTTATTGGCATAAAGTTTCTTGTAGTAGTCTCTTAGGATGCTTTGTATTTCTGCAGTGTCTGTTGTAACTTCTTTTTCATTTCTAATTTTATTGATTTGAATCCTCTTCCTCTTTTTCTTGATGAGTCTGGCTAATGCTTTATCAATGTTGTTTATCTTCTCAAAGAACCAGCTTTTAGTTTTATTGATCTTTGCTATTGTTTCCTTTGTTTCTATTTCATTTATTTCTGCTCTGATCTTTATGATTTCTTTCCTTCTGCTAACTTTGGGTTTTGTTTGTTCTTCTTTCTCTAGTTCCTTTAGGTGTAAGGTTAGATTGTTTACTTGAGATTTTTCTTGTTTCTTGAGGTAGGCTTGTATAGCTATAAACTTCCCTGTTAGAACTGCTTTTGCTGCATCCCATAGGTTTTGGATCATCGTGTTTTCATTGTCATTTGTCTCTAGGTATTTTTTGATTTCCTCTTTGATTTCTTCAGTGATCTCTTGGTTATTTAGTAACGTTTTGTTTAGCCTCCATGTGTTGGTGTTTTATACGTTTTTTTCCCTGTAATTGATTTCTAATCTCATAGCATTGTGGTCAGAAAAGATGCTTGATATGATTTCAATTTTCTTAAATTTACTGAGGCTTGATTTGTGACCCCAGATGTGATCTATCCTGGAGAATGTTCCATGAGCACTTGAGAAGAAAGTGTAATCTGCTGGTTTTGGATGGAATGTCCTATAAATATCAATTAAATCTATCTGGTCTATTGTGTCATTTAAAGCTTCTGTTTTCTTGTTAATTTTCTGTTTGGATGACCTGTCCATTGGTGTAAGTGAGGTGTTAAGGTCCCCCACTATTATTGTGTTACTGTCGATTTCCTCTTTTATAGCTGTTAGCAGTTGCCTTATGTATTGAGGTGCTCCTATGTTGGGTGCATATATATTTATAATTGTTATGTCTTCTTCTTGGATTGATCCCTTGATCATTATGTAGTGTCCTTCATTGTCTCTTGAACATTCTTTATTTTAAAGTCTACTTTATCTGATATGAGTATTGCTACTCCAGCTTTCTTTTCATTTCCATTTGCATGGAATAACTTTTTCCATCCCCTCACTTTCAATCTGTATGTGTCCCTAGGTCTGAAGTGGGTCTCTTGTAGACAGCATATATATGGGTCTTGTTTTTGTATCCATTCAGCAAGCCTGTGTCTTTTGGTTGGAGCATTTAATCCATTCACGTTTAAGGTAATTATCAATATGTATGTTCCTATGACCATTTTCTTAATTGTTTTGGGTTTGTTTTTATAGGTCCTTTTCTTCTCTTGTGTTTCCCACTTAGAGAAATTCCTTTAGCATTTGTTGTAGAGCTGGTTTGGTGGTGCTGAATTCTCTTAGCTTTTGCTTGTCTGTAAAGCTTTTGATTTCTCCATCGAATCTGAATGAGATCCTTGCCGGGTAGAGTAATCTTGATTGTAGGTTCTTCCCTTTCATCACTTTAAGTATATCATGCCACTCCCTTCTGGCTTGTAGAGTTTCTGCTGAGAAATCAGCTGTTAATCTTATGGGAGTTCCCTTGTATATTATTTGTCGTTTTTCCCTTGCTGCTTTCAATAATTTTTCTTTGTCTTTAATTTTTGCCAATTTGATTTCTATGTGTCTTGGCGTGTTTCTCCTTGGGTTTATTCTGTATGGAACTCTCTGTGCTTCCTGGACTTGGGTGGCTATTTCCTTTCCCATGTTAAGGAAGTTTTCGACTATAATTTCTTCAAATATTTTCTCAGGTCTTTTCTCTCTCTCTTCTCCTTCTGGGACCCCTATAATGCGAATGTTGTTGCATTTAATGTTGTCTCAGAGGTCTCTTATGCTGTCTTCATTTCTTTTCATTCTTTTTTCTTTATTCTGTTCCGCAGCAGTGAATTCCACCATTCTGTCTTCCAGGTCATTTATCTGTTCTTCTGCCTCAGTTATTCTGCTATTGATTCCTTCTAGTGTAGTTTTCATTTCAGTTATTGTGTTGTTCATCCCTGTTTGTTTTTTCTTTAATTCTTCTAGATCTTTGTTAAATATTTCTTGCGTCTTCTCAATCTTTGCCTCCATTCTTTTTCCGAGGTCCTGGGTCATCTTCACTATCATTATTCTCAATTCTTTTTCTGGAAGGTTGTCTATCTCCACTTCATTTAGTTGTTTTTCTGGGGTTTTATCTTGTTCCTTCATCTGGTACATAGCCCTCTGCCTTTTCATCTTGTCTATCTTTCTGTGAATGTGGTTTTTGTTCCACAGGCTGCAGGATTGTAGTTCTTCTTGCTTCTGCTGTCTGCCCTCTGGTGGATGAAACTATTTAAGAGGCTTGGGGAAGTTTACTGATGGGAGGGACTGGTGATGGGTAGAGCTGGCTGTTGCTCTGGCGGACAGAGCTCAGTAAAACTTTAATCCACTTGTCTGCTGATCGGTGAGGCTGGGTTCCCTCCCTGTTGGTTGTTTGGCCTGAGGCGACCCAACAGTGGAGCCTACCCGGGCTCTTTGGTGGGGCTAATGGCAAACTCTGGGAGGGCTCACGCCAAGGAGTACTTCCCAGAACTTCTGCTGCCAGTGTCCTTGTCCTCACGGTGAGACACAGCCACCCCCGCCTCTGCAGGAGACCCCCCAACACTAGCAGGTAGGTCTGGTTCAGTCTCCCCTGGGGTCACTGCTCCTTCCCCTGGGTCCCAATGCGCACACTATTCTGTGTGTGCCCTCCAAGAGTGGAGTCTCTGTTTCCCCCAGTCCTGTCGAAGTCCTGCAGTCAAATCCTGCTAGCCTTCAAAGTCTGATTCTCTAGGAATTCCTCCTCCCTTTGCCAGACCCCCAGGTTGGGAAGCCTGACGTGGGGCTCAGAACCTTCACTCCAGTGGGTGGACTCCTGTGGTATGAGTGTTCTCCAGTTTGTGAGTCACCCACCCAGCAGTGATGGGATTTGATTTTATTGTGATTGCGCCCCTCCTACCATCTCATTGTGGCTTCTCCTTTGTCTTTGGATGTGGGGTATCATTTTTGGTGAGTTCCAGTGTCTTCCTGTCAGTGATTGTTCAGCAGTTAGTTGTGATTCTGGTGTTCTTGCAAGAGGGAGTGAGAGCACGTCCTTCTACTCAACCATCTTGAACCAATCTCCCCTATCTATTTCTTCTTAAGTAAGCTTTCGTAGTTTTGCATTTCAAGGAATTTGTTTATGCCATGTAAACTGTCAAATTTATCAACATAAATCTGTTCATAAAAATCCCCTCATTATCCTTTTAGTGTCTGAAGGGCCTATAGTGATATCCCCTCTTTTATGACAATGTGAAAGTTCTTTACAAACCTCTGCTTCTGTCACATTTGTTATTGTCCCGCTGACCAAAACAAGTCGCATGGCTAAATCATTACTTCGATAATCTGGCACACGGTTCCTCTTTGTGGTAAGTTTCTGCCCCTAAGGAACAGATTTGTTCATATTACTGGCTTAGTGATTTTGCGTGACCAGTTTTATTTATATAGGTGTAACGTGATTATTGGCCATACATCAAGACTGCTTGTTGTATGGTCTACCTCTCCACACTTCACCCTACGTCTCTTCCTCTCAGAGTACTCACTGCAGCTGTAATTAATGAATTGTGTCTGCAGCTATTCAATGTCTGTTCCCACTAGAACATAAGCTCCACAACGACAGAGACTGTGTCTGTCTTTGTCTGGCTTGAATCCCCAACTTCTAGGGCCGCGTAGGTGCTCTTTAATTAATATATTCTAAATGAAAACCTACAATGCTACACATGACTCACACCTTGACAATTATCTTCATGTCTTGGATACATAATTTAATGGGGAAGCTGAGCAACTAGGTGAGGGGGGCAGTGAAGCAGATTCCACAAGCATGAATTGAGGACCTACTATATGCATGATTCTGCTAAAGGAATGACTCTGTGGCCAGCAGAGCTAGAAGGGGCTGCTTCTCTCAGAAGTGAGCTCCCTGATCATGGAAAGAATCAAGGATAGGCTGGATGAGAGGAGACAGAGATGCTCTGCGTGTGGGGGGGGGGGTTTGTTTGAGCTCTGGGCGAAGATTTGTACTAGCCAATGTTTTGAGTTCCTTTCGTGTCTAATATTCTTTTTTGTTTTCCCCAGAGTTTTTTTATCTTCCAGTTTTATTGAGGTATAACTGACATACAGCACTGTCTAAGTTTAAGGTGTAGAGCATAATGACTTGACTTACATACGTCATGAAATGATGACCACAATAAGTTTGGTGAACATCCATCATCTTATATTGATACAAAATTAAAGAAATAGAAAATGTTTTGTCCTTGTGATGAGAACTCTCAGGATTTATTCTCTTAACAACTCTCATATGTAACATAACATACAGCAGTGGTAATTACATTTATCATGTTGTACATTACATGAGGTACAGAAGTTTGTACCTCTTTGGTTTCTAATAGTCTACAGTTCTGCTGCAGGGTTTAAGTTTGGGGAATGATAGGAAGTGGAAAAGGAGCACAAAGGGGGAATGCTAGGAGGAGGAAGGATGGAACTGTTGGGGGGAGAACAGCTTTGGAGAGAGCAGAGCATAGGCATGGATGGTGGCTGGGAAATTTTAGGTGAAGTTTCCACTCTCTCTCATCTCGCTTCTTCATCGGACTCCCTCCCTTGGGCCTCCCCACACAGATACCCTTGAGACCACTTTCCCCAAGGTCACCATTGAATGCTATGCCCTTGTATCTACTTGTGACTGCTCACTCCTTCTCCCGTGGACCCTCCAAGCCAGCCCTGAACACTGGGGATCCCTCTCACGTTCCAGAAGCTCTCACCTGCTTTGTCCTCAGCCTGTGTCTCATTTTCTCTGGGGCTTCAATTTCTCTGACTCCACAGGGTATCCCCAGCCCTGACCATGACTCTTGAGGGGCTCGCATGCCATGGGATCATAGCAGATGGGGCCATCACAAGACCCCAAAGTTTGTGTGATTTGCTTTTTCCAGTGTGTCCCTTAGCTGTGCCCTTGGAGTTGAAAAGGGTGGGTGGGCACAGCAATGAATTCAGAGGATGATAACAGAACCTTCATTTGCATTGAATGCCCACAGGCTTCACCAATGTCCAAAGAGCAATCAGAGCCCCCTTCTCTCTCCCCCTCTTCCTCCTTCCCCTACGATCACCTTAGACCTTGCTTTTCTAACCTGCGAAGTCACTTCCTCCCTTCTGTCTGCCCACAGACCTCCTCCTACCAGAGGAGGGAAAGAGAGAAAGGAATGAAGTGGATAGAAAATTTCTTCCCATCAAGGACATGCAGAGGACAGAAGGCACACTTGAGATAATCTCTTTCCCTTGACCTACATCAGTAACGAGTATGTGCATGAATGTGTGTGTGTGTGTGTGTGTGTGTGTGTGTGCCTGTACAGATACTTGCATTCATGAGTGTGATCGTGTGGGTATTATAGGGTATTTTAAAAAATTTTATTGGAGTATAGTTGATTTACAATGTTGTGTTAGTTTCAGGTTACAGCATAGTGATTCAGTTATACATATACATACATTCATTCTTTTTCAGATTCTGTCCCCGTATAGGTTATTACAGATTTTTTTTTTTTTTTTTTTTTTTTGGCTGCACTGCATGGGCATGTGGAATCTTAGTTCCCCAACCAGGGATCAAACCCTCAACCCCTGCATTGGAAGCACGGAGTCCTAACCACTGAACCACCAGGGAATTCCCTATTACAGAATACTGAGTAGCGTTCCCTGCTGGTTATCTATTTTATATATAGTAGTGTGTGTATGTTGATCCCAAGCTCCTGATTTATCCTTCCCCCCCAACCCCTCATGTTTCCCATTAGGTATATTTTAAATGTCCAAGTATGTATTTATGGATATTTATTTAGTATTTATATATGTGTCCCATTGCATGTGTTTATTATAGACTAATTTTTAGAGCAGTTTAAGTTCACAGCAAAATTGAGCACAGAATGCAGAATTCCCATATACCCCCTCCCACTCCCACGCATAGCCTCCCCTGTTATCAACATCTCCCACCAGACGGTGCATTTGTTACGACTGATGAACCTACACTAACACATCATCACCACCCAGAGTCCACAGTTGACATTAGGGTTCACTCTTGGCGTTGTACATTCTATGGGTTTGGACAAATGTACAATGACATGTATCTGCCATTATAGTATCACACAGGGTGTCTTCACTGCCCTAAAAACCCTCTGTGCGCCACCTATTCATCCCTCCTTCCCCCCCTAACCCCTGGCCACCACTGATCCTTTTACTGTCTCCATAGCTTTGCTTTTTCCAGAATGTCCTAAAGTTGGAATCCTACAGTCTGTATCATACAGCCTTTTCAGATTGGCTTCTTTCACTTAGTCATGTGCATTTTTCAAAGTTCCTCCATCTCTTTTCATGGCCTGATAGCTCATTTCTTTTTAGCACCAAATAACATTCCATTGTCTGAATGTCCCACAGTTTATTTATCCTGCTGAAGGGCATTTTAGTGACTTTCAAACCCTGTTGTGGGACTTCCCTGGTGGTGGAGTGGTGAAGACTCCGTGCTCCCAATGCAGGGGGCACCAGGTTTGATCCCTGGTCAGGGAACTAGATCCTACACGCGTGCCGCAACTAAGGAGCATGGCTGCCGCAACCAAATTTAAAAAAAAAAAAAAAAAAAAAAAAAGGTTCTGCTGTGTTTTTGTGTGAGGAGCAAAAGGGGCCAAATTATCCCTTTGAGACTATTTTACATTCGTGGAAACGCACGGGGCATCAGCCATCGTGATCTGTAAAAGATTATGAACTTCTGCCCTCTTTACATCCCTCCGGGACCTGAAACTCAACCTGTCCAAGATGAAACTCATCATCTTCCCCTCCCTCACCCAACCCGGCCTCTCATCCCATGTCCCCATCTCAGCCCATGACTCCACTGTCTACCCAGTTGCGAAAGGTAGAGAGATCTGGGCATCTTCCAAAACTCCTCCCTCCCCCCTCCCCATTATTAAGCAAGTCCTGTCAATTCTCTCTCTCTTTTTTTTTTTGGCCTGGCCGCATGCAGGATCTTAGTTCCCGACTAGGGATTGAACCCGGGCCCTCGGCAGTGAAAGCACCAAGTCCTAACCACTGGACCGCCAGGGAATTCCCCAATTCTTTCTCTTAAACACATTCTGAATGCTTGCTTTCTCTCTAGCCCCAAAGCCACACCCTAGGATCGGCCTCCTAAGCCACGCACGCTTCTGTGGTCCACCTGGCACAGGTAGGATTGTTTTGGAGATCCCAAGGCCCTCAAAGGCAGCCTTGAGTCTCGTACACATGCCTAGGTCATTCTGGACTAAGTTTCCAGATTTGACCTCATCACCTGCACACATGCATGGTTTCCAATGGGAGAGTGATTAATTCAGGCTGCCGGGGGACCTTTGGCAATGTCTGGAGACATTTCTGGTTGTCACAGTTGGAGGGTGGTTGCTACTGGCATCTAGTGTGTAGAGGTCAGGGGTGCTGTTAAACATCCAACAACGCACAGCACAGCTTCCCACAGCAAAGAATGATCTGTCCCGAAATGTCAATAGAGCCGAGGGTGAGAAACATTGTCCTAGAACCACTCAGATCCATCCACAGACCAGTGCTGGCCCCATCCAGCTGATTACTCATCCAGATAAGCGAGTACAGAAAATAATAAGCGTTTAGAAACTTTCTAGTAACTTGGCCTCATCATTTATGGACTATTGGGCTTGTGATTTGCATGTTTTATAAATTCCTTTTTTGTTTAACCATTTTTTATTTTTTTAAGATTTTTTTTTTATGTGGACCATTTTTTTTTTTACAAGTCTTTATTGAATTTTGTTACAATATTGCTTCTGTTTTATGTTTTGGTTTTTTGGCCACGAGCCATGTGGGATCTTAGCTCCCCCACCAGGGATTAAACCCTCAACCCCTGCATTGGAAGGTGAAGTCTTAACCACTGGACCACCAGGGAAGTCCCCTTTAACCATTTTTTAAATTGAAGTATAGTTAATTTACAATGTTGTGTTAGTTTCATGTGTACAGCAAAGGGATCCAGTTATACATATATACACACATATACATATATGTGTGTGTATATGTATATTCTTTTTCAGATTTCTTTTCCATGTAAATTCTTTTTTTAATTAATAGACTTTTCTAGAACAAATTTAAATTTACAGAAAAATTGAGCAAATAGTACAGTTTCCGTACAGTCTCTCCCCCAACACACACACATACAGTTTCCCCTATTAGTAACATCTTACACTAGTCTGGGACTAGTGAACCAATATCAATACATTATTATTAACTAAAGTTCACGCATTATTCATATTCCTTCAATTTTCCCCGAATGTCCTCTTTCTGGTCCAGGATCGCACATGACATTTAGTTGACACGTCTCCTTAGGTTTCTCTTGGCGGGGACAGTTTCTTGAGCTTCCCTTGTCTTTGATGACCTTGACAGTTTTGAGGATTATGGTCAGGTATACAGGAGGGTGCCTCTCAACTGGAATTTTAAAAAATATTTCCCTCGTGTTTAGACTAGGGTTATGGGTTTGGGGGGAGACAGATCACAGAGGTAAAGTGCCATTTTCATCACAACATCTCAAGAGTACATATTATGACTTTGGTGTTGACCTTAATCACCCAGCCAGGTGATGTAGTGTATTTGGCAGTTTTCTCCACTGAAAAGTTATTCTTCCCCCCCGCCCCGCCCCCTTTACTCACTGTTCCTTTTGGAAGGAAGTCACTGTGTGCAGATCTAACCATCCCTCAGGGTGAAGCACCTACATAAATTATCTGGAAACCTTCCATACCTGTCCTTCATTTGTTAATGTATCCGATCATTTCTTTGTATCAGTGCAAACTCATGGACAGTTATTTTATTCCTGGAGTTATAATCCAATACTATATTAATTTTTTTGTTCACATGGCTCTGGCTTTGGCCATCGGGAGCTCTTTCAGTTGGCTCTTGTGGACCCACAATATACCCCCATCCTTGATCCTTGTCAGCTGTTCCTTGGTTTCTGGCACTATGCATGTCTTTTTCTTATTTGGCCTCACCGCGTGGCTTGCGGGATCTTAGTTCCCCGACCAGGGATTGAACACATGCCCTCTGCAGTGGAAGCGTGGAGTCCTAATTACTGGACTGCCAGGGAAGTCCCATGCATGCCTTTTTCAATCTTATTTTCCTATTGAAATTCATTTTTATTGCATTTTAGGGATTGGGGATAAAAATTGGTCTGCACTGGCAAGAATTTGAGAAGCACTCCAAAACCTTCCAGCATCTTCCTCTATGTCCTTCACTCACACCCAGCTACAATGACCCATCCCGAGCGCCAAGCTTGTGCCTGCCCCAGAGCCTTTGCCCTGGCAGCTCTCTCCGCCTGGAATGCTCTCCCTCCAACTGTTCCGGGTCATCATTCCTGTCTCTGCCCATCTCCCTCTCCTCAAAGAAGCCTCCCTGTTCCAAACTAAAGCAGCGCCACCCTGGTTATCTCCAGTACACTCGCTTTGTTTTGTTACGATCCCAATAGTTTGTCCCTTTCTGAAATGATGTCTTTGATGTATTTGTTTATTGCCTCTAAATGGGAGTGTCATGAGGACAGGGACAACCCTGGGCATGCACAATAGTGTTTTGGTTTTTAAAAACATTATTTTGAAATATGTTAGAAATGTTTCCCTGAGGTCCCTGGGGGTCTGATAATAATCTCCCTCTACTCTGGCCAAACTTCAGAGGGGCCACCATGCGATACTGTCGGGGTGAGGGGGACAGAAACAGTGGCCATACCTGAATCCCATCACCACAGCTTGCTTTGGGCTAGAGGCACAGAGAGGGGACCCCCAACTCTCCTCCTCTGCTCTTAGATCCCCACAACTACAGGCCTTACCCAACCCCATTTGAAGGTCATAGATATTTAGAGAAGGTGGGCCAGCCTCGGGATGGAAGTTTCAGCGGGTGGAACTTGGATCCAGGTGACTTGGGCTCAAAGCCTCCTTCCATTCTCCTCGCCATGTGACTTCCGGGCTCTTGGCTTCAGTTCTTCTGTCTATAAAATGGGTATAATACTCACTATGCTGGGGTGGCGGTGAGGATTAGATGAGATTGTGCTGGGCATATAATACTCTCGAAAATTGTTACCTGGTAGCATGATCCCCGAAGTGCACACACGTGCAGAATTTTGCAGATGACTTTTTGGGGGTTCATACAGTTCCCTAAACCTAGTCCTGAACCCTTGACCTATAAAGCCTCTAAGTCATCCCCACCCCCAGCTTAATAAAACCAGGGCCCATCGAATGAGTTAGGAGGCTTGAGAGCCAGGCCCCCGGGTGAGCGAGGAGGCTGGAAGCAAAGATGCCGGGAAGACGAAAGGGGACGGCGGGGAGGGGGCCACCCGGTGCACAAAGGGGAGCCAGTGTGTCCGGAGCTGCCTGGGCCCCAGGAACAGGTCCCCGGGGAGAGGTGGGACGTCGATTCCAGCAGGCGTGGGTGGGGCGGTCCAGCCCAGCAAGGCATTCCAGTCCGGCCGGTGTGGGGCTGGGCTCCAGGAGGCCCCCGGCTCCTGCTCTGACGCCGCCGGAAGTCCCCTGGCTCTCGCCTCCGAGGACGGCTGAGTGCCTGCGGGGAACCTCCCAAGGCGAGAAAACCTTTGCCTGTGTGGTCACAGCGCGTCCCCCGGCAGAGTGTGCCAGCAAGCGGCAGGCACCGTCTTCACCCATGTTTGCCCTTGGGGTTCACAAAGGTCACGAGAATCTCCCCAGGGAAAGCAAACACACGTGTGAGCCGGCAGGACACGCCACGCTCCCAGGAGGCGATGGGCACGAAGGCATGCCCTTTCCCGCCATGTCGCCTCCCCATGCCCTGAGCCCCAGATCCCCCGACAGAGCCGCAGATGGGGACACAGAAGCCCAGTGTGAAAAGGACTTGTCCAGGTCTTTCGCGGGGGGCCAGGGCACACGCACCACACACATCCCACACGTGCGCTCAAACACATCTACACTGGCCCCTTGGTGCGTGCGCCCACACCTGCTCCTGCACGGGCACATCCAGACAGGAGGGCCCACGCCCCAGCTCCCCTCCTTCAGGCACACCCACCCACTGCCCCGCACCATGACACCCACACCTCAAACACGCCTGTGCAATGCATGTGGGATGGGGATGGGGAATTTCTACAAAGGCTGGGGCTCAGGGGCCACCATGGGTGGGGGGGAGGGGTGGTTCTCAGGAGCCTGACTTCCTGTAGTGATTTCTCATCTAATAAAAATTTTTTTTCATTTACTTTTTAAAATTAATTAATTAATTAATTTTGGCTGCGTTGGGTCTTTGTTGCTGCACGCAGGCTTTCTTTAGTTGTGGCGAGCGGGGGCTACTCTTTGTTGCGGTGCGCGTGCTTCTCATTGCGGTGGCTTCTCGTTGCGGAGCATGGGCTCTAGGCACGCCGGCTTCAGTAGCTGTGGCACACGGGCTTCAGTAGTTGTGGCGCGCGGGCTTGGTTGCTCCGTGGCATGTGGGATCTTCCCGGACCAGGGCTCGAACCCGTGTCCCCTGCACTGGCAGGTGGATTCTTAACCGCTGCGCCACCAGGGAAGCCCTCAGCTCATAGAATTTTATACAGTCAAGAAAACACTGTTCTGTGTGTGTGTGTATAGATTGAAACCCCCGCCGTAGTTGTAAAAATTCACCCACGTGGTCTCACTTATATATGACATACAAGTGCATCTAGATGCACACAAATACTTACCCTTACACACCCACAAAGCCATTCAAAACACAACTCCTTACACATGTACACCTACTCACACACTACAGCCATATGTTCACAACCAGGCACCCATAAATGCACTTACACATAAAGAGATACGTTCAGATACTCAGTTTACATTCAGAAACCAGATACACAGACTCATACATGTGCACCTTGTCAAACTCACACTCACAGATCTGTGCAAATATCCACAAATCCACACAGATATAAACACCAGCTTCACACACACAAATACACAAAATACACTCAGCGATACATGTCAACAAATAAACAGATAACATATAAACCCAAACACATACGTACACTTATTATACACACGAAACTACACTCAGGTATACACATCGGGACATATGCAAGGACCTAACACTCACAAACACAAACACTTGTGCATTCACAATTACACACAGTTAAGAGGCACACAGTAGATATCTTGACAAAAAAACACCATGGAACACACAGGCATATATTGAATATCCACAAATAGAGGCTCAGACATTTACAAGTATACCAGGTAACATCCACACAGTTGCATCATGTACACAAATATCTGCGTTCACACACACACAAATATATTCTCTCTCTCACACACACACACACACACACACACCTCCATAGTGACATACACAATCAAGCTCATACCACACATAGATTTGCTCACACAAATATGCAGTTCCTAGAGAAATAGGCACACTTTCACTCTCATGAATGCATCCAGAAATGGACATTCTTCCACAATTATACCCACTTCCACTGTTTACACACCCTGTCACACCACCTTAGCTCACACCATATACCCAAACACAGTCACCCACAAATACACTCACATGTAAATACACATATATGAGCAAAACACATTCCACAATCGCTCCCCCCACACACACCCGTGTGCACACAGTCATACTCATAGACTCATATACAAATGCACTTAGATACAAATTCATCATCCTCACTTACACACAATCGGAGCCCGGCCCCCAACAAATTCTGTTGATACCACAAATGCACGCACACACCTTTGCAAATATACCCAGTAATAGCCATTCAACCACACTCACAGATACAAGCAGTCACACTCCTGCATAATTACACACACTCTCAATTTCTCGCACATACTCCTTCACTGACATTCGTCACACCCTGACACAAAAGAGAAGTACATTCAGATGCTCGCAAATAGGCAAACTCACAAATGCACTGACAAAACACAAATACACACACACTCCTGAATCCTCAGGACACCAACACCTACACAACACAGATCCTTGTACACACAACACACATGAAAAACAAGGACACCCAAACGCGCGCGTTGTCACACTCGCACAGATACGGACACGCAGACACCCTCACACTCAACACCCTCCTTCGCCACCCAAACACGTCCAGAGATGCACACACTGATGCGAATACAGACACACGTTCTTGCACGCTCACAAGACACAATGAGAAACAGGTGCACACGCGCGCGCGCTGCCTCCAGGCCGGGGATGACAAGCTCACGCTCACATCTAAGGAAACACTTCGGCAGGCACACACACCCGCAAGCAGAGGGTCCCTCATCCTCCCCGGCGCGCGCGCGCACACACAGGCGCGCGCGCGCACACACACTCCTCCGCAGCCTGCCCCGCCACCACCGCAGTCTGGGCCCGCCCCACCCTGCGGCGGCGAGGGGCCGGGAGAGGCGAGGGGACAGGGTCGGGGGCCAGGCCCGGGGGCGGGGCGCACCTGGGCTCCGCCCCGGGGCGGGGCCGACGCAGCGTCGCGAGCGCGAGCGGCCGCACCTGGCTCGCCTGCGGCCGCGGCGGTGACGGTGGTGGTGACGGCGGGCCCGGCCCGGGTGCTAGCGCGGCGCAGCCCAGCCCAGCTCAGCCGGAGCGAGCGCAGAGCCGGTGCCCGCAGCCCCGGCGCCGCCATGGTGGAGGCGGCGCCCCCCGGCCCCGGGCCGCTGCGGAGGACCTTCCTGGTGCCCGAGATCAAATCGCTGGACCAGTACGATTTCTCGCGGGCCAAGGCGGCGGCCAGCTTGGCGTGGGTGCTGCGGGCCGCGTTCGGGGGTGCAGGTACCAGGCCGGGGGAGAGGGGGCGGCAGGTGCGGTGGGCGGGGCGCCGCGCCGGGGAGGCCGGGGCCGTGGGAACAATAGCGCCGGTCGCCGGGGGTCCCCGGGCCCGGGCCCCTGCGCGCCGGGCCTCTGGGCTTCCTGCTCGGCCCAGGCGGTGGACTTTGCCCGGCCGGCTGCGGGAGCGCGGTGGGGGTGGGGCCGGCGGCCCAGCTCCGCGCCGGGACCCGGGCGTCCCGGCCCCCAGGTGACCCGGGCAGGGTGTGCGGGCCGAGTGGTGTCTCCCACTGCGGGCCTCGCCTGGCCGCCCTCCCCCCCTTTACACACTCACATCGTGCGCGCCCGCGAGGACCCCCGCCCCCGTCCAGCCCGGACGCACACCCCGCGTCGGCCCTGCCTGCTCTGCGGGCGGTGAGGGGAGCGGGAAGCCCCTGTTTCGCCTCCACGGCCCCGGCCGGCGGCTGGCAGCTGTGACTTATTGCCCCATTTTGCTTAGGAGGCGGGCGAGCCCAGCAGAAGGGAAATGGCTTATCCAAGATCGCCGGGGGTGGGGGCCCAGGTGCAGGGCCTTCTCCCACTTCCTCCCCCCGGTCCACGTGTGTGAAGAACTCAGGCCATCCCACCGGGGAGGATGCGAATGGGTCCCTAGGATTTGCGGCCCAGGGAAGGCTCAGTAATGGCCTCATGCCAGAGCTGAGAGTCAGGGCCTGGCCGTGGGGAAGACGAGTTAATTAATTAAGGTCTGGGCCTTCTGGGGGGACGCCCTGCCCTCCCACTGGTCCTGCCCACTGGTCTTGGCACCAGCTGAGCACAGCCCATCCTCCCTTCAGTGGCCTTCCCAGATCAACCTGTTCTGGGTGTGGGTCTTGGTGACAGCTGTCCGTCTCCTGGTTCCGCCTGAGCCTGTCTTTCTCCCAGTCTCTTTCCCTGCACCCTCCCAAGCAGGGCCCACTCTGGGGCTCACCTACCCCCAAGGATCTGCTTGAGAAAGGGGGTGGGGGGTGGGGGGATGGTTGGCGGGGAGAGACCCAGGTCTGCCCCAGCCCCTCGCATCCCAGGTTATGAGGCCACAGAGGACTCAACTTTGAGAATCAGAATTGGCTTTGAGTCCCACGCTCCACCAGAATGTGGACGAATTAACCCAATTCTCTAAGCTTCTGTTTAGTCCTCTATAAAAGAAGGCATTTGTTCACTTTGTTATCCATTTCACAAATGTCTGCGGGGCACCCACTAAGTGCCAGGGCAGTGCTGGGGTGATTGGGGTCCCAGTTCCTTCTTTCACAAGGTGAGGGAGACTGAGCACAGGATTATTCTGTTTCTGGCACACAGTACATACTAAGTGGTTGTTGCTATTCCTGCTGCCGCGACCAGTGGTATTTTTATTAATGATAATATTATTCATCATCTGGTCAGGGGACAGAAGAGAAATGACTATTCCATTTCCCAGAAAGAAAAGTCAGGTCCCTGGGGGATGCCCTGACTCACCCGGTTCTGTTCTCACTGACCCAGCTCCCCTGCGTTGTGTGACATCCTCCCCGAAGTTCACGTTGCATCTGTCCCCCACCCACATTCTCTAAACAGAGGGGGACTGAGGAAGGTGGGACCCCAGGCTCTGAGCGGGAAGTGGGGAGCAGAGCCCTGCTTGGTTCCTGAACTCTGGGACTCTTTACTGATGCCTGTTGGGTGCCAGGCCAGTGCTGGGCGCTCAGGATGGAGAGAGGGGGATGAGACTTGAAACCAGATCATTGCTGCTTGGAGTGATAAAGTCGGTGATGTCCAGTTAATGTCGAGGCGTGCTGCGGGCCTTCCAGCGAGCAGGCTGGGGGAGGAAATCCCTGAAATCTTCCAGGAGAAAGGAGGAGAAAGGAAGGCTCCCAAGAGGAGGGAGCATTTGAACCTTGAAGGGTGTGTAGGAGTTTGCCAGGGGGAGGAGACCAACAGCGAGTTCTCCGAGAAGAGTGTACAGGTCCCGGTGGTGGCCAGGAGTGGCCAGGGAGATGAGGGAGTCTGGTGCAAGTGATGAGGGCCTCTCAGGCATTGGATGGGGAATCTGAAGGCCCTGGGGAGCCATGGAAGGTGTTTGGGGACTGACCAGATGAGATCAGATATGCAGTTGCCCCGGGGGAATAACGGCTGGGGGAAGGGGTAGTTCTGATGGCCCCAGGGTACAGGCGTGAAGAGGCTGGGCAGGAATGCAGGCTAGTGGGCGCCACAGAACTCAAGCTCAGAGATAAGGAAGGGTGGCATCTTTATGCAAGTTTGGGAAACACCACATGCAGTCCCTTAGGCCGCCAGAACCTCCAGGTGATGCTTAGGGAAGTAGGGTCCCATCGGCTCTACCCCTTACTAGCTCTGTGATCTTGGCCAAGTCATCTTAGCTCTCTGGGCCTGTACAACAGATAAGAATAAGTCTCGGAATAATGCAATGAGCAAATGCACACAAGGCGGTGGTGGTGGTGGTCCAAGGGCTAGCTGCGCTTTAGCCGTGCTGTCCAGTGTGGTAGCCACGAGCAACGTGTGGCCTGTCTGAATTGTGAGGTGCTGTAAATGTAAAATACACAGTGGCTTTGGAAGACTTTGTGTCTTCCAAAAAAAAAGAGAAAGTGAAATATCTCGTTAATAATGTTTTTATGTTGATGACGTGTTGAAATGATGATAGTTTGGATATATATTGGGTGAAGTATATTACTAAGTTAATGTTACTTGTTGCTACTTTTTTAATGTAGCGACTAGAAAATTTTAAACTTCCTGTGTGGCTCACATTCTATTCCTATCGGACAGGACTGCTGTACAGTAAATGCTCAATAGAGCACTTTATAGTATAGAGCGGTGGTCCTCAGCCAAAGATGAGTTTGTCACTTAAGGGACATTTGGCAGTGTCTGGAGACATTTCTGGTTGTTGCTACTTGAGAGGACAGTGCTCTTGGCATCTAGTGAGGAGAGACCAGGGATTCTGCTAAACATCTTAACAATGCACAGGACAGCACCACCCCCTGCCCCAATTCCCCACACCTCAGCCCCACTAAACACAAAATTATCCAGCCCCAAATGCCAATTGTGCCGAGGTGGAGACAGACTGGTGTAAAGTAAGGAAGGACTTGATAAACATTAGCTATCGGTAGCTCTAGCTCAAGTTGTCATCTTCAAGGCCCTGACAAGCCCTGCAGGAAAGAAACTTTAATTTTGCCGATGGGAGCAGGAAGCAACCGGGAGCTGGAGAGAGGAGGAGGAGGGTTTGGCTTCAGGGGATGCCAGGAGCTGAAACCAGATGACTGATTGGATGTTGGAGCGGGGAGGGGGGGCGGAGAGAAGGAGAGATGGTGATCTCTCGCTGTGATGGGAACAGAGAGAGGGAGCACGTTTGGAGTAAGACGCTGAGCATGATGGGCGATGGGTTTCGGCAGGTGGCAGTGCTCAGATGGCCGTGGAAGCCATCATAGTAGCGGGGGCAAGTCCATTGACAGGGCTGCTCAGACAGAGCTGTTGGGAGCCCAGCATCAAAGAGGCAAGTCAGGAGGTGGCCTGGCTTGAGTGGTGGGAGAGAGAGAAAAAGATGCCAGGGGGAGGAAGTTTTCCGGAAGAAGGAGGTACTCGGCAGAGAGCCCAGGCAAGATAGTGGGCGTTGGAAGGCCACTGCTGGCCTTGGGGAGGCCGGGAGCTAGGAGGGCAAGGGCAGATCAGGGAGGTTGGGACGGGCGTAGGGTGGAAAGAAAGAAAACCTGGAGAACTTTTTTTTTTTTTTAATTGAAGTGTAGTTAATTTACAATGTTGTGTTAGTTTCAAGGGTACAGCAAAGTGATTCAGTTATACATATATGTATTCTTTTTCAGATTCTTTTCCAGTATAGGTTATTACAAGATAATGAGTATAGTTCCCTGTGCTATACAGTAGGTCCTTGTTGTTTACCTGTTTTATATATGGTAGTGTGTATATGTTAATCCCAAACTCCTGATTTATCTCCCCCGCCCATCATTTTTGGTAACCCTAAGTTTGTTTTCTATGTCTGTGGGTCTATTTCTGTTTTGTAAATAAGTTCATTTGTATCATTTTTTTTAGATTCCACATATAAGTGATATCATATTATGTTTGTCTTTGACTGACTTCACATAATATGATATCTCTAGGTCTGGAGAACTCTTCTTTCAAGGGGCAGAGAGATGGCCCAACTCTACACAGGGTTTGGGTATTAAGTAGGAAGGTCAAGTGTGAGTTTAGGGTGTAGGAAAAGAGCGGGGGGGGGGGCAGGGAGGGGCTGAAAGCCAGGGTGCCTGGGTCCTTGTAGGTGAGGGCAGGGGCCTCTGGAGAGCATCGCTGTGAATTCAGGCACCTGAGGAAGGCCTGGTACGACACGTTCAAATGTTTTTAAGCAGTAGAATCCTGCCCCCTCCCATCCTTTCAAACACACGCAGAACCCCAGTATACAAAGCAGCAGCTCTGATTGGGATGAGCTGGGGCCTCCCTGGAAGACCCATAAGGGCACATCCAAACGCGTTGGCCTCTGTTGCCTCCTGTCTACCTCCCAGATCTTCCTGGTGGCTTATTCTGACCTTTCTCCTCCCCACCCTTGGGTCCCACTTGGTTGGGGCTCTGCCACCCCTCCTCCCTCCACATGGGGCTTCCTCAAGCCTCTTCCTACGCTGCCTCTGTTTCAGGGTTTCTGTGGCTGCCTCAGCCCCAGCCCCTCCTGTACCCCCATCTCAGCCACCACCCTCTTTCCCTTGCCTTCCGCCTCCCTCTGTCTCTCTTCCCCCTCACTCCCAATGGGGCCCTGGGTGCCTCTCCCCCCCTCCCCTTCAGTCACCAAGTTCAGGCCATTCAACCCCCACAAAGTGTCTGCAGTCTGTCCCCCCCCCCCCCATGGCATGCCCTGCCAGCCAGCCCCCCGACTCCACAGCTCATCCCACCCCCTGCTTAAGGCCTGGGTTTGAATCCCAGTCCAGAGCTGTGTGGCCTTCTTGGTGCCTAGGTTTCCTCATCTGTAAAGCGGAGTTACCACGTGTGCCCTGGCTGCTTCTTCCTAGGGTTGCCTTAAGGCAAAGCGAGTCCGTTGGGGCGGTGTAGGGCACCCAGGGAGATCGATTAAGTCACATTGTCCATTGTCGTGCAGTCCTTAGGTGAGGGCGAGAGGGGTGGCTACAAGACCCCGCCCATCTGGCCTCCGCCGCCTCTCCTCCGGGTCCGAGAGCCCGCCATCTCCCCGAGGCACGTGCTCTCTCCCACCTCCTCGCCTTTGTATGCAGACCCCCTGCCTGGAATACCGTCACCCCTTCCTCTGGCAAACTCCCCCACACCTGCGCCTCGTGTCTCAGCCCAGGTGCCTTATTCTCCCGTCCCGGTTCCATCCTCCCTGGTCCACACCCGCAACGACCCCCTCCCTTTAATTGGGTCCATGTAATTGTATGTATGCGGAGGGCTTATGTCCGGTGGCCCTGACCCGCCATGATCCACCTCCCCCTCCTCGCCCCGGCAGAGCTTGTGCCCTCGGAGCTGTGGGAGCCCTTCTACACCGACCAGTATGCGCAGGAGCACGTGAAGCCCCCGGTGACGCGGCTGCTGCTCTCGGCTGAGCTCTACTGCCGGGCCTGGCGCCAGGCGCTGCCGCAGCTCGAGACGCCCCCCAGCCCCTCTGCGCTACTGGCCCTGCTGGCGCGGAGGGGCATGGTGCCCGCGCTGCCCGAGCGCCCGGTGCAGGAGGCCGACCTGAGGCACCAGCCTATCCTCATGGTAGGCCACGCCCCTACCTCGTTAGGTCCCGCCCACCAGGCCAGGCTCCTCCCCTCATGGCTGCTCCCACCAGGCCAGGCTCCTCCTACCAAGCCTGGCGCCTCCCAAAAGGCACTAACTCTGGCTCCTGAGGACTTGCCTACCCGGCCCACCAGATCCCTAAAGGCCTAGTTTGTAACCTCAAAGCTTGGACTGCCTCCCAAGCCCCTCCCACTTCGAGCCCCTCCCACCGCCAGGTTCTTCCTCTTTCTTCTCCCTGGGAGGCGCTCTGGTCTCACCCTTCAGCTCTTGCCTCCACAGGGAGCCCACCTCGCTGTCATTGATGCCCTCATGGCTGCCTTCGCCTTTGAGTGGACAAAGACACTGCCTGGTCCCTTGGCCCTGGCCAGCTTGGAGCACAAGCTCCTTTTCTGGGTGGACACGGTAGGTGGGGCTTGGGCCAAGGTGGGCTGGCGGGGGCCAGGATCACCCAGTGACTGGAGCACTGACCTCTCCCTGCTCCCCAGACCATCCGGCGGCTGCAGGAGAAGACGGAGCAGGAAGCTGCCCAGAGAGCATCTCCCACGGCCCCTGCCGATGGGGTGGCCCCAGCGCAGACTTCGGTGAGCCTGGGGCGATGGATGGAAGGAAGGAAGGAAGGGCGGACCCTCGAGGGCTGGGTGGGCAGGTTGGAGCTGTGCCTCGAGGCCGTTCCTGCACTGGGGGTGCTGGAGGTGACTCTCTCTCTCTCTCTGCCCTCTCCCCTCTGCCACCCCTGCCACTCTCCTCTCTGCCTCTCTGGCATCAGTGTCCCACACGCTGGTACTGGAAGCTGGTTCCTGTAAGTGGGGCTGTTTCTCCGCCCCGTCTGCCTGCCCCGCTTGTCGCTGTCGGTCTGTGTGTCTGTTTCTGCCTGCCTGTCCTGCTCCCTCTCCTATCTCTCCCCAGATATGAGCAAAGGAAGTAGGACCCCAGCCCTGGGGGGACAGAGAGAAACCCTTTGGGAACCAAGGGAAGGGGGGAATCTCTGCTGTTCCTGAAAGGACAGACTTCTCCCCCGTACATGACTCACCTCCCAGTAATCAAGAGGCTTGTCCACTTGAGCCAAGGTGGGGAGAGGGAGGACCCCAGACCGTCAGACACATGGATCTTGACCCCAACAGGCAGGGCACATGGAGAAGACCCCTCTAGCCAAGAGAAAGATCCTCAAACCCAAAAGAGGGTAGAAGAACATTCCTAACTGAGACTCCAGCTTCCCTAAGGACAGCTCCCTGGTCTCAGTTTTGGGGGCAGTGGGGTGTCCATCCCTGAAGTGCAACAAGGGGAAAGTGACCACTGCAAGTGGCGGGGGTAGGTTTTGGGCTGAAGTCCCTGCCTTTGCTCACTTCAGGGCCTCCTTCCCCCCACACTAGGGCCTGGGTTGGGGGTTCCTCTCCTGCCTTCCTGCTTCCTCTGCATCCCCTCCCCCAGCTGGGACCTGGGTCTTTTGTTGGGGGGAGAGGATTCCCTGCATGAGTGGCTGCTCTGTGGGGTCCCTCCTGGCTGGGAGGAGCTGGGGTCCCCAAAGCCAGCCAGGGCGCAGTCAGGGAGCTGGATGGCCAGGGCTCAGGACAGGGGTCAGGGCTGTCTCCTCCCCCGCCGGAGGTGTGCTTGGGGGCCCAGCAAGTCAGCACCCCTCCCGCCCCGCTGACAGCTGCTCCTCTCCCCCCAGCACGCAATTGCCTTCTGTTTGAAGGAGTCGGGGAGCAAACCCCCCATGGTAACGTATCCCCCACCCCAGGGTCCCAGGAGTCCCTGTCCCCAGCCCCCGCTGCTGGCCTGGCTGCTCGCAGACACCTCCTCTGCCTCTTGCTGCTACCCTTCCCCTGCTCCAGGCTGGCCCCCCCACTCTGGCTCTGGGACCCCCGGCTTCACGCCCCCTCGTGGCGGAAACCCCAGGCCTCCCCGCCCAGCCTGCATGACTGCTGACCTGGGGGGGGCCAGCTTGACCTCTGACCTGACCCGGCTCCCACCCACAGATCCGATATCGCAAGGACCGCGCCGTGGCCCGACGCGCCCCCTGCTTTCCGACCGTGACCAGCCTCCAGGACCTGGCAAGTGGGGCTGCGCTGGCCGCCACGATCCACTGCTATTGTCCCCAGCTCTTGCGACTCGAGGGTGAGTGAATGCACCTGAGCCAGACCCCGTCCTTGCAAGCCTGGCACCCAGGCATTGGCGTCTGTCCCCAGAGTAGTGCAGTGATTATAAGTGCAGCTCCCAGAACTGGCAGACCTGGGTTTGAACCTCTCTCTTCCCGTAATGAGCTGTGTGACCTTGCACAAGTGTCTAAACCTCTCTGCGCTTTATTCAATTCACTCCCGCAGCAAATACTGATAGAGTACAAACTGCCAGATCCTGTTTTAGGTGCCAGAGATCCAGCCAGAACAATACAGACACGTTCCTGACCTCAGGCGGCTCACATCCTAGTTGGGAGAGAAAGACAATAAGTTCAAGAGGAATGTTCCGGATGTTAGGTGCTCTGAAGGGCACTGGGTAGTCAGGATTAGCTTTCTGAGTTGAGTTCTTGGGGGAGTAGCACTCCAGGTGGTGGGAACAGCAGATGCAAAGGCCTGAGGAACAGCCTGTCACGGTGCACACCTTGTGAAGAGGGCCTAGCCTGGCTCGTCAGAGGTCCTCTGTGCATGTTGGCTGCTGGGCCCCCGCTTCCCCGGGGCCCCATCCTCCTTCCCTTAGAGCTGGGGACACAGGCATCCTGTCCTTACAGAGGTGTGCCTCAAGGACCCCATGTCTGTGGCGGACAGCCTGTACAACCTCCAGCTGGTGCAGGATTTCTGCGCCTCCCGCCTTCCTCGGGGCTGCCCACTCTCTCTCGAGGACCTGCTTTATGTCCCACCGCCCCTCAAGGTAAGGCCATCTCGGGGCCCTGTGGGCCGAGGGGGGGTGTGTCGGGGGCCGTGCGCCTGGTTGGCTGACCCTGCTTTCCACCTCCAGATCAACCTGATGGTGCTGCTAGCGGAGCTGTTCATGTGCTTTGAGGTGCTGAAACCCGACTTCGTGCAGGTCAAGGATCTGCCTGATGGTCATGGTGAGGCCCGACCCTGGGTCCGGGGGGCATGGGGGCGGGGGAGGCCAAGCCCTGCCTGACCCTCCGCTCTGTGCTGCAGCTGCCTCCCACAGGGCCACGGAGGCCTCCCCACCTCAGAACAACAGCGGCAGCAGGTACCACTCCCCTGTTGGGTTGAGACTACACAGCCACAATGGGCTCCTCCTGCTGCGGGGACGGGGAAGGGAGATGATCTGGTCTCCACTCCCAGGAGGGGCGAGGGAGGGGGAGAGGGGGCCCCTCGGCTGATGCGCATCTCTTGGCAGTTCTCCTGTCTTCAACTTCCGCCATCCACTCCTGTCGCACGGCAGCCCCCAGTCCCCACTCCGAGGCTCCACAGGTGAGGGCAGGGAGATGGCTTGTCACTGGAGACCCCCATCCAAAGACCACCCCAGCTGACCTCATGTTGTCCCTCTAGACCCCTCCATTGGGTCCCTCTGGCACCTGAATGACTCCTTGGTGACACTCATTGGCCCCCACAGTGACCTCCCCAGTGGCTCCACAGGACCCCCTAGTGACACCACCCACAGTTATCCATCCGCATAATGACCCATCAGCGACTCACCCACTGACAACCCGTGGCTGACGCCACCCAGGGTCCCCAGTGACCCCCCAGAGTGAGCACTGAGTGACCACTCACTGCCCCTCCCCAGGCTCACTGAAGTCCTCCCCGTCCATGTCCCACGTGGAGGCCCTCGGCAAAGCCTGGAACCGTCAGCTCAGGTGAGCGCATCGCAAGGGCCCGGGCAGTGGAGCGGGTGGGGCCCAGGCTTGTCCCAGGGGCTGACCCCTCCCTCCGGCCGCCCAGCCGTCCCCTTTCCCAGGCCGTGTCGTTCAGCACTCCCTTTGGCCTGGACAGCGACGTGGATGTTGTCATGGGAGACCCCGTCCTGCTCCGCTCCGTCAGCTCAGACAGCCTGGGTCCCCCACGCTCCGTGCCAGCCCGGACCCCCACCCAACCACCCCCGGAGACTGGCGACCTGCCTACCATCGAGGAGGCCCTGCAGATCATCCACAGTGCTGAGCCCCGGCTGCTCCCGGATGGGGCTGCCGACGGCAGCTTCTACCTCCACTCTCCCGAGGGGGCCTCCAAACTGCCACTGGCTTCCCCCTACCCACCCGACGGGCCCACCAAAGCACCCACCTACTCGCCCCACCCCGAGGGCCTCTCGAAACCGTCTCCCTGCCCAGCAGGGGAGGTATCGAAACCGCCAGCCCTGTCTGAGGGCTCCCCGAAGGTGGCGGCTTCGTCCCCAGTGGCCAGCAACTCTGAAGTGAAGATGACCAGCTTTGCTGAACGCAAGAAGCAGCTGGTGAAGGCCGAGGCTGAGGCAGGGTCCCCGGCAGCCACCCCAGTGGCACCAGAGGCCCTGAGCTCGGAGATGAGTGAGCTTGGAGCCCGGCTAGAGGAGAAACGCCGGGCCATAGAGGCTCAGAAGCGACGGATCGAGGCCATCTTTGCCAAGCACCGCCAGCGACTGGGCAAGAGCGCGTTCCTGCAGGTGCAGCCGCGGGAGGCCGGCGGGGAGGCAGAGGCGGAGCCGGGCCTGGCCCCTGGTGGGGAGCGGCCGGCAGGCGAGGGCCAGGGTGAGCCGTCGCCACGGCCGAAGGCAGTGACCTTCTCGCCGGAACTGGGCCCGGCGCCCCCCGAAGGGCTGGGGGAGTATAACCGGGCGGTCAGCAAGCTGAGTGCAGCGCTGAGCTCGCTGCAGCGGGACATGCAGAGGCTCACGGACCAGCAGCAGCGGCTCCTGGCTCCGCCAGAGCCCTCCGGGCCCGCCCCGCCTCCCGCCGCGTGGCTCATCCCTGGTCCCACGACGGGCCCCAAAGCCGCGTCCCCCAGCCCCGCCCGGCGCGCTGCAGCTGCCCGGCGCAGCCCCGGGCCTGGCCCCAGCCCCACACCCCGGAGCCCGAAGCACGCGCGGCCCGCGGAGCTGCGGCTGGCGCCCCTGACGAGGGTGCTCACGCCTCCCCACGATGTGGACAGCCTCCCCCACCTGCGCAAGTTCTCGCCGAGCCAGGTGCCCATGCAGACGCGCTCCTCTATCCTTCTGGCGGAGGGGCCGCCTCCCGAGGAGCCCGCGGCCCGGCCTGGCCTCGTCGAGATCCCGCTGAGCAGCCTGGAAGAGCCCACGGCTGAGGATGAGGGAGACGGGAGCCCCCCTGGTGCTGAGGATTCCTTAGAAGAGGAGGCGTCTTCAGAGGGAGAGCCCCGGACCGGGCTGGGATTCTTCTATAAGGTGAGAGTCACCTGAGCAGGTGGGGGAGGGGCCGTGGGTGGATGGATGGATGGTCAGGGATGGGGGGTGTGGATGGGTGGGCAGGTGGCTAGACAGGTGGACGCATGGATAGGGCTTTCCCAGTGGATGGACCAACAGATGGAGCTGGTGGGGGAACAGAGGTGGATGGGTGGTTAGCCAGGCGGCGGCTGGCAGACAGACAAGGTGTGTATGTCCAGATGGACACATAGATGGGGTGGGTGGATAGACAGAGGGAGAGCAGGTAGTAGACAGTTGGACAGGGGTGGGCGGATGGATGGATGGGTGGGTGACGGACAGATGGACAGGAGTGGGTATACAGACAGATGGGGCTAGGGTCCTCTATGGCATCCCCTCCCTCCTGCTCCCTCCTTCATCCCCTACCGGCTCCCCTTCCTGACTCTTCCGTATCCAATCACTCTTCTTCCTGTTGGCATCCCCAGCCTGGGCCACCACCTCTTACCTGGACACCTGCAGTCACGTCCTGATTGGTCTCCACTGCCCACCCCTCACCACACACCAATCCCTGGCCATTTTCAACTGAGCGGTCAGCAAGATTTATTTAAAATGTAAATTGGACCTTGTCACCCCCTTATTTAAAACCCTTCTGTAGCTCCTCTTTGCTCTTAGAATAAAAGTCTTTCCCATGGCCGTAGGCTCTGCTCGCCCCTGACCTCATCCTATGGCATCCTCCCCAGCTCTGCATCCCAGCCACACTGGCCTCCCTGCTGTTCCACACCTGCTAGGCTTGTTCTGGCCTCAGGGCCTTTGCACTTGCTATTCGCGCTGCCCAGAATGCTCTCCTCACTGCTCACCCCTACCCAGTTCAGTCCTCATCATCCTTCTCCGAGGTTGCTTCCTCCGGGAGGCCCCTCTCGGTGTCCCCAGGCCAGGATAGGTCCCTCCCCACAATGTAGACTGACAGCAGCCTCTGCTGGTGTTCACCAGTGTTGGTGCGATACCTGATTGCCTTCCTCGCTGGGTTAAGCGCTTGGTGTGCCCAGAACCCAGCATGGGGCTATGCGCACAGCAGGTGCCCACCCAGTGCCTTCAGACCAATTACAAAAACTCAAGGACAGGTGAGCGGCTGGCAGGCTGGGTCGACACAAGATCAGACTCCAGCCGAACCAGGGGAGGGACAGCCAGCTACACTCGGTGCCTGCCCCCAGGATGAAGACAAGCCCGAGGACGAGATGGCCCAGAAGAGGGCCAGCCTGCTGGAGCGCCAGCAGCGGCGGGTGGAGGACGCGCGGCGGCGGAAGCAGTGGCAGGAGGCCGAGAAGGAGCAGCGGAGGGAGGAGGCTGCCAGGTGAGGCTGGGCCCAGCCGGGGGAGCCCTGCCACTGGCGTGCCCACAGCCTGACCGCTGCAATCCCCTCAATCTGCAGGCTGGCCCAGGAGGAAGTAGCCCCTGCCGGCCGGGCCCCAGCCGAGGAGGAGGTGGGCCCCCGGCGGGGGGACTTCACACGGCTCGAGTATGAACGCCGGGCCCAGCTGAAGCTGATGGACGACCTCGACAAGGTGCTGCGGCCCCGGGCGACAGGGAGCGGGGGGCCAGGCCGGGGCGGTCGGAGGGCCCCCCGGCCACGCTCCGGTTGCTGTGATGACTCGGCCCTGGCACGGAGCCCAGCCCGCGGCCTGCTGGGTGAGGCCCCCGTGGGTATGTGGGGCGGGCGGTGCAGGGTACGTCCGCAGGGCCGAAGCGTGGGCTCACAGGGGTCAAGGCTTCCACAGGGATGTGGGGCCACAGCGGGGTGAGGGCCGTGGGCAGAGCTGGCCTGGGGTTCTCTCCACAGCGTAACAGGTGAAGGGCCGCTTCGCACAGCCTGGCGTGGTGGGGTGAGGTGGGGCGGTCATTCTCCAGCGAGGCCGCGCAGGGCGAGGGTCTTGGACAGGGCTGACGGCACATCCCTCCCCAGCCACTCAGCTAAGGTCCCCTGGGCGAATGTGGAGGCGGGGGGACTCAGGGGGGCCTGACCCGCCGCCCTCTGCTCCAGGCTCTCGGCTCAGCAAAGTCTACTCCCAGTCCACGCTGTCTCTGTCCACCGTGGCCAGCGAGGCCCCTGGTAACCTCGGCGTGAGGAGGCCCACGTCTCGGTGAGTTTAGCCTGGGCGGGCAGGCGTCTGTGTCCCAGGTGGCCTCTCAGAGAGAGAGAGAGAGAGAAGAGAGAGTGTGTGTGTGTGTGTGTGTGTGTGTGTGTGTGTGTGTGTGTGAGTGCCTTAGGAGGCTGATAGGCTGATAGGGCACGAAGGAGTGCATCTGCCACCAAAGATGCAAGGATGCACACCTGAGAGACGGGACCCGAGGTTGTGCCTCTCTGCTCCCATGTTCAATGTGCCCGGGGCCAGAAGAGGGCCCTGCGTGGACTTGGTAGCCCAGATGATGTCAGTGGACGCGTCCTGCCTGCTCGGCTGTGTCCTGGGCTCGCCCTTCCCGGGTCCCACCGCATACTGATTGGGAGGCTTCGTCCGCCGCTGACCGCACCCCACCCCACCCCTCCCCCCGCAGGGCTCCATCTCCATCCAGCCTCATGTCCCCAAGCCGCCTGCCTGGCAGCCGAGAACGTGAGTGGGAGAACGGCAGCAACGCCTCCTCCCCGGCCTCAGTGCCTGAGTACACGGGTAGGTGGGACTTCGGGGGGTGAGCACCGGGCCCCACCGGCGGCCCACGTCGTCCCTGCTGACCGCCCCGCCCCCTAGGTCCACGGCTGTACAAGGAGCCGAGCGCCAAGTCCAACAAGTTCATCATCCACAACGCCCTGTCGCACTGCTGCCTGGCGGGCAAGGTGAACGAGCCGCAGAAGAACCGCATTCTCGAGGTGGGCCTGGGGCGGGGCTGGGACATGGCGGCGGGTGGGTCGCCGGGGCCCTGCTGGCCTGGCTAACTGCTTCCGCCCCCGCCAGGAGATTGAGAAGAGCAAGGCCAACCACTTCCTGATCCTCTTCCGCGACTCAAGCTGCCAGTTCCGGGCCCTGTACACGCCGTCCGGGGAGACGGAGGAGCTATCGCGGCTGACGGGCTACGGCCCCCGGACGGTCACGCCCGCCATGGTGGAGGGCATCTACAAGTACAACTCGGACCGAAAGCGCTTCACCCAGATCCCCGCCAAGACCATGTCCATGAGCGTGGATGCCTTCACCATCCAGGGGCACCTCTGGCAGAGCAAGAAGCCCACCACTCCCAAGAAGGGCAGCAGCACCCCCAAATAGCCCCGTCCCGGGTGCTCCGCAGGCCGGGCCCCGTGTGCTCTGGCCACCGCCCTCCTGGGGGACAGCCCAGAGGACAGTCCGTCGGTATGCCTGGGTCCTGTCTGTCCCCCCGTGACCTCGCCTGGGTGGGGCTGGAGTCCCCACCCCCTAACTTTGGTCCCGTCCTACTGTGGGGGCTGAGCTGGGAGGTTCAGGGACTCAGGGCTCAGCTCAGTCCCCCGTCTGTCCTCCCCACCTTCTCGAATAAAGTAATTTAAAGAGAGCTCGACTGCTGGCGTCTCCCCGAGGCTGGCTGGGGTGCCCGGTGACATCTCTGCCCGAGACGGGTTCCCACACTCGCCGGCTGTTCCCTGTCTCCCGTTCCCTCTTAAACCTGCTCCAGCCTCTCCTCTGCCCCCTCGACACGACCCGCCCCCCAGGGCCCCATGGCCGCTTCCCAGCTGTCTCTTAACTGACTTCTGGGCACCTGAGGCCTCTGGCCAGCCCTCCCCGCCCCGCTCGCTTCACTTTTCTCCTCAGTGTGGCTGTTATTATCGGCCCCTCCTGGCATTTGGTCCTTGGCCAACTGCTAAACGTGATCTCTCCTCCAGCTGTCTGCCTATGTTTCTAGGCTCCGTGACCACCTCTGGGCCGGGGGTTCCTGTTTCCCTCCTCTGAGCTCCACGTCCAAGGGTCTGGTTGCCGCCTTGGCATGGCCGCTGGGCGTCTCAGGTGGAGGAGCTACATCACAAGCTCGAGCCGGGCAGAGCTCGGGTCTCCCTGCAGCTCAGCCTCTCCAACGCCACCGGATCCCGCACATTCTCCTCCCGAGGGCCTCTCTGGCTCGCTCGCCTCTCTCTGTCCCCGTGACTGCACCCCCAGTCACCTCCTGCCACAAGCCGGTCCCCACAGCAGCCTGCCTGGCCTGTTCAGGGCACAAATCTGATTAAGTCCCTGAATGCTTAAAATCCTTTACTAGCTTAGAGCCCGCTAATGGCTTCCCAGAGCTTAGGACTAAGGACCACACCTAGGCCACGGCCCATGGCTGAGGTCTGGCTCCTGGCAGCTGTCCAGGGAGAGAAGCACCTCGCTAAGATCAGAGCTAGCTGGGGCCCGCCTGCCTCCAGAGCTCTCAGCCGTCTCTGCCCAAGGGGAGGGGGTGCCCTCACCCAGGAAAGAAGGGTTAGTGGTGGGGAGGCTGAGTATCTCTACTTGCTGATAGGGAGGGGGACAGGGGCCCCCTCCAGGCTCAGGGCCTCAGGCGGCAGAGAGACTGGCCTCTCAGAGCCCAGAACTGCTCTGCGGGGTTAGGGTGGAGCGTGTGCCCTGGCCCGGAGCCCAGCTGCCCCACCTCCCCACACCAGCCACTCTGGGGGGTGGGGTGGGGGGCAGGGCGGCACTGAGCTGGCAATCCCACGGGCACCTAGGCAGTAGGAGAGGTCGGGGAGGAAGGAGGCTCAGACCAGAACGTACGAACACAAGCTTCACTGGGGGAGCGGTGGAGGGGGTAGGGGATGGGAGTCAGTCTTCCTTCAGGCTCCCGAACACGGCGGCCGGCACGCTCTGCTGCTCCAGACGCACCTCTGGGGGTGAGGCGAGGAGGACTCGGTCACCTTCCAGGAGGGGGTCCTGCCCCCGCCTCCGCCCACCACCCCGCCTGGCCAGCCGGCCTCTTACCGTTGGGCTCCAGGTCCATCTCGTCCTCGTCCTCGCCCAGCTCAATCTCCTCCGGGTTGGCCTGCTGGGCCAGCTCGGCCAGCTCCTCCCGGGAGGCGTCACTCCTGGGGAAGGTAGGCGGCCGGGGGAGGGGGCCACACTGCTCAGCTGGGCCCGGCAGCCCCCCAGCCTCCCCACGCCTCCCCTGCTGAAGAGCTGGCTCGCTCCCAGCCCCGCTCCGCCGCCCCGCCCTCACCTCACAAACAGGATCTTGCTCTGGGCCCGCGAGGGCTGGTCCTGCTCGGCCTCAGCCGCCAGCTGCTCGGCCCGCTGTTCCAGCAGCTTCATGTCGTCCATGCCGCTCTGCCCGGGCGCCAGGTCGGACACTGCGGGGGAAGCGTGGGGGTCAGATGCCGTGGGCAGGCTGTCCTCAACCACTGCCTTAGGTGCCTGCGTCGGCCTGGGTGCCGCTGGGCGCCCCCCGACCTGGGCCTGAGGCCCCGGCCCTCGAGGCGTCCCCAGCCTGAGGCACGGAAGGCAGAGGAGACCCTGATGCTCCCAGACCCGGGAGACCCGCACTGGGCCGCAGCTGCTCACCAGTGCCCGTGGCGCTGCCCGACACCTTGAGCATCTGGGAGGCCATGAAGTTGACCTGGGTGTTGTACGTGGCCTGCACGCTGCGGCGGATCCGCAGCATCTCCCGGATGGTGTCCTCGTTGCCGTGCCGGACCTCGAAGTCCTTCCACGTCTGCCAGAAGGCCCCGGTCGTCTGCGGAGGGGCGGGGCCGGGGGACGTGAGCCGGCTGGCTCAGCCGCAGACTCCCACACCCACGGGCCCGGGACCCGTCCCTACCCGGGGGTCACAGATCTGCGAGCAGAAGCTGTAGATGGCCCGGGCGCGGTCGATCTCCCCGAGCTTGCACTCCATGTCCGCGAACCGCAGGCACATCTCCCGGGCGTGCTCGTCTGACAGCACCTGGGCGGGGTCGGGAGGGATCAGGGAGGGTGGGATGTGAGGCGGAGGGGGCCGCCCCTCTCAGGGAGCCCTGGTGGTGCCCAGCACACCAGGCCGGCCCCTGGGCGGGCGGGCCTCCCCACAGACGCATCGCGCAGGCTCGCTCGGATCCCTCGCCTACAGGACCCCTTCTTCCCCCTCCCTACCCCCAGCTCCCCACCCCCACCCCTGCGGCGGGCACCTCGATGGCCTTCTGATAGATGCTGCGGGTGTGGGTGACCCCGTAGATCTCGGCTGCCCGCTTGATGTAGATGTTGAACATGTCGTACTGCTGGGCAGGCTCCACGGCCCTGGTGGCGCGCTCGTACACGGCCATGGCGTGCCGGGCCAAGCCCCACTCCTCCTCCAGCTGCGCGTACAGCAGGTACAGGGCTGTGACAGGATGCGGCGGGGTGGGGGTGGGGGGGTCAGAGGTCAGTGGCTGGGCCCGTGATGCCCCCCCACCCCCACACTGAGCCTGCCTGGCCCTCCTCACTCTTTGCGTATTTGGGAGGGCAGCCATCCAGCGCCTGCTCAAAGAGGTCCCGTGCCCGCTCCAGCTTCTGGCCCCCGTAGCGGGCGATGAACTTGGTCAGGTAGGTGCTCCAGATGTCGGACACGTTGGGCCACTTGAACAGCGAGATGCCGCGCTCGTACGCCTGCCCCGAGGGGGAGTCGTGTGAGTCCGCAGGGGGAGACTCCTTAGGGCTCAGCAAGTGGGCCCCTTGTCTGCCCACCCCTCCCCATCCCACTTCTCCCTGTGATCACGTGATCAGAGCGCAGCCAGAAGGGTCTGTGTGCTGCCTGTCTCCCTGGACAGACTGCAAGGACCCCAAAGACAGAGCTGGACTAGGACTCACTGAGATCAGTCAGTGACTTTATGGCTGAAGAGGCGCGTGGAACCTCAGCTCGGCAGACACTGGGGCCCGGTGTCCTGGAAGACGGTTCACCACCCAGGCAGAGGGGCGGGGCCTGCCACTCAGGCAGCAGCGGCACTCGCGTGCGTGCGTGACCACCCCATCCATGTATGTGCACAGTCCCCACGTGTACACGAGAAAACCTCAGACAGTGGGGCAAAGCCCCGCCACACATACACATGCACGTGGAAAACACCCCACGTGCCTACAACCCGTAGCCTGAACAGCAAGGCAGGGACACCCCCACACACAGAGGAAGAACTCCGTGCCTGTGACAGGCTGACCTGTGTCCCCCCAAATTCAAGTTGAAACCCTAACTCCCCGTACCTCAGAACGAGACTGTGTTCTGAGATAAGATCTTTAAAGGAGTAACTAAGTTAAACTGAGAGGACTTCCCTGGTGGCGCAGTGGTTGAGAATCTGCCTGCCAAAGCAGGGGACACGGGTTTGAGCCCTGGTCCGGGAAGATCCCACATGCCGCGGAGCAGCTAAGCCCGTGCACCACGACTACTGAGCCTGCGCTCTAGAGCCCGCGAGCCACAACTACTGAGCCCGTGTGCCACAACTACTGAAGCCCGTGTGCCTAGAGTCCGTGTTCCGCAACAAGAGAAGCCACCGCAATGAGAAGCCCGCGCACCGCGGGCTCTAGAAGAGTAGCCCCCGCTCACCGCACCTAGCGAAAGCCCAAGCCAACCAACAAAGACCCGATGCAGTCAAAAATAAATAAATTTTTTTAAAAAAATGAGATCATCAGGGTAAATTTCATTCCAATACAACTGACAGCCTCACAAAAGCAGATCTGGGCACAGGAGGGACACCAGAAACACACAAAAAGGTGTCCACGTGAAGACACAGTGAGAAGGCAGCCTCTACAAGCCAATGAGAGGGGCCTCGGAGGAAACCAGCCCTGCCAACACCTTGATCTCGGGCTTCCGACCTTCAGGACTGAGAAAACACATCTCTGTTGTTTAAGCCTCCCGATCGGCGGTGATGGCAGCCTGGGTAGGGGACAATGCCATCCGGGGCCCCCTCACCTTGAAGCTCTCTTCAAAGTACTTGTGCTCCTCCAGGAACATGGCGTAGTTGATGACGATTTGGGGCGTGGCGATGCGCAGGTCCAGGATGCGGTCATAGACGGCTTTGGTGGACTGTGGGGCAGGGGGCCGGTCAGAGCCTGTCCCGGGGGCGGAGTCAGCGGCCCCCCGCGGGGCGTGTCCCATCCCACGCCCCCATCCCATCCTGGCAGCTCACCTGGAAGGTGCCGAGGCTCTCCTCCAGGTCGGCCAGCATTGACCACACCTTCAGAGACTTGTATACGCGGTTCTGCACGGGCTCTGAGCCGTCGAAGTACTCGGCGCGGCGGGCGGGCAGCGCCGTCGCCTTCTGCACGGGCAGTGCCAGCAGGGGGAAACCCACGGCGGGTGTCCAGGACCAGATCACACACCCTGAGGCTCCCCCACCCCCCCCATCCCGGGCTTGTGTTTACTCGCAGCAGCCGCAAGGCCTGGTCGTAGTTCTCGTGCCGCAGCTCCAGCTCGCCACACTCGCACCACACGCTGGCCAGGTCGTCCACCTGCTTGAAGCTCACCTTGGTGGCTTTCTCCAGGATGACGCGGGCCTGTGGGGCGGGCAGAGGCCAGGTTGAGACCCCGCCCGCCCGCCCCGCCTGTGGGCGCGGGGCGGAGGACCTGTAAGTACTAGTACATGCGACGCGCACAGGCGACACACGGCACTCACGTCATCCAGCTGCCCGTTGTCCTCGTAAAACTTGGCGAACGCAACCCACAGGGTGTGGGGCTTGCCGGTGGCCTTGAAGGGGTCCACAGTCTGCACGGCCTCCGTGTACGTGTTGATGATCTGGGCAGGAGGGGTGGGGTCAGGCTGGGCGGGGCCCTGGTCGGGGAGGGCGGGGCCTGGGGACGGAGGGCGGGGCGCGGATGATGCCCCTGGGGGCGGGGCCGCCACGTACCTCCCTCGGGCGGCCCTGGTGCAGGGCCACGCGCTTGTGCCACTCGTGCACGTGGTGCGGGTTCTGGCGCAGCAGGACGCTGTTGAGGAGCAGGGGCCGCCGGCTGATGAGCTGCTCAAAGCGAGCCAGGCGCAGCTCCAGGTCCACGTCGTCTGGGACCCGTGGGAAAAGCCGGGAGCAGGGGGGTAGGCTTCAGCACACGGCCCCCTGGCCACCTCCGTCTCTCAGCTCTCTCTCCCTTCAGCCCCCAGCTCCCCCGCCACTGTCCATCCGGGCACCCCCTCCCTGAGCTGCCCCAGGGCCACCCTGACCCCGTGCTTGCCCCGGGGCCAGCCTACTCTGGAACCCCCTCCAATCCCCACCATGCCCCCCAGCCCTTCTTCCCGGCCAAGCTCTGGCCCAGGCCCCCCTCCCCACCCCTGCTGTCCACCCAGCTCTCCCTTCCCGCCAGTGTCTGGCCCAAGCCCCACTGAGATGTGTTCCCAGTCCTGGCTACCTGCCGACATCCCACCCGCACCGCCCATTCAGACTCCCTCCCTGCTGGCCTCTGACTCCAAGACCCACGTCTCCCCTGACCCAGCCACTCGGGACACCCCCAGCCCCTGCGGTCCACCCCTCCTGCTCACCCTCCTCCTCCCGCCCCAGCTCCGAGGCAGTCTCCATCTTCGCCGCGATCATGCTCTCCTCGAACTGGGCATAGCTGTCGAACACCTGGGTGAAGTCCCGCACGGTCATCACGGTCCGGATGGCCTCCTCGTACACGTCCCGCGCCTGTGGGGATGGGGAAAGTGCTGGCAGGGGAGGGGCACGTGTGCCCACCGCATGGACACAGGGCATCCGGCAGCACCGCCCTTGGCACCAGTCCCAAATCGGCACCGCTGCAGGGCCTTCCCCGGGCCCACCCAGCTCCGTCAGTGCCCAGCCATGGTCAGAGCTCCCCTCCCCTCCTCTGCCAGAGTGAGCTGGGGGCCTCGGCTCCTCATCAGTAAACCAACGGTGACAGCCCCTCATGCAGACTCACTGTGGGGCTCGAGTGAGATGCACAAAGGGTCTGGCCCCAGTGAGACCCAACAGGAGACCAGCCACCCTGCAGGGACCCTAATCTCAGCTTGCCACGGAGTGCTCAGTCGTTGCTACAAAGTACCCCTCACGCCTGCCGGACCCCCCTTCTCCAGCTCACATTCTCCCAGTCACCCCCCCCCCAACCCCCAAGGGCAGCATGAAAGGAAAGTGCTGGCATGGGCGAGGCGCATCCCCACCAAGGGCGGGCCCATCACTCTGCCCCGTCCCTGGCTGATCCTGCCCCTGGCTGATCCTGCCCCTCTGCCTCTGCCTGGCCGCTGGCTCCAGCAGCCTCCTGGCCGGTCTCCTGCTGCCGGCCTCGGCCTGTGCATTCTGCTCAAAGTGTCAGCCTGAAGGGTCTTTGTAAGACACACACCTGGTCAGGCCTATGTCCTGCTCGCGGCTGGCTGGCTGGCGGCTCCCCGCAGCAGGACACAGCCCGCCCCTCCTCAGCCTGCAGGGCTCCCCGTTCCCAGTCCTTCACCACCCCCTCTGAGCCCCGACTCCAGCCCCTCCCTCTCACTCTGCTCCCCCCGGCCCACCCCCTCCCCAGCCAGTCCCAAGCCAGCCCCTCTGGGGACCTCTCAGAGCTCCACACCCCGCCCCCGCCCGGCCCCAAGCTCGCCACTCCATGGCCCGATGAGGAGAACAGCCAACACGGACACTGACAGAAACACCAACGCCTCAGAGGGACCCTCACACCGGACACCCGCTCGGTGCCTGAGTCCCAGTAGGCAAGGAAGTGACTGTTGCTCTCATTCTGCAAATGAGGCCACCCAAGCTGAAGCAGGTCCAAGGCCAGAGCAGAGAGATCCAGGTCTAGCTGGCCTGAGGTGGGTGCACTCGCCGGCAGGGCCGTGACGCCTGCCTCTCCCCACCTTCAGAAAGGCAAATGTGCACGGCGTACACATGCACACGTGTGCCCAAGCGGTCCATGTGCGCGTTTTCTGCTCACACGCGTGTCCTCAGGCATCCCCCAATACTACGTGCTGGAGGGAGACCCCGCCCCGCTCCCAGAGCCCCGCGTGCTCAAGCACCTTCTCGAAGTGACCGCTGCGGATGTAGTAGTCGGCCAGCGAGCACCAGAGCTTGCCCAGTTGGTCGGTGAAGCGGGTGAGGCCCCCGCGGATGATGGCGTCCACACTGAGAGACTGCACCTTGTCTGGGTTCTGGGAGATGAGGTCGCAGAGCTCGTGCCACAGCTGCAAGGCACGGGAAGGAGCGTCAGCCTTGTCCCTGAGGGGGCGAGCCCTCCCGCCCAGCCGCCACCCCGGGGCCCACCTGGTAGTTGGACTTGCCGGCCTTGGACACGAAGCGCTCGTCGTTCACCACGGTGGCCAGGCGCTGTGCGGCCTCGTCCAGCCGGTCGCTCGACTTGAGGTACTCGATGTACTCCTCGGCACTCTCGGGGCTCAGCTGGGCACCCACCCACCCGCCAGCTGTCAGTGGGGCCACGGGGCCATGCCACCGTGCCCCCTCCCACTCTGGGCTCTCTGTCAGCCGCCCACCACTGTCCCGGGCAAGAGCTCGCCCCGCACACCCACTCACAGCCACACCTGTCCAGCCTGGGCCGCACTGGTCCAGCTCCAGCCCTGACTGGTCCACTCTGGGCCCTGACTGGTCCAGCCTCAGCCCTCACTAGTCCAGCCTGGGCCCTGACTGTTCCAGCCTGAGCCTCACTGTTCCAGCCTGGGCCTCACTGGTCCACCCCCAGCCCTGACTGGTCCAGCCTGGGCCCCGACTGGTCCAGTCTCAGTCCTGACTGGTCCAGCCTGGGCCCCACTGGTTCAGCCCCAGCCCTGACTGGTCCAGCCCCAGTCCTGACTGGTCCAGCCTGGGCCCCACTGGTCCAGTCTCAGTCCTGACTGGTCTAGCTTAGACATCAGTGGTCCAGCCTGCACAGGCCAAGACTTGCTTTCATCACAAGCCCCTAAACAGTACTATGCTAAGCATTTCACGACGCATAAGAGACATTACAAGTTCAGGAAAACTGCACAATGCCTCCCCGCTATTTGCACCTCGACTCTCAGCCCTGCCTGTTATCTGTTTCCCTAGTCGTTTATCTCCTATTCCCTGCCCTCCCATGGTTGCACTTTTACTCTGATTTGTGTGGTCAGGTCACATGCATCTGTCTGCAAAGTTAGACTGAAAGCTCCGTGGAGGCAGCGACTGTCTTAGCCACGCTGTCCCCGGCACCTGTCTTAACGCTTGATGTGGTAACTAGCAAACTGTCTGGAGATTAAACACAGAACTCACAAACAAAACTCTGTCTTAAGAAGCCTTGTTCCCATATTCTGTCTGTTAGGGCAGACAGTGTCCCAACGAGCCAGTTTCTGGAAAGTCTTGACCTGGGGGAACTGGCCCACCTGCCTGAGCCTGGCCCCATCTCGCCCACTGAGGGGCTTACCTTGAGGAAGCGCCGGTAGCCCCGCACGGCGGTCTCAGGCAGGGGGTGTGAGCGCAGGAAGCGCAGGTACAAGGGCCAAATACGAGAGTGCTGTGTGATGGGCAACGCTCGGAGGGCACGGTCGAAAGTGCGGCGTGTGTGTGTGACGCGTCCCTGGTCCATCAGGAACTGGCAGTAATCTAGCCACAGCCGGGGCATCTGGAGGTGTGGGGAGAGGCAGGGTCTGAGCTGCCAGCACCACCACCAGGCCATGAAGACACCAGATGTCCATTGCAGCAGGACCCGGAACTCCCGTCCCCCTGGAACCAAGTCTCGCTCAACCCTGAGTGCACAGAGGCCACAGGACTCCAACGCCCTGCTCTGTCCACCTCCGTGGACTCTGAGCCCCACCTCCCCACTCATCCCCTGGCCCAGCCAGGCCCCCTCCCCACCTTGTGCATGAACACAAAGGCCCTCTCGTGGCAGTTGTTGACATCTTCGTAGGCAGGGTCGGTCACACAGCGATGCTTCACCTGTGCCCGGCGCGCCTTCAGGTAGCGGTACCAGAGTTTGTAGCTGGGGGGATGGGGGGAGAGGGGAGGGGCAGACAGCGATTGGTCAGCTTTATGGACCTCGGGACCCTTCATTCTGCCCCACGAGACAAGTGCTGGGAGAAGGGGCCCAGGGAGGGGTGACAAGTCTCTGCGATGGGGGAATGGCCGGGACGTCAGGGAAGGTGTGCTCACTGATCAGGGGATGTATACTCGGCGACACAACACATAGCAGTCACGTGGGACCTACTAGCAAGTTCTGGGGTGACTGGATAAGGTGGGGTGGGTGTGGGGCTGCGGCAGGCAGGGCAGCTGCAACCAATCTCACCTGCAGGGCAGCAGCTTCAGCGCCCGCTCATACAGCTGATTGAGTCTGGGCTTCGGGGCACCCTGCTTAAACTCAATGTAGCGGAGCCAGCATTTGACGGAGAACTGGTTCCGCATGATTTCCTCCTCATAGGGGAGGTCCTCCTCCTCCTGCCAGGGCCGGGGTACGGGGAGAAGACAGACCTGTTCTCAGAGCCTGCGTGCAGCACGACTCCACTCCAAACTCCAGACCCCTCCCCAGGTCCCAGATCCCACTCCCCACCATCGGGAGCCCGGTCACCAGACACCCAGATACCAGGAATCTGGTCCAGACCCTTCAGAATACTACTGCCTACAATCTGACCCAGACCATCAGACTCCTTGGTCATAGCGTTCTAGGCCAGATATGAGACTGTCACCCAGACATCACTCGTTTGGCCTTCCTAATCAAGCTATCCACTCTCTGGCCCAGATCACCAGACTCTTTTGCCACCAAGACCCTGGTCCGACGCCAGGCCTCTGCCCTAGACGTCAAGTGTCACCTCCTCACAACATGGCTCTTCCCAGACACCAGACGTTTGGCACCTCAGGCCCCCGCTAGCCAGAGTCTAGCTCAACTCTGCCCCAGAACTTAGAAGCTAGACCCTTATCTCAAAAAGAAAAGTATGTACAAGATGCCTAGCCTTTAATCGAGACACCAAGAATCTAGTGAAGATGCCAGGCTTCAACTTCAAACACCAAGCCTTTGACTCTTCAGGATTCCACGGGCCATCGCCTGATCAGCTCCACATCACCCGGTCTTTACTTCTGATTCCAGGGTTCTCCCGGTCCAGACACCATGCCCTTATCCCAGAAACTATAACGCTCAGGACCAAACCTAGACCGTTACCCAAGACACCAAGATTTTACCACTGAAACCAGAGACCTGGACTGGTCGTCATGCCTTTACTTCAAACACCAGGCCTCTCAAGATTGAGCTACGCGAGTCTCCCTTCTCGCCCACTCCCATTTCCGCCCCAGGCCCAGGACGCCAGGCCCTGAACTTCAACCACCGGCTCTTTACTCAGGTCACCTGGGCTCTAGCACCAGACCTTTGCTCCTGACCAACCTGGTCCGTACATCATGATCCGGTCTCTGGCCCGTAAGGGTCCTCCTGCCCTCAGACCGGCATAACTTTGGCCTAGATCCCCCGGGCGGCCAGGCCCGAATCTCCTGAGGCATCTAAGTCCCAGTGCCCCCAGGCAGGCCACCCCCGGGCCCGCCGCGGACTCACGAAGACAAGGTCCGGCCGCTCGGGCCTCGAGAGGCGCGCCATCACCACCATTTTCCTGGCACTCCAGGTACGCGCGGGAGTCGCGTTATAATGACGTCTCCGGCTGAAGGCCCGCCCCCTCGAACCAGGCCCATTTCCTATTGGTTGAACCCTCCCCGATTGCGCGCCCTGCGTTGTTGACTTTCACGTAGACGTCCAGCTACCGGAAGCAGAGAAGAAGCGCCCGAATATGACGTCATCACGAAACTCATCGGACCAATCAGGTTCAGCAGTGGAACCCTCGGACTCCCAATGAGCTGCTGTCTTGCTGGATGGTTGGGTTTGGGCGGAAGTGGCTTTGAAGCCTGAGAAGAGCGAGATGGGGGTGAAGCTGGAGGTGTTTCGGGTCAGTGAGGAATGGAGCGGTTGCAGGCCTGAGCGCGGGGTCTTCCTGGTTGAGGAGGAGGCTCTGAAAACGGGGACCTCTGAGAGAGGGAGCTCTGGAGCGAAAGCTCCTGAGATTTGAGAGGGACCTTTACGGTTGGAACCCCATAGAAGGGGGCACAGGGTTCGGGGCTCTGGGAGGGCTGGTGTGAGGAAAGCCTTGTGAGAAGGGTGATCTGGGGAGGGGGCTCTAAGAAGGAAGGCTTCAGGTTCTGGGGGAGCTCTCGGGGTCATAGTGGGTGTGCGTCTTTCTCGTAGGCATACTCCTAGAGTTAGGGGAATAGACTGAAGAATGAGGCCTAGGTCTGGATGTGCTCCGGGATCTAACTGGGGGTGGGATAATGAGGTCTCAAAGAGATGCCTTTACTGTAGTACGAGATTTTCTGTTCCTGGGGCGAGTGTGTGTGTGTGTGCGTGTGTGTGTGAGAGAGAGAGTGTGTGTGTCTTTCTTTGAGAGGGAGTCTCCCAGACTCGGAGGGGGCTTTTGGAGGGGGCTCTTGGATTATGGAGGCTAGGCTTTAAGGTGTGTGGCTTCTGTACCCTTGATGGGAGTTTTGGGGTTCTGGGGGCGCTGGGGAAGCACCACTGGTCTCTGTCAGGGGATGGTCCTCCAGGCTCTAAGCAGCCTCTGCACAGTTTTGGGGGGTGGGGGTGACTCCTGGCTCTTCTTATCCCGCCCCTGCCCTTCCAGATGACCATCTACCTCACCTTCCCTGTGGCTATGTTCTGGATTGCCAATCAGGCCGAGTGGTTTGAGGACTATGTCGTACAGCGCAAGGTGGGCACAGGTTCATTCCGGGGATGGGGGAGGGTATGGGGCACCAACCTGATGGGGACCAGTGTCTGCCTCCCCTGAGCCAACCCTGCCCCGGATGTGGGGCTCTGGAGGCTCCTCCTGGCTTGTGTATCCAGCTGTGACTTTGTCCCTACAGAGAGAGCTGTGGCCCCCTGAGAAGGAAGACCAGGTAAGCAACTTACTTTTTCTCCCATCAGAGGAGGGAGGAGCCTGGGTTCCTGTGGCCATGATGGGACCCTCAGTCATGGGCAGGGAACCGAGAGTGGAGGGACACGTGATTTCCTTACTGCCCTCTCCCTGAAGGTTGAAGGTAATCCCACTTGGACCCGGGTTATAATTGGCACAGGCTTCCAGTGTAGACACTGAACTGTGAAGTGGTGGTCTGGGGGATTAAGGGGAGGGGTGCTGGGAAAGAGGTCCAGGCCCTGAGGTGTGTACGCCCCTCCTTCGTTCCCATCCCACTCCCTTACCCAGCGCCAAGAGCTAGAAGAATTCAAAGAAAGGATACGGAAGCAGCGGGAGGAAAAGCTCCTTCGTGCTGCCCAGCAGAGGTCCTGAGGCCTCCAAGTGCCTGAATCCCTGCCTCTCCGCCCACAGAATGACACACATACACGGTTCTTCGTTGCTCGTGGAAGTGTTTTATTGTCTGCTTTTGGGGGCCAAGTGGGGCCCAGGACGCCTCAGGCCCTCATGGGGCTTGTGTCTGGGGCTGGGGGCTGCTGTTTCGACGGAAGCTGAGTGCAGTCGGGTCCTGAGGGGTGAGGAGGGGTTGGGGGCTGAGGGTCCCGGCTCGTTTCTGCACTCCATCCTGTGGATGCAGAGGGGTCAGCCAGAGGGCCAAGGGCAGTGCTGGCCAGTGCAGGTGGCAACCGGAGTCCCACCTCCCCCCATCTGCCCCCACCATCCCTGAGCTTCTCCACTCCTCAGTTACTCAACATTTAGGGTGGTATTTGGGAGCTGATGGGTCTTGGGGACATCCCTGGGATCTTGATCAGAACCCAAGCTGTGGGTGAGTACGTGTGACATAGACACATGGGTGTCTGGATGTGTCCTGGGCATGAGCTCGCGTGCTCTCCACCCTCAAGGTGTCTTCCCAGGAGCGGGTCTATTCTCTCTCGCCTCCTTGAAGTTCTCAGACTTGGGAGCAGGAGCCACAAGTTCTGACCACAGCTCTGACTTTAACATGCCCCCTGCATGATCTTGATCTCTTCCCAGCCCTGTCTGGGCCTTTGTCCTACCTCTGAACTGGGGTATTGGATTGGCCGGGGTCTTGTGACTGGCAAGTACGCAGGGTGGGCGCTCCTACCAGGCGTTCATCCCCAGGGGCGGATGATGGACAGGGGTGGGGGTGGGAGGCAGGGTTAGAGGGATCAGTGTGGCTGGTCTCTCCTCAGCCCTGGCAGAACATCACCTACCTTGGGGCCCACAGGCTGGAAGCCAGGCAAGGCGCTGACTGTCACACGCTGGTCATCCATGCGGCGGCCCTGGGTACTGGCCAGCATGTCCATGAGACTGTCCATCTCGGGTGCAGGGCCACTCTCTGCATGAAGCAGAGGCCGTGGGGAAGAACTCAGACAGCCCAGCTGGAGGCCCCCGACCCACCCCTCCACCCCGACTCACACCCTCCAGGAAGCATGCTCACATCTGCCCGCAACCCACAGGCATCTCTGTCCCCACTTGCCTGCTCACTTTCTCAGACCCTTGCCCACTGGTCCCCCAGATGGCCACTTGCCCCATGCACGCCCCCCCATCACACCCACTTCCGCACACCTCCCTGCCCACTCTCACGGCTCTCGGAGGCACGGCCCGGCCCCGCCTGCAGTGAGCAGCGCTGCTCCTCCATCCGGCCGCCCTGCACGTGGCTCAGCAGGTTGAAGAAGCCCTCCTGGTCTGGGGAGCCTGCCTGGGGGACAGACACACTCAGTCCGGCCGGCCCCTCAGCTGGAGGAGCCCTCAACTCCCCTCCTGGCCGGCCAGCTTCCCCCCGACCCCCGGGCCTGCCCTGCCCCTTCTGTGGCTCTCACCATGGTGCCCGCCGGTGTGCTGCTCTGCAGAGCTGCTCCAAATGAGACATGAGTGTCCTTCTCAATCCCGGCCCCCGCCCCAGGGGCCCCACCAGCAGTGCCACGTCACGTGGTGCTGCCCCGAGGGAGAGGGCCACCGTCCTAGATTGGGGCCTGACTGTGGGGTGGCCCGGGGGCTGGGACACGAGCCAGGGGAACGTCCCCCTGACAGCTCCTAAATCCCAGCATCCCTCACCTCACAGGAGGTCAGCACTGAGAGCCCTGACCTCTGCCCTGGGGTTGGGTTAGGCACTCGGACCCTCCCGCCCACCAGCACCTTCTTGGGCGGCAACTGGGTCGGGGGTCCCAGGAGACTCACGTGCTAATTAGGTGCCCTACAAACTAATTAGCCTTGTCATTCATGGGTCCTTGAGTTGGCGGTGTGGGGGGGGCGGGGCCTGCTCACCTTGTCGCAGGAGGCCGAGCCCCCATCCTTCTCTTCCTGGTCCATCATTGTCCGTGCTCCCCTCCCCTGGGTCCTGTCCACCTCTCCACTGGCCTCTGCCCTGGCCCCGTGCCAGAGGAGGCTTTTTAAGAGACTGGGACATGGCGGGGAGTGGATACCCAGCCCCAAATCCCCAGTTCACGCCCCATCTGCTCCCACCCAAGCTTAAGCCCCATAAAGATGATCCAGATAATTGTTTTTGCAGCATGAGGCTGGGGCTGCTGTGGGGGGTAGGAGGCAGGGTGACCTGGGTTCGGACATTGTTGGCCCAGCAGGACTCGCTGGGCCCCAAAGACTCTCAGGTGGGGTGCAGCAGTTGGCCAAAGCAGCGTCCCCACAGTGGGGAGCTTGGGCTGGCTGGGTCCCCTAGGGAGAGGACAGGGCCATAGGGCAGCCGAGGTGAGGTCTGAAGCTACCCAGCTTGCCCACCCATATCTGCCAGAAAGGCAGTTGCCATCTGCAGGTGGTGGGAGGAGGGGAAGCTGGGCCCGAGGACCCCTGAGGCACCACCAGCTGGCCTCTGTCTCCTGGCCACCCTTCCTCTACTCACTCTCCCCTGGTCTGGTTGCCCACCCCCGACTCCCAAAACAGGAAGGTCTGGTAGCTCCTGTCTCCCCACCGCCAATGCCAAGTTGGTCTGTCTCCTCTGATCTTTCCCCCCAGCCCGGCCTAGGGACTGGAGGCTAGACTCCTGGGGAGGAAAGCCCCTGCCCCCTCTGCTGAGCAGCTATGGCTCTCCCTCAGCGCCCCGTGAGAGGGTGCTGCTGGGAGGATCCCACCTGCACCCCACCCCATCCCCAGGATGCCTTTCTGGAAACCAGTTAAAGTTTCTTCTCGGAATACATGGGCCACGCTCTCATCACTTAATTGAAAAGCTTGGTCCTCCTCCCCAGGCAGCCCTCCACCATCCGGAGCCCCCATTCACACCCTCTCCATGGCCCCAAGACCCAGATGCCAACGTGATGTCCTGCTCCTCCCCGGACATATTAGTTTCCCAGGCTGCCTTAACAAAGTGTCCCAAACTGGGTAGCTTAGAGCAACAGACGTTTATTGTCATACAGTTCTGGAGGCCGGAAGTACAGAATTGAGGTGTTGGCAGGGCTATACTCCTGTAGCATGGAAGAGAGGGTCTTTCCTTGCCTCTCCCTGGGTTCTCGTGGCTGCCGGCAGTCCTTGGTGTCCCTTGGCTTGTAGCAGCAGGACTTCAGTCTGTGCCTCTGTTGTCACAGATGTCCCCCTTGTGTCCTTCACATGGCTGTCATAAGACATGGACACCAGTCACGTTGCTTTAGGGATTCACCCTCCTGCAGCACGACCTCATCTTTACTAATTGCACCTGCAGAAACCCTATTTCCAAATAAGGGCACGTTCTAAGGTTCTGGGGGTTAGGACTTCAACACGCTTTTTTGTTCCGTGGGCAGCCTTGAGCCCATAACAGCAGAAGACCTTGGTCACCCTCACTGAGTATAATGAGAGGTGGCAGACCCTACAGAGCCTCACCACCAGGGGACAGGCTGAGAAGCTAGAGGTGGTCCCAGCTTCCTCAGGGTCTCCCAGCTCCCTCCTTTGCCCCTGCAATCCATCCTTCCTCCCAGGAGCTGCAAGGGTCCCCTCCTTCCCCTGCTCAGAACACTCTTGGCCCCCATTGTCCTCAGGAGAAAACCCGAGCACCTTGGGATCATGGGAATGTTCTAAACTTGACTGGTTATGCTGGCCATCATTTAAAATTCTACAAATAACAAATGCTAGTGAGGGTGTGGAGAAAAGGGAACCCTCCTACACCATTGGTGGGGATGTAAATTGGTGCAGCCACTATGGAAAACAGTGTGGAGGTTCCTCAAAAAACTAAAAATAGAACTACATTATGATCCAGCAATCCCACTCCTGGGCATATACCCAGACAAAACTATAATTTGAAAAGATACATGCACCCCAGTGTTCATTGCAGCATTGTTTACAATAGTCAAGACATGGAAGCAATCCAAATATCCATTGACAGAGGAATGGATAAAGATGTGGTAAATATATACAATGGAATATTAGTCATGAAAAAGAATGAAATAATGCCGTTTGCAGCAACATGGATGGACCTAGAGATTATCATACTAAGTGAAGTAAGTCAGAAAGAGAAAGACAAATACCATATGATATCACTTATATGTGGAATCTAAAATAGGATACAAATGAACTTATCTACAAAACAAAAATGGACTCACAGACATAGAGAACAGACTTGTGGTTGCCAAGGTGGGGAATGGGGGATGGATTGGGAGTTTGGGATTAGCAGATGCAAACTATTATACATAGAATGGATAAACAACAAAGTCCTACTGTCCAGCACAGGGAACTATATTCAGTATCCTGTGATAAACCATAATGGAAAAGAATATATACATAGGGACTCCCCTGGTGGCGCAGTGGTTGAGAATCCACCTGCCAATTCAGGGGACACGGGTTTGAGCCCTGCTCCAGGAAGATCCCACGTGCCCTGGAGCAACTAAGCCCATGAGCCACAGCTACTGAGCCCGCACTCTAGAGCCTGCAAGCCACAACTACTGAGCCCATGAGCCACAACTACTGAGCCCGTGTGCCACAACTACTGAAGCCACCACTCCCAGAGCCCTGCTCTGCAACAAGAGGCCACCGCAATGAGAAGCCCGTGCACGGCAATGAAGAGTAGCCCCCACTTGCCGCAACTAGAGAAAGCCTGCACGCAGCAAGGAAGACCCAATGCAGCCAAAAATAAATTAATTAATTAATTTGAAAAATATATATATATACATATATGTATATTCTGAGAATCACTTTGCTGTACAGCAGAAATTAACATTGTATATCAACTATACGTCAATAAAATAAATTTAAAAAAACAAAATTGACTGGTGATGGATACACAACTGTGAATATGCTAAAAGCCATTAAATTGTATGCTCTTCGTGATCAAATTGTATGGTATGTGAATTATATTGCAATAAAACTATGAAAGAAAGAGGGAAAAGGAGAGGATGGGAGGGAGAGGGAGAGAGAAAGAGAAGGTGAGCAAGAAAGAGAAAGAGAAAGAAATAGAGAAAAGGAAAAAGGAAAGAAAACCCCAAACTCCTACATAGAGAGAACAGCCATCCTGGTTTGCCCAGGACTGTCCCAGTTTTAGCACTGAAAGTCCTGGGTCCTGTGAACCTCTCAATCCAAGGCAAATCGGGTTAGTCCTACCATGTCCCACAGAGGTCTGGCCTCCGTGGCCCCTCCAACCTCACCTCACTCCAGCCACTCCTCTGAGCTCATCCCTCCCTTCTCTCTGCATGGTTGCTCCCTGATGTCATTCAGGGTTAAGCCTAAAGGCCACACCCATAGAGTACCCCTCTGGCACCACCCTCAATAAAGCGCCCCCCACCGGGGCACTTGTTATCAGGTCACTGTTTATTTCCTTAAGGCATAACCGATTATTTTCTATCCCCTCCTCCTCCATTCAACTTTAAGTGCTGCCTGGCAGGCTTTCTGGTCTTATTCACTGTGGTCAGTCCCATGCCTGTCCCATGAAAGTGGCAGAGGACCTGGCACCTGGCCGACTCTTAAGAAACACCAAATAAAAGCACGGGTTCAGGACTGAACCAGCTTAGGACTCTGCATTCACACACGTGTGTCACACTTTAAATCCTCATTTAAATGATGAGGTGCTGCTGGACTGGGCCCTTTGCAATGATAAGGTGTCAACCCTTTGCTGGTGCACAGCAGGGGCAGGCCCTGAAATTTCTAGTCGAGCGTGAATTGAGGGGTGTGTGTGTGTGTGTGTGTGTGTGTGAGAGAGAGAGAGTATGCAAGCGGTTGAGCATGCCACTGAATCCACGTGCGTATCAGCAAGGCCATGACCAGCATACCTCCTGGGACAGACTCGTGTTTCAGATTGCAATAGGCCTACTCATCACGTGGCCTTGGACAAGGGTCCGGCCGAGCCGCTGTTTCATTGTCTATCCCGCATCTCCCGTCAGGGTCTCTGGCAGGATCGACCTGGCACAGGTCCCTAGCACACAGTAGGTGCAGGCTTAGCTTCAACCAGGCCTCCTCCCCGGTTTATCAAGTGTTGCCCAAGCCCGCTGCTGCTGCTAAACTCGCGGACATTACATAAGTGGGTCACGGGTTTGTGGCCCCGCGGCTCCGGGTGGGCACACAGTATCTTTCAGACAGAGAGAAACTTCGGGCAGGGTGGAGCTGTGCCTGGGAAAGATGAAGAGGTTATTACTGCCTTGCGATCCCACTTTCTCGCTGCACACAAGCTAGGGAAGTGTGTCTGAGCTCACGTCTGTGAGTGCGTCGTCCGGCGACTTGGTGCGCGTCTGCGTGGACTCATTCGCGGGTCGGCTCCACACGGAACCCATCTTCCTCTCTGAAAACCGACGGCGGGGCGGGGCCAGGTGCGCAGGGGGCGGGAGCCAGGCCCCGCGGGGCGGAGTCCACGTGGATGACGCTCAGGGCCACGCCCCCACCTTGGAACAGACCCGGAAGCGGCGGCGCCCTTAGGGGAAGATGGCGCCCTCGGGGCTGAAGGCGGTGGTGGGGGAAAGTGAGTGCCGCCCCCTGGGGGCGGGGGGCCGGGTGCGCACGGACTCTGGGACCCAAGCGGCGGGGAGTTGGGGGCCTGGCTGGGCGTCGAGCACCTGACGCTCGAGGGGGCGGACGGGGACTTGGCCTCAGCTGGATGTCCCGTCTCTCCCTGGAGGGAGCGGAACAAAGTTGGGAGACAGAACTCCGGGGACCCAAAGGAATCAGACTAAGGGTGGCGTAGACAGGCGCTGGGTAGGGACTCCTGGGCCCCCTAGGGTGCCAGCGGGGGGAGGGCACAGCTGGACATCCAGACTCCCGGATCTCTGGGCCGGGCGAAGTCCGGCGAGCTGGACTCTTGGGGCCCCATGGTGCGGACGGGGGCCGGGCCTGGGTGCGCTGGTCAGCGACCCCAGGTGGTGAGAGTGCTCAGGGGGCGCGTCCGGGCCCCTATCCAGGTCCATGGGTGGGGGACGCCTTCCTCCTTGCCCGGTCGCTAAGAGCCCCATGCAGCGTGAGGACCCAAGCATCCAGGCCCTGCAGGCTGGGTTCTTGGGGGAGGGGTGGAGGTCGCCCCCTCCCCCACCTCCGGTAGTTCCGGCCTCAGCGGCTCCTTCCGCCCTGGCCGTCATGATAACTGTGGACACGGCACTCTTGCCAGGCGGGGCTGCCTATCCACTCCCTCCACTAGGCAGGGCCCAGTATGGCTCAAACCCCCAAAACCCCAACTGAAAAAGGAGCCTCCTACATAGGAGTTAATGGGGAGACAGGAGAATCGCTGATTCCATTTTACAGATGAGGAAACTGAGGCTGGATGTTGGGTAATGGGATGACCACAGCCAGGCATACCTCAGACCAGGGATCCAGGGGTCCTGCGTTCTGGTCCAGGGGAAACTGACGGAGATGGAATAAGGGTGTGGCTGAAATATACAGGCCAGGAGTACTTGAGTAGCAGATAGGGAGGCTGAGAGCCCAGCTCTGGAGGCAGGTAGACCTGTTATGTGAGTCTTGGCTTTCCACTTATTCGTTTATCTAAAGCATAGTTATCCAGTGGCTACTTATGCCTCAGGCACTCGCCACTTAAGTGCTGAGGGTGCTTATGCAACTTACTTCTCTTCTCTGAACCTCAGTGGCCCTGTCTATAAATTGGGGGTGACTAGGAGCTACCTCACAGGACTGGGGGGAGGAGTAAATGGGAGTTCAGATGGAGGTCCAGCCCGGGACCCAGAAGGTCTGGGGGCACAGTGGGGCCAGAGGACCTGGCATCCTGATCCTGCCCCTCACTTCCCCGCAGAAATTTTGAGCGGAGTCATTCGGAGCGTCAAGAAGGATGGGGAGTGGAAGGTAAGGCTGAGACTTGGAATGCCTTGTCCAAACCCATGTGGGGGGCCCTGAATATGGGACTCCCTCCAACTCCTCGAGGAGGTTGCTGGTCCACAGAGGTGGGGTCAGGTGGGCCAGTCTGGAATGGGGTGGAGTGGGGATGGGGTCCTGGGTCCTCGTGTTCAACCAGCTCTTGAAGCTGTCAGGCCTGCCCACTGCCCCAGCCCCTCCTCAGGGACAGCTTCAGCCTCTCCCGCCCCCTTGTCTGTCCACCGGTCCATCTGTCCATCCATCTGGACAGGTGCTCATCATGGACCACCCGAGTATGCGCATCTTGTCGTCCTGCTGCAAGATGTCAGACATCCTGGCTGAGGGCATCACCAGTGAGTGGACACTCCCACCCCATGCTGCCCAGATGGGACCTGAGTGTGGGATCCCCTCAAATTCTCCAGAACTCCCAAATATGCAGCTTACTGCACAGACAGCCCTGATTTGGGAGCCCATGATAGGCAGACTTCCCATGCAGGGCTCCCTGGCTGTGATCTCTAAGGGGTCAGCCTCCCTGGCTGTGCAGCCCCTGTGTGTGGAACCCCATGTAGGACTCTCAGTGCGTGACCTCCAGAATGGATAACTTTCTGTGGGCGATCCCCAGGGGGTATGACTATGTGACCCCCCCGAATGTGCAGAGCCCTGCCCATGTAGCTCTTAGCCGTGTGACCCATGGGTGTGCACCTCCTGCTTAGGACCCTTAGGGAGTGCAGTCCCCCTGCTTCACCCCAGGATCTGACCCTCCTTCCCAAGTGTCCAGCTCCCTGAGTCAGAGACTCCCCATGTGCCCTGGCCTCACTGCCATCCACATGTGCCCCTTCCTCTGTTCCTACTAGTTGTGGAGGACATCAACAAACGGCGAGAACCCATCCCCAGCCTGGAGGCCATTTATCTGCTGAGCCCCACGGAGAAGGTGCCTATGTGAACGGGTGTGTGCGCGCATGTCTGCAGTGTAGGGGGGACAGGCAGCTGGCTGGAGGCTGGGGCAGGGGGTGGTCGGTCTAGGGGCCAGGCCTGGAGAGTGATCCGCATTCCTCAGTCGGTGCAGGCCCTGATCGCAGACTTCCAGGGGACCCCCACCTTCACCTACAAAGCGGCACACGTCTTCTTCACCGACAGTGAGTGAGGAGAGCCAGTGGGGTGGGGGTCAGGGCGAGGGGGTGTGTGGGCTGCCCTGGCCTGATGCCCCCTCTTGCTCACCCCAGCCTGCCCCGAGCCCCTGTTCTGTGAGCTGGGCCGCTCCCGGCTGGCGAAGGTAGTGAAGACGCTGAAAGAGATCCACCTTGCCTTCCTCCCATACGAGGCTCAGGTACAGCCCAGCCTCGTCCTGGGCAGGGGTGGGGGTCTGTCACTAAACGTCCCAGGTTCCCTCAGAAAGAGGCACCGAGACAAGTAAAGGGGACACTGAATCAGAAAGCAAAGGAGCCAACACCGGGCAGAATGAGCTCGTAGCGCTGTGGTGGCACCCGGAGTTCTGTCCCACTGGGCAACGGCAGGGGGCAGCATAGAGCTCACCTCAGCGTCGTCCCACCCAAGTTGGAGGGGGCTGAGGTATTTCTCCACCTCCTCCTCTAGACAGGAATTGGGGGCTGCCCCAGGCCTGCCTCCTAGATGGCAGAGCAGGCTCCAGAGACCAGAGGAAGCCCCGGGGAGTGGCAGATGGCGGCTGCTGGAGTTGGGCAGGGGTACACCTCCAGCGGCGGCTCTGTGCCCTCCCAGGTGTTCTCCTTGGATGCCCCGCACAGCACCTACAATCTCTACTGCCCCTTCCGGGCCGGCGAGCGGGCACGGCAGCTCGAAGCGTTGGCCCAGCAGATCGCCACCCTGTGCGCCACACTGCAAGAGTACCCGGCCATCCGCTACCACAAGTGGGGACCCCACCTGGATGCCACCCTCTGACCTTGACCCCATCCTGTTTCCAACCCCAGCCCCAGTCCTCACCCTGGTCCCCAACCCCATCCCCGACCCCCAGTCTGTGCCTGGCCCTCCCCAACCCCAGGCCCTGAGCTCCCCCACACACATCTGCCCACCCCACCCTCAGGGGCCCAGAGGACACGGCCCAGCTGGCCCACGCCGTCCTAGCCAAGCTGAACGCCTTCAAGGCAGACACTCCCAGTATGGGCGAGGTGAGGGGGCTTTCTGGGGAGGTGGGGGGAGGGCCCAGCCAGGGTCAGGGTCAATGTCCTCATCCCTGCCCACCCCCTCCACCCCAGGGCCCTGAGAAAAGTCGCTCACAGCTACTCATCATGGACCGGGCGGCCGACCCCGTGTCCCCACTGTTGCATGAGCTCACCTTCCAGGCCATGGCCTATGACCTGCTGGACATCGAGCAGGACACGTACAGGTGGGTGGACCCCAGGACTCGCCATCTGCCATCACTGTGGCCCTGGGTCCTCAGCCAGTGCTCCCGACCCTCATGTCTCCTGCTCCCCCAGGTATGAGACCACGGGGCTCAGTGAGGCCCGGGAGAAGGCCGTGCTGCTGGACGAGGACGATGACCTGTGGGTGGACCTACGGCACATGCACATCGCAGATGTGTCCAAGTACGTGCACGTGGTGGGCGCCGGGGGTGTGGGCTCTTCCGCACGCGGTCCCCACCCCCTCCCCCCGCTTTGTGGACCGGGCACGTGGCCTCCCGCTCTGGGTGAGCGCCCCTCGACGAGCCACACCCCTCCGCTGGCCTCCCCGATGCGTCCCCATTGTGGGCTCGCACGTGGCCTGTGTCTCCTGGCTCCCATCCCCTGCCCGTGCAATGCCCCCCCCACTCTGCCGTCAAACTGCGGTCTTGGCAGCCGTCCCCACCCTCCCCCCTGCCCGCTCTCACCGCCAGGAAGGTCACGGAGCTCCTGAAGACATTCTGTGAGAGCAAGAGGCTGACCACAGACAAGGTAGGGTGTGGGCCTGTGTCAGGGTGGGCAGCTTGGGAGGAACGCCCCTCCCACGCCCCCCCCAAAGATGGGGGCGGGGCCTCAGTCTGGATCCCTAGCCTGCAGCAGGGGCCTCCGGTAGGCAGGGCCTGGCTCACGCCCCTCCCTGTCCCCAGGCCAACATCAAAGACCTGTCCCACATCCTGAAAAAGATGCCACAGTACCAGAAGGAGCTGAACAAGGTGAGCGGGGGCGGGGAACCCGCCCCCTCCAACTGCCACCCCGTCTCCGCCCTGACTCAACCTCTGTTACCCCAATTCCCACCCCTGCCCCTCAGTATTCTACGCACCTGCATTTAGCCGATGACTGCATGAAGCACTTCAAGGGCAGTGTGGAGAAGCTGTGCAGTGTGGAGCAGGTGGGGTGAGCCCGGGGCAGGGGTAGGGTCTGTGGAGGGGAGGCTGGGCATGTGGGGGCGGGGCCTGTGGGGGCGGGGCCTTGGAGGGGCGTTTTCTGGGGTAGAGTATGGCTTGTGGGGGTGCCAGGCCCATGGAAAGGTAGGACCAGGGTAAGGGGCGGGGCCTATGGAGAGGTGTGGTCTGTGCGAGGGGTGGGGCCTCTCTGCGAACACGTGTAGAACCTTCAGAGACCTGGTGGTAGGATGAAATGAAGCCCAAAGATCTTGCCGAGGCCCCTGGGATGTCCCTGCCCTGCCCTGTCCCCCCACATAGTGGCTGACCCCCATGCCCCACAGGACTTAGCCATGGGCTCTGACGCAGAGGGCGAGAAGATCAAGGACGCCATGAAGCTGATCGTGCCGGTGCTTCTGGACGCCGCGGTGCCAGCCTATGACAAGATCCGGGTTCTATTGCTCTACATTCTTCTACGGAACGGTGGGTAGGGGGCAAGGGGGCGGCCTTGGTATACCGCCACTCACCGCAGTCTCCAGTGATCCTGGGACTCTCTAAACCCCACAGTTGCCCTGTCCTCGGGATGCCCCCAAACCCCACAGATACCCCTCTGGACCCTGGGCCTCCCTCCATTGGCCTCCGTTGGCATGGAGAGCCTGCAAATCTATGACGTCTCCAAATTTGGCCCCCTCAACTGATTCCAGAGGATCCCCCAGTCTACTACCCCCTCTGGGATTCGCATCCAGAATTCTAACATCAGGAATCCCCCCGCGCCAGCCTGGGTGGCTCCCCTGGTCCCGAGGGCCTCTGAACTGTAGGCTGCTCATGGTTCTGGCACCTCCTCACCCCACCGCAAGCCCCTCAACCCAGAAGCGGGCATGGCCACCTCTGTCCCCCCACCCTCCCCTCCCCCCCGCCACCCCGTGAGTGTCCCATCCACATCCGCCCGCCCGTCGGCCTCCTCCAGGTGTGAGCGAGGAGAATCTGGCCAAGCTGATCCAGCACGCCAACGTGCAGGTGCACAGCAGCCTCATCCGGAACCTGGAGCAGCTGGGGGGCACTGTCACCAACCCCGGGGTACGCTGGGTCAGAGACTGGGAGGGGGAGGCGGATGTGGGGGTGGGGCCGCCTGGGGAGCGGGCACTGAGTCAGAGGCATGACTGGGGGTGGAGGGCACATCACCAGGGCAGGGATACGCAGGGCATGATGTGGTTCTTGGAGGACAGGGAGGCTTGAGTGGGGTCTGGGGACCGGGGGGCACCAGGGCTGTCCCCAGCCTCGGCGGTCATAGGAGAAACAGGGCGGGTGAGGCGTAGCCAGAGCCCCAGTCCGTGTGGTCCGAGTCCCGGGGGCGGATAGCCGGGTCACCAGCATGGGGCACACAGTTGACTCTGGGCTCCCAGAGGTCTGAGGGCCACCAACCCGGCCGGGACACACATGGCAGCTTCCTGTGCTCCGATCTCCACACATCCCGCTTCCCCCGACCCTGCCTCCGCCTCTGGCCGCGCGCATCTCTCATGTTCTCCCCTCGCCGGTTGGTCCTCCGTCTCTCTCCCAGGCACCCGTCTGTCGCCCTGTCCGCCACCTCTCAGTTCCCTTGTTTCTGTGTCCTCCCACATCTGTCTCCATCTTTCTCTCTTAGTCCTGATCTCTCTCTTTGTCGCATCTTTGTCTCACTGCCTCTGTATTTCTTCCTCCCTCTCTCTCATTTTCCCTTCCTCGCTCTCTCTGTGTTTGTCTCTCTCTCTGTCTCCCTCCCTCCTTCTATCTTTCTCTCTGGTTCTCTGTTCCCTTTCTCCATCTTTGTCTGCAACCTTCCCAAGTCCGACAAGCCCCCAGCCCCATTTATGACCCGCCTCCTTCTCCCTGATTCCCCCACTGACCCCGCCCCGCCCTGCCCACCTGTAGGGCTCTGGGACTGCAAGCCGGCTGGAGCGGAGGGAGCGCTCGGAGCCCACCTATCAGCTGTCCCGCTGGACCCCGATCATCAAGGATGTGATGGAGGTACCGCTGGTGGGGGGTTGGGGCCTGACCCCCACTCCCCGCACCTATCCAGGCAACGCCCAGCCCTCTTCCTGCTCACCGTCCTAAGCCCGCGGGCTTAAGGGGAAATCCTTCATTATGGGCATCCCTGTGGCATCCGATTTGCTGTGTCGTGGGGGCATCCCAAGCCCACACTGGAGGAAGTGGGGTGTCAGAGGGGTCCCTCATAGGGGAGCTTCATTTCCTCTCCACCTGCTGGTCCCCTCCTCTGTCCCCCTCTGTTCGCTCCTGCCCCCCCAGAAAGCCCCCTGGGTCCCCCTTTGCCCTCCCCATGCCAGTTCCTGCCCATGCTGGGAACCAAAAGCAGCGGCAACAAAGAGGACCAGGCCAGGGACCTGGCTTCCTGGCTTCCTGCCGTCTGTGTGGAGTCCTGGCGCCTCCGCCTGCTTGGAGGCCAGTGACCTTGGCCCCCATATCCCCATGGACTCTGGATGCTGAGACTCCTGGGTACCTGAGGGGCAGGGAGCTCAGAATCCTGGGTTCCCATGGGTCTGTGGGTCCACACTCCTGGGTCCCTGAGGAGCTGAGCGGGAGCAGGGTCCTTAAGAAGCTAGGGGCCCAGGGTCCTGGGTACCTGAGGGGCTGGAGATACAGATGGTGGCTCCTGTCTGCCAGGACCTTGGCCCATGAACACACCCTATGGAGGGGGCTCCAGACCCTGGGCCCCGGCGCCCGGGCCCCTCTCTTCAGCCTCCTCCTCTGGCCCCAGGATGCCGTAGAGGACCGGCTGGACCGGAAGGTGTGGCCCTTCGTGTCTGACCCTGCACCCACGCCCAGCTCCCAGGCTGCCGTCAGGTGAGGCCCAGGGATGCCCCCCCTCACTGTGCCCAGGCCCGTGGGAGGTGAGGCTTGGGTATGAGGGTGGTGGTCTGCTGTTGAGACTGACCTTCCCCTGTCTCCCCCGGACAGCGCCCGCTTCGGCCACTGGCACAAGAACAAGACGGGCGTGGAGGCACGGGCAGGGCCCCGGCTTATCGTCTACATCATGGGCGGTGTGGCGATGTCAGAGATGCGGGCCGCCTATGAGGTGACCAGGGCCACTGATGGCAAGTGGGAGGTACTTATTGGTGAGTGGCCAGGACTGGGGCCCCTGGGCTGGGGTGGGGCCGGGAGCCTGCCTCTGTGTGTGTGGGTCCCTGGGGGACTGACATCTGCGTGCCTTCTGGGTCCCCAAAGCCTAGAGCCTCCGCAGGGCCTGGGTGAGAGGATACCGGATACCTGAGGGGCTAGGGCTTGGCTTCCCAGGGAAGGGGTCACCTAGGAGTGGACCCCTCTCTTTCCAAGGGGTGAGCCTTCTGAGTCCTTAGGGTCAGGGCCTGGTTTCCCGAGCACCCCACCTGGGGGGTGTCAGGGGCCGAGGCCGCTCCCCCAGCCCCATCCTCCTGCCCAGGCTCCTCACACATCCTCACCCCGACCCGCTTCCTGGATGACCTCAAGACGCTGGACCAGAAGCTGGAGGACATTTCCCTGCCCTGACCCTCCCACCCCCGCCTGACCCGCCCCTCTCCCTTTTCAGAGAAATAAACTCCCATCTTTCTGCCAGCTGGCACCCACCTCACTTTCTTTCCATGGGAGCTAGATGGGGACTGCCACCCTTGGGTCCCATTCCCTGACCTGTGCCTCAGGCCCCACCCCACCCTGTGGTCCTTCCAGAGGGCATCCGAAGCTCTAATTTGAATATTGGCTCCAAGATCTACTAGCTGCTAGGTTTTGGCCAACTTCTTGGGTTCCCCTTCCAAAAAATGGGGGCCAATGATGGCAGTGGCTTTGCAGAGGAGGTGAAATGGCGCCGAAAGCTGACGGCACGGGAAAATGACAGCAGCTGCTCCCCTACTGGTACTAGGGTTACCTCGGCTGCTCCGACGGGACCATCAGTAGTAGTAGTAACAAGCAGAACAGGCCCTGTATCCCAGCACCCCCAGCCCTTCAGGAACTGTCTCAGTGGGGCCTGGAGCCACACAAGGCCAGGGGTCTTCTCAGGCTCCTAGGATCAGAATCTGCATTTGTGTGAGGATAGGAACACAGCAAACGATGCCCAGTTCCCGCCCCAGAGAGTAGGAACTCCCCCTGCTTATCCTCCTCCCCAACCCCACTTTCTCCAGGCTGTTCACAGGGGCTCCTAACTGCAGGACTTATCAGACCCTTCACTGGGTGTGTTAGTTTGCTAAGGCTGCCATAACAAAGTGCCACATTCCGGTGACCTACACAACAGAGATTATTCTCTCACAGTTCTGGAGACCGGGAGTCGAAGATCAAGGTGCCGGCGGGATTGATTTCTTCTAAAGCCTCTTTCCTTGGCTTGTAGATGGCTGTCTTTTCCCTGTGTCCTCACATGATCTTCCCTCTCTGTGTGTCTGTGTCCTAATCTCCTCTTCTTCTTTTTTTTAAAAATTTATTTATTTTAATTTATTTTATTTTCGGCTGCATTGGGTCTTCGTTGCTGCACGCGGGCTTTCTCTAGTTGCAGCGAGCGGGGGCTACCCGTTGTTGAGGTGCACGGGCTTCTCATTGCGGTGGCTTCTCTTGTTGTGGAGCATGGGCTCTAGGCGTGCGGGCTTCAGTAGTTGTGGCACGTGGGCTTCAGTAGTTGTGGCGCACGGGCTTAGTTGCTCGGCGGCATGTGGGATCTTCCCGGACCAGGGCTTAAACCCATGTCCCCTGCATTGGCAGGCGGATTCTTAACCACTGTGCCACCAGGGAAGCCCCTAATCTCCTCTTCTTATAAGGATACCAGTCATATTGGCTTAAAGTCTACACTTATGACCTCATTTTGACTTAATTATCTTTTAAAAGTCTCATCTCCAAATACAGTCACATTCTGAGGCATGGGGGTTAGGATTTCGGCATATGAATTTTCTGGGGACACAGTTCAGCCCATAACACTCAGCTAAAGTGAGATGTGAATCTCACAGCCTGAATAAGATAGATGAAGGCCCTTCTCTCTGGGGCACCGACACACAGCCAGGCCGGCAGTCTGTGGCACAGGTGGCTGTGGGAGCCCCAAGAACACGGTAATCCACTCAGTCAGGGGCAGCCGGGGAAGGCTTCCTGGAGGAGGTGGCACTTACGAGAATGAAAGTGAAGAGGAGTCTGGGAAGGGAGGGGAGGGCACAGTGGAGGCAAAGGCAAGAGAGCGGAATGGAGCCAGAGGGAAAGGTCTTGAGGGACGACAAGGTCTGAGAGCCACCTGGGGCCTGAGTGAGGATTTGGCCCCTGCTGGGGTGATGGGAAACTACAGAAAGGATCTGAGCAGGGTCAGGTGGGGACCCCAAATCTAATGTTGGCGATGGGGCTCAGCTGGAATGAGTGCCTGGGGAGGGGGCCCTGGTGGGCGGGTAAATTGGGTATAGCGCCCCCCCAGTGGAGCGCTACTCATTTCCATCCTGTCACCTCTGGAGTTGTGGCCCCTCCAAGGCTGGGACCAGGGTGGCGTGGGCGGACACAGGACACCTGGGGCCCTCCTTCCCTGCCCACGGAAGACTTGGCCCTGATTTTGAGGTCACCTATCCTTTTGAGACTTCAGAGAAATCTAAAGACACTCTTCCCAGAAAAATCACACGGACAGTTTTGCAGGTAGGGCCTTGGAGAAGCAAAAACCCCTCCGATTCAGCAATTCTACTAAGATTTATGCGAAACGCCTAATAGGGCAGAAAGATGGACGTGCAAGGCTGTCGAGTAGATGGGGTGGGTGCAGGGGAGAAAGTGGGTCATCTCAGACCACTGAGACGGCCGGCCCTGGATGACCACCGCCCCACTTATGGCCTTGGCAGGGAAGCCTTTCGACTGGGAGACGGAGTGGGAGGGAGATGGTTTTAAAAGTTTAACTTTTAGGGACTTCCCTGGTGGCGCAGTGGTTAAGAATCCGCCTGTCAATGCAGGGGACACGGGTTCGATCCGTGGTGGGGGAAGATCCCACATGCCACGGAGCAACTAAGCCCTAGCGCCACAACTGCTGAGCCTGAGCTCTAGAGCCCGCAAGCCACAACTACTGAGCCCGCATGCCTAGAGCCGGTGCTCCGCAACAAGAGAAGCCACCGCAATGAGAAGCCCGCGCACCGCAACGAAGAGTAGCCGCCACGCCACCACGCGCAGCAAGGAAGACCCCAACGCAGCCAAAAATCAATTAATTAGTTAATTAATTTTTTAAAAAGTTTAACTTTTAAACTCGCCTCCTTGGGAAGCCGCGGTTTTCCTCCGGAACCCGCTTAAGGTAGGTCAGCGCTCTGGGCGCCAGGGGGCGCTGTGGCTCAATTTGCCGGCTGCTTTGATCTTTAGCGTCTGTAACCCGAGCTTGGGTGACCCTAGTTAGAGACGGCGGGGGTGGGGGAGGGGGAGAAGGTCATGAGTTACTCAATAGTTCTCAGCGCCAGCGAAACTCTGTTGCTTAAATCGCCTCGGCCTCTGGCCCTTATTTGTACGTAGATGATGTTGTAAAGTCTCCCACCTCAGGACATTTTGATTGTACAAATATTCACGGACCACCCCCATCCCCGCCCCCGCAAATGAGCCACAGCAGCCGGTAGTGTCAGGCCCTGACCACGTCCCAGGCATCCTGCCAAGCCCTCCACACGCATTACACAGAATTCTCAAAACCCTCGTGTGAGAGTAGAATCCACCCTCTCTCTCTGCATCCTATGAAGCCTCACGTCAGGAGCTCCATGATGTCATGTCCCTACGATTGGTCGGTGGGTTGGGGGCCGGGGGCAGGTGTCCCTGGTTTCCAGCAACTCTCCACATAAAGGTTTTAGCAGCCATGGATTCCCTCCGATCTCTCCTTTTTTTTTTTAAATGTAATTTTATTTTATTTTTTCCCGACGCTGCGAGGCTTGTGGCATCTTAGTTCCCCAACGAGGGATCGAACCCAGGCCACCGCAGTGAAAGTGCAGAGTCCTAACCACTGGACTGCCAGGGAATTCTCCAATTTTTTTTTTCTGTACTTTAAAATTTTATCTATTTATTTATTGCCAATATCTCTTGAAGATTATTTTCAAACTTGTCATTCCTCCCACTGGAATCAGCTGGGATCCTTCTTGAAAGGACTCTCAGCAACTACTAAAGTTGGTTCGTATGGAAAGTTACAACCTAGCGCGTTTTGTTACGTGTTATTGTGGGTGTGGATTAGGTCGCTGAATCCCCGGGAGGCAGCTGGACACACGGGCTCATCGGGGTGGCCTGGGGTGGGAACAGACCCCAGAGTCACCGGTGGTCATGGTATAAGCTTAGAGGCAACATCCAGGAACCACTGACTGCCACAATAATAATACATTAATATAATATTAATATATACCACGATAATATAGTATTAATATAATAATACATCATTATTATTTAATACTGTAAAATGGTCTGGCCCCGGCTGGGCGGTGGTTCTCAGGATGTGCTAAGAAGGAGGACTCCACAAAGTGAGAAAAAAGGATTCCTCAGGTCAGCATCAGGGCTTTGGAAGGTCAGGAGGGCACCCCTGGGGTCGTGAGCACTGATGTTCTTGGTTGTGGGGACATGGGGACACGTCATAGCAGGGAGAGTTCTCAGCCCGCGCTGTGCAGGGCAGGGGGCTCTTCTAGAACTATATCTCATCCAAGTTAACAGGAGGGAAAAGTTTGTGGTCTTGAATTTGCTCTACTTAAAAAAAAAAAGTGAGCGGGGGAAATAAATTAGGAGTTTGGATTTCTTTTCTTTTCTTTTTTTTTTTTTGGCTGCACTGTGCAGATCTTAGTTCCCCTACCAGGGATGGAACCCCGGGCCCACGGCAATGAAAGTGCTGAGTCCTAACCACTGAACCACCAGGGAATTCCCAGGAGTTTGGAATTAACAAAGACACACGACTATATATAAAATAGGTAAACAACAAGGACCTACTGTATAGCACAGGGAACTATACTCAGTATCTTGTAATAACCTATAATGGAAAAGAATCTGAAAAAGAATATATATATATGTGCGTATAACTGCATCACTTTGCTGTACACTTGAAACTAACACAGCATTGTAAATCAACTCTACTTCAGTTTTTTTAAAAAGCTAAAAAAATAAAAGTTTAAATACTTTACGGTACATTTAGACAATGGAAACTGACCCTGCATTAAAAAGAATTCACCCAAGAGAAAGGAAAATATACATCCACACAAAGACGTGTCCAGGAATGTTCATGACCTTATTCATAATAGCCAAAAGGTGGAAACAATCCAAATGCCCATCAACTGGTGAATGGAAATCAATGTGGTACATCCAGGCGATGGAATGCAGCTCAGTCAAGGACCAAAATACATGTTACGACATTAATGAACCTGAAAACACTATGCTAAGTAAATAAGCTTGATGCAAAAGACCACATAGTGTACGATTCCATTTATATGAAATGTCCAGAATAAGCAAATTCACAGACAGAAAGTGGTTGCCTAGGGGTGGGGGTGGGAATAGAGAGTGACTGCAAAGGAGCACAAGATTCCTTTTAGGGGTAATAGAAACTTTCCAGAATTGGATTGTGGTAATGGCTGTGCAACCCTGTGAAACTTACTACAGATCATTGAGTTGTACAATTGAAATGGATGAATGTGGTATGTAAATTATACTTCAGTAAAGCTGCTTTAAAAAAGAACGAGGGCTTCCCTGGTGGCGCAGTGGTTGAGAATCCGCCTGCTAATGCAGGGGACACGGGTTCGAGCCCTGGTCTGGGAAGATCCCACATGCCACGGAGCAGCTGGGCCCGTGAGCCACAACTACTGAGCCTGCGCGTCTGGAGCCTGTGCCCCGCGACGGGAGGGGCCGCGATAGTGAAAGGCCCGCGCACCGCGATGAAGAGCGGTCCCCGCACCGCGATGAAGAGTGGCCCCCACTTGCCTCAACTAGAGAAAGCCCTCGCATGAACCGAAGACCCAACACAGCCAAAAATAAAATAAAATAAATAAATAAAGTAGCTATAAAAAAGAAAAGTGCTGGGCTTCCCTGGTGGCGCAGTGGTTGGGAGTCCGCCTGCCAATGCAGGGTACACGGGTTCGAGCCCTGGTCTGGGAAGATCCCACATGCCGCGGAGCAGCTGGGCCCGTGAGCCACAGTCACTGAGCCTGCGCGTCTGGAGCCTGTGCTCCGCGACAAGAGAGGCCGCGATGGTGAGAGGCCTGCGCACTGCGATGAAGAGTGGCCCCCACTTGCCACAAATGGAGAAAGCCCTCGCACAGAAACGAAGACCCAAGACAGCCATAAATAAATAAATAAATAAAATTAAAAAAAAAAAAAAAAAAAAAAAAAAGAAAAGTGCTTTAAAAAAAAAAAAAGAAAAAAAAAGAGGGTTGGTCTTATATATCCTCATATTAGAAAAAAGAACGAAAAAGTGAGGGTCCCAGACATGGTGGAGCTGCCGGCTGGGCGGAGAGGGGTGGAGGTGGGATGGTGAAACCCCCAGGACCCTAGCAAAGCAAGAATTGCCTGAGGTCTCTGGGGGAGGGGCTGAGTGGCCCCGGGGAACCCAGCAGACGTTAAGGAAGCAAGGCAAGCTTCCCCCTTTTTTTTTTTTTTTTCTGTAAATTTGCTCAGAATCTGAAAACACAAGTTAACCAACAGCTACTGCCAAGAATATTGTGAAAAGACTCCTGGAGGTGAGGAAATAGCCCTGAAAGTGGGAAAGTTCTGTTCCTGTTGGGCTGAGATGGGGTCCCCAGGGCTGAGGTATTGAGGGGACAGGACAGGAAGAGGAAGTCCTGGCTGGTGGCCCCTCCACATTGAATGATCACTCGGAGCCTTGATCCCTGTCTGTGGCTGGGGAAATTCTGGGAAAATATTGATTCCCCCCCCGAAAAAAAGCGACGTTTGAAGCATCCACTACATACCGCGCCTCATTCTGTATCGTCTACATAGATTTACATAAAGTACTTGCTGGATGAAATAAGTCAGATGGAGACAGACAAATACTTAAATGTAGAATCTGTTTCTCCCCCAGCTTCGTTAAGATGAGCTTAAGGTGTACAACGTAGTGATTTAATACATATATACTGATCAAAGAAATGTTCACATATTGAGATATAGGGAAAGTCATTCTGGCTTATACATGAGTTAACTTGAATTTTATGCTAACTAGAACAGCCTGTTTGTGGTCTATGAAAACTACATTGTGCATCTGATTTAATTATTAAAGAAAAGGGCACAATGACCAGAAGTCAAGAATGTCCGTGTTCAAAATAAAGATTAAATGCCTCCCTTCCTGGGATGCCAATGCTGGTCCTCCTTTGATGATAAGACTCCCTTCCCAGGCGCCAAGGTCATACCGACTTGCTGTGTACATGATGATCTGTTTTTTTTTGAAACCTTGAAGGAGTATCTCCATGACTTGTTTGATGTTCTTTGTTCTGACAAGATATAAAACTGCGCTGAAAACCATGCGTCTCTGGGGGCAGTTCCTCAGAGTAATCAGAGAGGCTGTCTTCCAGGCTATAGTCCTCAGTTTGGCTCAAATAAAACTCTTTTCTGGGACTTCCCTAGTGGTCCAGTGGTTAAGACTCGGCGCTTTCACTACTTTGGGCCCGGGTTTGATCTCTGGTCGGGGAACTAAGATCCCACAAGCCTTGTGGCGCGGCCCAAAAAAAAAACAAAAACAAAAAAATCTCTCTTCTCTATTCCTATTATAGATGGTTTATTGATTATTTTCGTCGACAACACATTGCAAAATGATAACCTCAATGAGGTCAGATAGCAGATCCATCCCCTCACATAGTTGCCATGTGCGTGTGGTGAGAACTTTTAAATTCTCCTCTCTCAGCAACTTTTCAATACACAATATACAGTATTGTTAACCATCGTCATTATGTTGTACATTACACCACCAGAATTTATTCCTCCTATAACTGGAAGTTTGTTCCTTTCGACCACCTTCACCCATTTCTCCGACCTCCCAGCCCCTGGCAACTGCCAATCTCTGTTTCTGTGAGTTTGGTTTGTTTTTTGGGGTTTTTTTTTTTTAAGGTTTATATGTGAAATCTAAAAACGTTGAGCTATAGAAGCAGAGAACAGAATGGTGGTGACCAGGACCTGGGAGGTGGGGGAAATGGGGAGATGTTTGTCAAAGGAGACAAAATTTCAGTTAGATGATGAATGAATTCTGGGGAGCTAATGGACAGCATGGTGATTACAGGTAACACTGTATTGTGTACTGGAAAGTTGATAAGAGAGTAGATCTTCAGTGTTCTCACCACACACGCAAAGAGGTACTTATGTGAGGTGATGGAGATGTTATCTAACCTTATGTGGTAATCATGTTGCAACATAACACATGTATCATATCGTCACGTAATACACCTTAAACGCACACAGTGTTATATGTCAGTTGTGTCTCAATAAAGCTGCGGGGGTGGGAGTACTCACTTAATTGTCACCCAGGCCCCGTGAGGTAGTCACTGAGAATAATCCCATTTTACAGATGGGGAAACCGAGGCGCCGAGGTGCTTTAGCCACTTGCTCAAAGTCATGCAGCTAGTCAGTGGCTGAGCTGGGACTCCCAGGAAGGGGGTTGCAGCCTCCGCGGGCATCACCACCAGAACATCCCTGAAGCTCCTTGACATCTGCTCTTGTTGCTTGGATATGCTGGGCAGGGGAGAGTGGGCAGGTACCACAGGAAGGGGCTGGGGAGACAGCTCATCCTGGGTGGTCAGGGCCCCAAGAGCTGGGCTGGTCAGAAGGGGTTCTAGGAAACTGTGCCTAGCTGCCCCTTACTTTGCCCTCCACGTGTTCTCCCCCCACACCCTGCCTACTCCATGTACCCCCCACCTCATGGTACGGGTGGAAAAATGCCTCGGTTAAAAGTAAGGACTTTGAGGGACTTCCCTGGCGGTCCAGTGGTTAGGACTCAGTGCTTTCACTGCTAGGGGCCCAGGATCATTCGCTGGTCCGGAAAGTAAGATCCTACAAGCCAAGAGCTGCTACCAAACAAACAAACAAACAAACAAACAAATAAATAAATAAATAAGGACTTCGGCATCCAACAAATCTGGATCTGAAATCTCCCCTTCGGGAGTGACTCAGCCTCACCCAACATCAGTTCTCCCATCTGTGAAATGGGGCACGAGGTGAAGGCTGTCAGGAAGCTGTGGTCAGACTCTCCCTCCCGCCTCCACACCATTCCTCTTTTTAAAAAAAATTTTTTTAACATCTTTATTGGAGTATAATTGCTTTACAATGGTGTGTTAGTTTCTGCTTTATAACAAAGTGAATCAGCTATACGTATACATATATCCCCATATCTCCTCCCTCTTGCATCTCCCTCCCTCCCACCCTCCCTATCCCACCCCTCTAGGTGGTCACAAAGCACCCAGCTGATCTCCCTGTGCTATGCGGCTGCTTCCCACTAGCTATCTATTTTACATGTGGTAGTGTATATATGTCTGTGCCACTCTCTCACTTCATCCCAGCTTACCCTTCCCACTCCCTGTGTCCTCAAGTCCATTCTCTACGTCTGCGTCTTATTCCTATCCTGCCCCTAGGTTCTTCAGAACCCTTTTTTTTTTTTTTAGATTCCATATATATGTGTTAGCATACGGTACTTGTTTTTCTCTTTCTGACTTACTTCACTCTGTATGACAGACTCTAGGTCCAACCACCTCACTAGAAATAACTCAGTTTCGTTTCCTCTTATGGCTGAGTAATATTCCATTGTATATATGTGCCACATCTTCTTTATCCATTCATCTGTCGATGGACACTTAGGTTGCTTCCATGTCCTGGCTACTGTAAATAGAGCTGCAATGAACATTGTGGTACATGACTCTTTTTGAATTATGGTTTTCTCAGGGTATATGCCCAGTAGTGGGATTGCTGGGTCGTATGGTAGTTCTGTTTTTAGTTTTTTTAAGGAACCTCCATACTGTCCTCCATAGTGGCTGTATCAATTTACATTCCCACCAACAGTTTTTTTAAATTTTTAAATTTTATTATGTTTTTTATTATTGAAGTATAGTTGATTTACAATGTCATGTTAGCTTCAGGTGTACAACACAGTGATACAGTGTTGAGATATATATATATATATATATATAATATTTATTGTTTGTACTTTTTGATGATGGCCATTCTGACCAGTGTGAGGTGGTACCTCATTGTGGTTTTGATGAGCATTTCTCTAATAATTATCAAGGCTTTTACTTTTATTTTCTGTCATTCTTGTGGGACAGGAAGCAAGTGTCAAATGGTTCTTTTCTGATTGGCAGAGCTACCTGTCATTGCGACATCATCACTAGGCCAAGTTATGTAGCAAGGCAACCAATCAGAAGCGTAGGTTGCCTCTGGAAGTCAGTTTCACAAGAAGTGGCAACAGTTTCCAGTCCTCTGAGTGATACAGGCCTCTTTGTTCAAAATTACTTCAAGGACAGATGTATATTAACAGAGGTGAGAACAAGCTGGTAACACTTATGAATATTCACAAGATCTGCAGTGCACAGGAAAACCAGTTGTATGGGTAGAAAAAGCTCCCTCTCTGTGACTTCAGGACACAGTTTTCCTTCAGATCTTTGGGAAACTTTTTTTTTTCCAATCATAATTTTAATTATAAGTATTTGGTGGCAGTGGTTACACAACTGTATGCATTTGTCAAAACTCATAGAACTCAGTAAAAAGGGTGAATTTTGCTGTATGTAAATTATACCTGATGTTTTAAAACAGCAATCCTTGGGAAAAACAAAACATTCATGCAGTATGCAGGTATATAGACTTGTCAAAATGTATCCAACTGAACACATAAGATGCATTTTATTATATGGAAATTATACCTCAATAAGATTGATTTTTAAAAACTGTAGGTATGTGATTGCCCTATTGTACTTTTTAAAGCCCTGGTTCTAGAATTTTATTAAGTAGTATTAGATGTAAAAGGTCACTAGGGCTCAGTTTTGCTGGTAGAAATCAGGAAGAATAAAGGAATTTTTTTCAAGAGAATTAAGGGGCTATCGATGACAATAATCAATAAACAATCAGTAATAGTAATAGAAAGAGTTTTATTTTAGCCAAACTGAGGACTATAGCCCAGAAGACAGCTTCTCAGAGGAAAACTCTGAGAAACTGCTCCAGAGAAGCAGGGTTTTCAGCACAGTTTTATATCTTGTCAGAACAAAGAACATCAAACAAGTCATGGAGACACTCCTTCAAGGTTTCAGAAAAACAGATCAGCATGTACACAGCAAGTCAGTATGACCTTGGCACCTGGAAAGGGAGTCTTGTCATCAAAGGAGGACCAGCCCTGGCATCCCAGGAAGGGAGGCATTTAATCTTTATTTTGAACACGGACATTCTTGACTTCTGGTCAGTGTGCCCATTTCTTTAATAATTAAAGCAGATGCACAATGTAGTTTTCATAGGCCACAAGCAGGCTGTTTTAACTAGCACAAAATTCACGTTAACTCATGTATTAGCCAGAATGACTTCCCCAGACCTCAATATGTGATCATTTCTTTATCAGGGCATATATAACTCTTTCCTGCTACTGAACTAAGGGTTTTCAAACTGAGTCCCTGGGGAGCCCCAGGGGGTTCCACACATTCTCTCTGCTTTTCACCCTGCCTGTAGTTAGAGCTGCCCACTTCTTTTGCATCCTTCAAAAGCTTTTTGTAAAAAAATTTTTTAACATATTTATTGGAGTATAATTGCTTTACAATGTTGTGTTAGTTTCTGCTGTATAACAAAGTGAATCAGCTATATGCATACGTATATCCCCATATCCCCTCCCTCTTGCGTCTCCCTCCCACCCTCCTTATCCCAACTCTCTAAGTGGGCGCAAAGCACTGAGCTGATCTCCCTGTGCTATGCAGCTGCTTCCCACTAGCTAGCTATTTTACATTTGGTAGCGTATATATGTCAGTGTTACTCTCTCACTTCGCCCCAGCTTACTCTTCCCCCTCCCCGTGTCCTCAAGTCCATCTCTACGTCTGTGTCTTTATCCTGTCCTGCCCCTAGGTTCACAGCAGTATCCTTCACAATAGCCAAAAGGTGGGAACAACCCAACTGTCCACCAACAGATGATACACGAAATGCGGTATGGACATAAAATTGAATATTAGCCTTAAAAAGGAATGAGGTTCTGATCCATGCTACAACATGGATGAATCTTAAAATGTTATGCTCGGTGAAATAAGGCAGGCGCAAAAGGATAAATATTGTATGATTCCACTTATTTGCTATATGAACAGGCAAATTCACAGAAATAGAAACTAGAATAGAGATTACCAGGGGCTTCAGGAAGAGGAAGTGGGAGTTAGTGTTTAATAGGTAAGGTTTCAGTTTAGGATGATAGAAAAAAAGTTCTGGAAACGGACAGGGGTGATGATTACACAACACTGTATGGCTGAAATCAAGCCATACTCCCTCTAAAGACTAGGGGAAAGTCGGTTCTTTGCTTCTTCCAGCTTCTGGTGGCTTCTGGCATTCCTTGGCTTGTGGCCACAGCATTCCAGTGTCTGCCTCGGTGGTCACACTGCCTTAATGCTGCTGAATTTACACTTGAAAATGGTTAAAATGGTACATTTTATGTTACGTGTGTTTTACCACAATTTTTAAAAATCCATCCATATTGGAAACAAAACAAACCCAAACAATGTGAAAACCATTCTTAGCTCATGAGTCGTACAAAAATAGATGGTAGGCGGGACTTCTCTGGTGGTCCAGTGGTTAAGACTCCGTGCTTCCATTGCAGGGGGCACGGGTGTTCGATCCCTGGTTGGGGAAGTAAGATCCCTCATGATGCTCAGTGTGGCCAAAAAAAAAAAAAAAAAAAAAAAAAAGATGGTGGGCTAGATCTGGCCCATGGGCCGTAGTTTGCACACTTCAGTTGTCGATTATTCTATCGAAGGAATAAACGATGATTTTATCTATCTCTTCTATGGTGATAGGTATTTGGGAATGAAGATGCATGCAGTTCTCAAACAAGGACATTATTTTGGTTATGTTTGTGTGCCCCCTCCCCTCCGTGCAAGCTCCTGTATCTCTCCCTGCCCCGTCTACTATGGTTCCTGGAATTATCCCGCAGGTTCTACCCTCTGGACCAGTCCCAGCCTGGATGTGGGAAGGGAAGGCTCTTGAAGGAGAGGCTGTGGCACCACTAGGTCCCTGGACTCTACCCGGGGGGCTTCCTCTTAGCCCCGGATGTGGGAAGGGAGGCCCAGGATGCCAGGGCCAAGGATGTCTTAGCCAAGACAGGAAGCCCCACACTTGGAGGCCTTAAAGAGAGAGCTGAGGCAGAGGCATGTCATTCGTGTCCAAAATTTGGCCTGCTGAGTCCACGGAGAGGGTAAGTGACAGTGGCTCCCACCTTTAGGGGCAAAGCTCGGCCTCCAGCCCCATCCCCCATGGGGACCCAGGGTTTCCGATCCCACACATTCTGTGGGCCTGACCCTTCCCAGGTTGGAGAGGGGCTGACCCAGCTGGGGTCTCTCGGTTCCCTCTTGCAGCACCTACAGGATGAAGGCTCTCTCCCTCCTCCTCCTCCTCCCAGTCCTGGGGCTGCTGGTGTGTGGCAAGTTGCTGTGTCCCATGGATAAAGCCATCAGTGAGAAGATCCAGGAAGTCACCAGCTCCCTAAGTGAGCGCCCTCGCATCCAACCTCGGCTGTGGCCTCAGGGGCCCCCCTGATTCCTGACATGGAGCGAACATCAAGCCAACCCCAACTCCAACCCCAACCAAATCTCAACCCCAAACCCAACCCAACGCCATTTCCCACCCAGCTCCACCTTTAACAACAGCTCCAAACCCTCCTCCCTCCAAAACACCCACCTCAAAACAGAATCTTGGGAGGTGATGCGCTCCCGACCACCTGGGCCTTCCCCAGGGGCGTTTTCTTGAGCCCCCTGCCCATCTCCAAACCACCAGGGCCTGGGCAGCATGAGATTGGGGGAGGGGCAGCTCGGTTTCACAGTTACCTCCGTCACTCCTTCCATAGTTCCTGAGGCAATAAGGAACATTGGCCTGGACTGCCGGAGTGTCACCTCCAGGGGGGACCTGGCCACGTGCCCCTCAGGTGAGCACAGAACCCGTTGTCCAGGCTCTCAGTTCTGTTCTCAGTACCCCATAACCCCCTCCCCTACATCCAGCCTCTATCTCTCTAGGACCACGGAGTCTCAGCCTCTACTTCTGCAATGTCCTGGTCTGCACTCCCAGCCTTGTCCCTTCCCCCAACTCCCGGACCCCATTTCCTCAGGACACTGGTGTCCAGGCCCCCGGCCTCCCCGCCGCCCACGCTGCCAGCCCCCTGGAACCCCAGGCCCGCAGCCTCTGGCTCAGAGTCCAAGCTCTCTCCTCCTCGCTCCCCCTCGCAGGTTTCGCCGTCACCGGCTGCACCTGTGGCTCTGCCTGTGGCTCGTGGGACGTGCGCGCCGAGACCACGTGCCACTGCCAGTGCGCCGGCATGGACTGGACCGGAGCTCGCTGCTGTCGCCTGCGGGCCGAGTAGCCTAAGGTTGCGCTTGCGGGGGGGTGGGGCGCGGGCCTGGGGGCGTGGCCAGGCCTCGGAGGGGCGGGGTCCTGTCTCAGAGGGGCGGGGCTGGAAATAAACCTCCGAGAAGATGATGGAGAAAGCCTGGGCCCTGTGCTGTGTCTTCTGTGGGGTGTGGGTGACTGAGCTGGCATCTTCAAAAAGAGCAAGGCGCATAGGCGCCGGAAGGAGGGAGGTGGGGGACAGCCGTGACTTTCTTCTTCCCCATTCCCCCCTCCTCCCTTGTCCGCCACTTCTACTTCCAAAAATGGGGCCTTAACTTCCTGTAATGACAAGCACATCCAAGGCTCATGGCCTTCTTCAGGAGGGGAAGGGAGTGTAGCCTTTATTTATTTATTTTTGGCCACACCGGGTGGGCATGTGGGATCTTAGTTCCCCGACCAGGGATCGAACCTGCGCCCCCTGTATTGGAAGCACGGAGTCTTAACCACTGGACCAGCAGGGAGGTCCCGAGAGTGTTACCTTTGAGGCCACCTTGACAGTCACCCTAGGGTCTCGGGCCTCCTGGGAAGTTGCTGGGCCATTCTCCCCCGCTGCTCACAATGAAGCCTCATCTGGGATCTGGGTCTGGACAGGACAGGAACCCCCCCGCCCCCTACCCCACATACACTCCAGGGCCTCAAGCCACCAGCAGCCCCAGGGTCAGGGTGCATCCCTGAATCCATTGCTGAGTCCAGAGTCTGGAGCGCCATCCCTCACTCCCCACCTGCATCAAGGGACATTCGTACCCCTCATGAACACTCAAATATGAAAACACAGGACAGGGGACTTGTTTGCTCTTTGGTGTATCCTGGTGCTTAGAAGAGAGCACGGCACATAGTAGGTGCTCAGGAAAGTGTCTTGAATAAATAACCACACACACAGGTGAATACACCACCTAGGTACACACACTACACGTATGTACACAGTTACACATGGCCATGTGCACACACAGTACACAACCCAGTTACCACTGTCACACAAAGACACCACGCCCACAGACACACACATGCCCACTGTGGAGAGGGACCTAGGGACACATAGACACATGTATGCCTTGGACAGACACTCGTGCTTCCAACATCAAGTCCCCACCCCAGCTTGGATGACGTTGGTCTCTGTCTGGAGTCAAAGCCCTAGAAGGCAAATCCTCAGCATTGCTGCGGGCACAAATCCAGGTGATTCAAGGTCCGGTTTCCTGAGAATCTTAACCCAGGAGTCTCAAAATCCAGCCCCTGAGAGATGCAGACAGAGACTTCAGAACACTTAGCGCCCAGTCTTTTTTTTTTTTTAATTATTCTTTTTTTAAAATTAATTAATTAATTTATTTATTTTTGGCTGCGTTGGGTCTTCGTTGCTGTGCGCGGGCTTTCTCTAGTTGCGGTGAGCGGGGGCTACTATTCATTGCGGTGCGCGGGCTTCTCACTGTCCTGGCTTCTCTTGTTATGGAGCACGGGCTCTAGATGCACAGGCTTCAGTAGTTGTGGCATGTGGGCTCAGTAGTTGTGGCTTGTGGGCTCTAGAGCTCAGGCTCAGTAGTTGTGGCGCACGGGCTTAGTTGCTCCGCGGCATGTGGGATCTTCCCAGGCCAGGGCTCGAACCCGTGTCTCCTGCATTGGCAGGCGGATTCTTAACCACTGCACCACCAGGGAAGCCCCAGTGGCCAGTCTTAAGAGGGGCCCAAGACTTAGACGTCACAGACCCCAGCAGCACACTCCAGAGGCTGGAGAATGGGTGACAGGGTGGGTTTGTGGTTTTCAGGATGTTTTGGACTCTCTTCCCACTGACAACCACCCCCTATGATGGTACACCCACCTGTCTGATCATGGTAGTCGTGAGCTGAGATCACACAAACACTCCCCGTGCCCATGGAGCCCACCAGACCCCAATCCAGGGATTCCCCTCCCAGGTCCTCCCTCCTAACCCCACCTTGGCCATGGGGTTGGAGTGGGACCACTGCATCAGAAGAGAGTTAAGGACCAGAGAGGGTGAGTGTAGTACCTTGCCCATTCCGCTCCCTCACTGTCCCCTGACCCTGATGAGAATGCCTCTTTGTCTCCAAGACCCACAATTGTCCCCCTGTATCTGGACCCCAAGAAGAGCCTCTTTAGAGGTCTCAGTTCCAACACAGTCATCCTCCTGTCTCAGAGTGCAGACTTCGGCAGGCAAAGCCCCTTCTTAAGCCTCTTTCTTCATTTGCCAGCAGCCCAGCCCCCTGTAGTAGCCAAGATTGTGCTAGTTGCAGGTGCCGCACACCCCCCCCGTCAAGCTAGCTCGAGCTAAAGTGGAAGGACATTTCTGGATTATGTAACTGAGAGGCTCAGGGTTAGAACAACAGACTCAGGTATGGCTGGATCTAGGGTCTCAGATAATGTCTCCAGGACCCAACTCCCTGTCAGGTCTGCTCTCCTTAGTGTTGGCTTCACTCTCAAGCAAGTTCTCCCCTGTCACAGCACCAGGCTTATATCCTGGCAGTCTGACAAAGGGGAAAAAAGAGAGAATGCCCTTTTTCCTGGTTAACCCAATAAAAGCCTCAGGCTTGGGGACTTCCCTGGTGGTCCAGTGGGTAGGACTGCGTGCTCCCAATGCAGGGGGCCCAGGTTAAATCCCTGGTCAGGAGACTAGATCCCGCATGCATGCTGGCACAACCAAAATAAACAAGCAAACGAAAGAATCCCAAAAGGCTCCGGCCTGAGTCTCATTGGTTGAGTCTGGCTCATTTGCCCACCCCTGTGCCAAATTTTGGACTTTGATTGGCTGGGCCTGGATCATGTGCTCACCCTAAACCAATACCTGGTTAGGACACATTTTCTTTCTTAAAAGAAAATCGAGACTGTTGCTCCAGGAAAGGATCTGGTCAGGCAACCCCATGGAGCCCTCTTAGGCCACCATGACATGGTTGCTTGTGGGTTTCCAGTTCCGGGACTACCTTTTTCTCAAAGTCCAGAGGGCTGGAGCCTGGTCTTAGCCTCATCGGAGCCAGGGAAATGTGTAATGCCACGGCCCCGCCCCCTATGCCTGTCCATCAGAGCAGAGCCAGTTCCCCATTGGTCCATCTCTTCTGCGGCTATTACATCAGCAGGGGCGGGATCACATTTCTCAATGGCTGACTTCTTTGTAAGAGGAGATGGAGGAGCTGGCATCTAATCATTATTAAATTGATAGTCCTTGAACAGACAAGATTGGCAATACTTTAGGAAAGAGAACATTATCCTCACCAGCCAGATCTCGGGGACCATTCCAAAGTTATCTAGAATTTAATCACATATTTTAAACCTAAAACATACTCACTTTCCACACATAGAAAGTTTTAAACTTATTTTTTCCAAAGGGAGTGTAACAGAGCAGGACCCTACGGGGCCTTCCCAGGACAGACACCACCTCCCCCCATGTCCTCTGCCTGCCTCTTGTCTGTAGAAAAACTTTAGCCAAAGAATAAATTTAATCAGAGAAATGAAAAAATGCAGAAGCAAAGGAAAACAGTCAAACAGGACAAAATAATAGTCTTGCCATTAAGCAAAGTCAGGACCTTTAGTTCCTCCTCAAGGGCTATAGATAATATTCTGAGCCATAGGCTTTGAGCTGCTTAGTGGATACCAAAACCCCTACCAGGTGGGGGAAGTTAACTACGTGATGACCAGACTGTAGCCATGACATAAGCTGCCCCATCTTACACGATTTTGAGAACTGGCCTCAAGGAAATGGGAACAAACCAACCCTGGAACTGAAGATTAATTGTACTTAAGACAATCCAGATGACATTGATCAGACCACTGCATGACCAACTTCAAGGTGATTGTCGGAGCCGACTCTACTGTCTCTGCATGTAGCCCCCTCCCTCCATCTATCCACCCCTGAAACTCCCCTTTAAAAGCTTTTGCCCCCTGATCGGCAGCTGGGAGATGTCTTTTGGACATGAGTCTGCCTTCTCCCCAGGTTGCTGGCCTCCTTTCTTTTCAACCAACACTTGTCTCTCGAGTATCGGCTTTTGAGTGGCGAGATGCCGAACCTGAGTTCAGTAACAGGAGAAAATTATAATACTCTAGACCAGCACTGTCCAATATGGCAGTGAAATGTAGCCAGTCCAAGTTGAAATGTGCCTTAAATGTAAATACACGTTTGGTTTTGAAGACTTAGTACCCCCCCCCCAAAAAGGTAAAATATCTCAATAAACATGTGGTTCACAAACAACTGATTAAAAAATAGTCCAAAAATCTAAACAGACATCTATCCAAAGAAGACATAGAGATGGCTAATGGGCACATAAAAAGATGCTCAACATCACTAATTATTAAAGAAATGCAAATTAAAACCACAGTGAGATATCCCCTCAACTTATCAGAATGGCTTTTATCTAAAAGCCTACAAATGACAAATGTTGGCGAGGATGTGGAGAAAATAGAACCCTTATACACTGTTGGTAGGAATGTAAATTGGTCCAGCCACAATGCAAAACATTATGGTGGTTCCTCAAAAAACTAAAAATAGAACTAATATATGATCCATAAATTCCACTCCTGGGTATATATCCAAAAAAATGAAAACACTAATTTGAAAAGATAAATGTACCCCAATGTTCATAGCAGCATTATTTACAATATCCAAGATATGGAAGCAACCCAAGTGTCCATCAACAGATGAATGGATAAAGAAGATGTGATATATATGTGTGTATATATGTATATAAATATACATATATACACACATACATACGCACAATGGAATATTACTCAGCCATGAAAAAGGATGAAATTCTGCCATTTGCAACAACATGGATGGACTTGAAGGGTATTATGTTTAGTGAAATAAGCCAGACGGAGAAAGACAAATACTGTATGTTATCACCTGTATGTGGAATCTAAAAAAAAATTTTTTTTAATGAATGTATATAAAGAAACAGAAACAGGGGCTTCCCTGATGGTGCAGTGGTTGAGAATCTGCCTGCCAATGCAGAGGACACGGGTTCGGGCCCTGGTCTGGGAGGATCCCACATGCCGCGGAGCAACTAGGCCCGTGAGCCACAATTACTGAGCCTGCGCGTCTGGAGCCTGTGCTCCACAACAAGAGAGCCCGCGATAGTGAGAGGCCCGCGCACCGTGATGAAGAGTGGCCCCCGCTTGCCACAACTAGAGAAAACCCTCGCACAGAAACGAAGACCCAACACAGCCATAAAATAAAAATAAATAAATAAATAAATAAAGTAATATTTTTAAAAAATGAGATAGTTTAAAAAAAAAAAAAAAGAAACAGAAACAGACTCACAGATATAGAGAACAAACTAGTGGTTACTAGTGGGGAGAGGGAAGAGGAAGGGACAGTGTAAGCTTAAGGGATTAAGAGATACAAACTACTATGTATAAAGTAGATAAGCAACAAGGATATATGGTACAGCACAGGGAAATATAGCCATGGAGTATAGTCTATAAAAATATTGAATCACTATGCTGTACACCCGAAACTAACATAATATTATAAACCAACTATACTTCAATTTTTAAAAACCCTGCCAAAAATCCACGTGTGTTTCACATTATACTTCTATCAGAAGGCACCGCTCTAGACTTAAAGAAAAAATTCCTTACATACTTTGTCTCATTTTAATCCCCAGTTCTCAAGGTCAGGTAGACACAAAGAGAGATTTAAGACGCCTAGACAGAGTGGAGACAGTGTGCGTGCATGAATATGTATAAGCATGCAAATGAGCATGCCACGTGTACACGTGAGCAGATATGCGACTGGGGGTATTCAGGAGTGTGTGTGTGTGGGTCTGGGTAGGCGAGCAGATGTGTGGATGAGGGTGAGTGTGTTTCTGAGTGTTTCTCTGTCAGGGGTCTCCAGCTGGAGGAGGAACTACTTCCAGGGTTAGGTCAATGTGATGTCTGGCGTCAGTCCCAGATGTAGGGGTGGAGCTCCAGTGGTTAGTCCCATTGCCTCATATCCGTTCCTCTCCTCCAAGGGGCCTTGAAGAAGTAGAACTTCTCAGGGTGGAGCTGAAGGGTGGGACTAGGGCAGCGGGAAGGTAGGTGTGGGGACCTAGGAATCCTGCCTCCAAGGCTGGATACCCCTGCCCCCAAAGGTGGGACTCTGGGGTACCACAGCATCTCCCGTGAGAGCAAGAGGAGATGGGAGGATGAGGTTTACCCAGGTAGACACACACACACACACACACACACACACACACACACACACACAGAGCTTCCTGTAAAGTTCCTGACCATCCTCTTTTTAAAAAAAACTTATTTTATTGAATATAATTGACATATGACATTGCATAGGTTTACGATGTACAACATGTTGATTTGATACATTTGTATATTGCAATATGATGATCACCATTGCATTAGTTAACACCTCTACCCCAAGTTCCTGACCACTCTATTCTGTTTCTGGGTCTATGGGCATCTCTTCTTGGTCCTCCCTGAGACCTCTGGTCTCCTAAGATCCCTCTCTAGCCGGGGTTGGGGTGAGAATGTCCCAGGGTGGGAGGGTCCTGCATCCCTGAAAAGAGGAGGCTGACCTCTCCTTCCTCTCCTCCACCCCAACCCAGAGATTTCCTCATCTGCCCAGACACTTTCTGGTGGGTGGGGTTGTGTGTAGACAAATTGGCAGGCTGGGGACTACGGAGGCCGAGGAAAGCTACATGAACCAGGAGATCAAGATGCAGGCGGCAGCCTTCAAAGACAAGAAATGGGGGTCCCCAGACAATAAAGAAGGTTAGACACCTTGGGTGGGGAGGGGAGAGGTCAAGAGGGAGAGGTTCGGATGGGAGAGGTAAAGAGCTGAAAGTGGGGGCCAGAGGGTGCCTTCCCCCACCCAAAGTGTGTGTGTGTGTCTGTTAATCACCCAAATGTTCACTCACATCCTCTCCACTTAATCAAGATGTAGATCTTAGTTCCCCACTCCTTATCTTTACATCCAGAAATTTGTTGTGTGCAGGGCTCCGTGAACCAAGACGTCTGAGACCCCTCTCCCACCCTCACCCTTGCCCCAGCGCTCTCGGCAGCTTTCTTCAATCCCTCTCACTGACCTGCCCACAGGTGCAGATGACCCTTCCTATGAGAATATCATCTTCAAAACCCAGCAGCAGCCAAAGGGCAGTCATTCACCAGCCAAGAATAAGGGTAAGCAGCCGCCCACAAGCCCACATCACACAGCCTTGGGAGGGGCCCGTGGGAGGGACAAGGGGCGGTGTGTGGAGGTCAGGGTCAATGGTGTGGGGTGTGGTGGCATCAGGGCTTGTGTGTGACAGCGGTGGGGGGGGTAGCTTTGAGGAGGTGGTGATGATGATGGTGTGATTGTGCCGGTGGAGGTGCTGGTGAAGGTCTGGGTGTTGGTGATGGTGAGTAGGGGACCACGTGGTGGGTCGGGACAGAACCACCTAGACAGAGCTGATGAGGGTGCTGATGAGGTTCTGGTGATGGAAACAATGCTGGCAGCAACGGGCATTGACGTTGGTGGGTGTTGGTGACAGGGATGTTAAGGGGGGCGTGATGGTGACAGCGTTAGGGATAGTTGCTGGCGGCACTGGCCGGGGTGCATGTTGGCGGCAGTGTTGTTGATGGCCGCAGCTGCTTACGGTATCGGGAACAGTGGGTGTAGGTGAAGAGCTGTCGCCGGTGTTACAGTCAGCGCTGATGGTCTGAGTGGCAGTGTTGGGCCCTGGAGATGACCTGTCCTGCCTCTACCCCCGTTCCAGCCCAGTCCAAGCCACCCTCCGACCCCGCCCAGGTCCCCCGTTGGTTGCCTGGAGCCATGATGAACCTGTATGTTCTCCTCGCTGTGTCCTGCGTCATCCTCTTAGTCTTGGTCCTGGTGAAGAGTGAGTGTTTTGTTTTGTTTTGGTGGTGGAGGAAGGGGCTGGGGCAGTGCGGAGGGGTTCCCAGGAGCTGGGGCGGTCCAGTGCCGCTCTCAACTGCAGACCTGAGGCGATTCTAAGGTTTTCTGGCCTCCCCACCCCATCCTGAACAGATTCCGAGATGTCCCAGGAGCTGCTGGTCTTGAAAAGGGAGCTCCAGAACGGTGAGGGAAGGACCTGGGTCGGGGTGGGGGTAGGGAGAGCAGAGGTGACACAGACAGCCCTTATCTGCACCCGCAGTCTCTCTTTCGGTGGGAGAGTGCCAGGAGGAGGGGAAGAAGCGCTGGAGCGATGTCGATCAGAGCATCAAGGCGGCCAAGCAGAGCATTGACATGGTCAAGAGCAAGGTCCATGAAGGGAACCAGAAACTGAGGACGCTGGCGACAGGTGCCCTTAGAGACCTCCACTGGGCGAATTTGCCGCCATGCCCAATACTGGGCTGGGTGCTGGGGAGCCGAGGGAGGGGACAGCAGGGGTCCTGCCCTTCCAGAGCACAAGGTTTGGCGAGGTGATGGATGTCACCCTCCGAGTCACTTGGGGAGTATATAACTGCATGGGAACTCCAAGTACATGGGCTGTGTGGCACCCCAGGTTGGGGGCCGGGCAGGGAGAAGGCTTCCAATAAAGCTAAGAAAGCCCCACCTCAGCTTTTTCGTGTCTCTCCCCAGTCTCAAACATAAACGAAATCAAGACTACATTACAGGAAATCCTCCAGATGCTGAAGATGTCAAATCCAAGTAAGTTGGGTCCAGGGGAAGCAAATGAGGGGCCCCCTTGGATTTGGCCCCAGATTCTCTTTCAAGAGTGGCATCTGTCTGACCTCGGGTCTCCACCCTTCACCCCGCCCCCACCCCGCAGAGCCCACACCTCAATAAAAGAAAAGACATCAGAGCCCTGGCTGCACCTCGGAGGACAAGATAGCACCTCTCGGTGAAGATGGAAAATGGGGGCCCCAGCCTGGTCTGATGCTGCGCTTCATCCCACGTGTAGAAAATCACGTGTCTTGGTGAATGTGTTGTGGAGTTGCGTGTGGGCATGTGTGCTCGTGTGTCGGGGTAAGCACTTCACGGAGGGTGGGTATTTCAGTGTTTCCCACAGGAAGGTGTTATGGGTGAATGCTGAAGGTGGGAGTCATAGCGAGTGGGGTGTGCAACCCTTTGTCACTGTACATGTGATGCACATGTGTATTGCGGCGTGTTGTGAGTGTAATGCATGTCTCCGTGGGTGGCTGTGACACACAAGTGTGTCACTGTGGGTGTTGGTGACACGTGTTGCACGTGCCCATTTCAGCGTAAACACATGTGTGTCCTGCGGGATGTTGCGTGATGGAGGCGTGAGGGGGTGGGGTGGGCACACCATGGGAATGTATCACTGTAATTGTGGGTATGTGCCCTGTCACAACCACCTGTCACGCTGTGCTGGCCTGAACAGGTGTGTGTCAACACGAGTGTGCCTGATTATGCCACCGAGGGTGTTCAGAGCGTGGACCCGCATGTGTCCATTTGTTTCTGCACTCACATTCCGTGATTCATGATGATAAAGGCCAAGGGGAAACAACGCGTCTTTCAGATCTGTTATTGCTGTGGCTGGGGAGCTTTGGAACCTGGTAGGGAGGGTCTGTAAGTGTTCCGACTCGGAGAATGAGAAAGGTCACACGGTGAACACGTGGACGTATGCCAGGAACCCTGGGGGCACGAGGGGGCATGAGAACCAGTGTCCCCAGTGGGTCCCAGTGTGTCCATGAATGTGTACCCTGGGAGCGACTGAGTCTCTGCGCCGCTGAGTGTGTGCCCATGAGGGTCTGTGGCCTGAGATGTCCAATGTCTCCCTAAGTGTGCATGGGCCCACGGTGTATGAGCCCCTGAGTATGTACCGTGCTCGTGAATATATCTGTCCACAGGGCATGTATTCATGAGCGCACATGCCTTTAAGTGTACTATGCCCACGGCTCATGGATGTACGTCCTCTGAGAACTTGTGCCCACGGACATGCGCATGGACCCTAAGACAAGTGGACATGTGCGCATGGACATATGCGTGTCCCTAAGACAGGTGAGTGTGTGTGCATGGGCATACGTGTGCCCCTGAGACAAGTAGACATATGCCCGAGGACGCACATGTTCCCAAGACAGAGACATGTGCCCATCATCAAATGTGTGCTCCTGAGCAGATGGATGACCCGTGCCACTGTCCCCTTGGTCACGGGCCAACCAAGGCCAGCGAGGTCCCTGGCCCGGGCCGCACCCCTCTGTAGGGCCGCACGGACACGCGCGCCCCCGTGCGGCCACTCTCGGGAATCACAGAGCGCGCCCCGCCCGTCCCGCCTCGGCGCCTGCGCACGCCGGGACTTTTACGGCGCCGTAAAGCAGCTCGGCCGAATCGGCTGCCGCAAGTCCCGGTGAGACCCCGCCCGCCACCGCCCCTCCCGGCGCCGTGCCGCGTCCGGTCCCCAACCCCTTTCCGCGGGTCTTTGGGTCCTGGGTCAGGGTCTCGGCGTCCACGATCCCCGAAATCCCTCTTCGACCCACCCCGGGGGACCACGAGGAGGGTGGGCTCCTTCCCTGTTCCTCTGCCTGGTCCACGCCGGGGCCGGGGTCGCGGGATCCCGGTCTTTCCACGGCTTAGCTCACCAACCCCATGGCAGGTGGGTGGAGGGGTCTCAACACTCCTCCTCCCCTCTCGCGCGCTGGGCAGTCCCCATGTAGGCAGCTGCGCACCGGGGCAGGGGCGTCCTGTAGCTCCTGAGATTCCCCTCCCGTGGTCTTTTCATCCCCCACGCAGACCTGGTTGGGGCCCTCTCAGCATCCCCAGACCCTTCCGGCTTCTGGCCCGGTCCCTGCGTAGCGGGGGCGGGGTTCTCAGTTACCCCTCCCGACCCCACCCTTAGCAGGGGTCTGTGTGTCTCAGAGCCCTTGGGATTACCCCCCGCCCCACCCGCTGCCATTCCCATCGCTGATCCACTTTTTTTTTGGTCTCAGCACCCCCTAGGGATTTTCCCAGCAACCCCCTTCCGGGTCTCTCGCCACCGACAGCTGTGGCTTCACGCCCTGGGATGGGAGGATCACTGCGCCCCTTCCTGGCTCCCCTGACCTCCGGGTCCGACAGTCCGCCCCCTCCCTCTTTCCACGGTGGAAAGCACGCGGGTTGGGGGGTTCCCAACGCCTTCCTTGGCCGCCCCTCCAGTCTTTTTACAAACGCAGGCCCACTCAAAGAGGCATGCTTCGTGCATGACAAATTGGTGCTGCCCGAGGGTGCGGGTTTGGAAGGGTTCCCAGCATCCTCTCCTGGCTTCACCCATGTGTCTTGCCTGTTCCCCAAGCCCCCAACCCTCCTGGCCGTTGGTCTCTACACACCCCCTACTCCTCTCTCCCAGTTTCTCTGACTTTCCGCAGGGGAGAGGCAGGGAAGTTCTCTTCACCCAGGGAAGTCAGCGCTGTTGCTGCTGGAGCGCATGGCGGGGGCAGGGATAGTTGCCAGTGTACTCTCACGGCCCCCCATCCTCGTCCCCTTCCTGCCCTAAGTCTGACGCCCCCCTCCCCACGCACTAGTTTTCTGGTTACTCGTACAGGCGGCGGAGGGCTTAGGACGGTGCTTTGAACGCACAAGGATCACCTGGAACTCGAGGGTTGAGGGGGTGGTTTCGAGCGCCCCCTTCTGGTCCCCCTCTTGTCTCTCCTCCCACCTTCCCCCTCCACCCCCCTCCCTCCCAAATCCTCTCCTCGCCTAGGGTACAAGCCTACCCCCTCTCCCGTTTGGCCGTCGCTGGCTAGGCGTAAGGGAGGTATGCTTTACGCGCAGGTGGGTACCTCCTTTCCTTCTACTCCTCTCTTCCCACGTGGGAAATCACTGATGGAGCGCACAAGGGGGGTGGTTGAGAGGGGCTCCTTCCCGCCTGTGACACCCACGTTTTCTCGTCTCCTCGCAGGGCAGCGGCGGCATGGAGGCGCGCTTCACGCGCGGGAAGTCGGCGCTGCTGGAGCGCGCGCTGGCCCGGCCGCGCACCGAGGTGAGCCTGAGCGCCTTCGCGCTGCTCTTCTCCGAGCTGGTGCAGCACTGCCAGAGCCGCGTCTTCTCTGTGGCAGAGCTGCAGGCTCGCCTGGCCGCGCTAGGCCGCCAGGTGGGCGCCCGCGTTCTGGATGCGCTGGTGGCTCGCGAAAAGGGCGCCCGGCGGGAAACCAAGGTGCTGGGCGCCCTGCTCTTCGTTAAGGGCGCCGTGTGGAAGGCGCTCTTCGGCAAGGAGGCCGACAAGCTGGAGCAGGCCAATGACGACGCCCGCACCTTCTACATCATCGAGCGGGAGCCGCTCATCAACACCTACATCTCCGTGCCCAAGGAGAACAGCACGCTCAACTGCGCCAGCTTCACGGCTGGCATCGTGGAGGCGGTGCTCACGCACAGTGGCTTCCCCGCCAAGGTCACGGCGCACTGGCACAAGGGCACCACGCTCATGATCAAGTTCGAGGAGGCGGTCATCGCCCGAGACCGGGCCCTGGAGGGCCGCTGATTCCGCCCCCCCTCCCCCCGATAAAGGATGCAGATAGCCCCCTTCCCAAGCGTGTCTTGTGTCTTGTGTGAGGGCCTCAGAGATTCGCTCAACACCTTGACCCGGAAATTCCTTGGCGGTGCAGTGGTTAGGACTCGGCGCTTTGGCTCTTTCACTGCCGAGGGTGCGGGTTCAATCCCTGGTCAGGGAACTAAGACCCCGCAAGCCCCGCAGCGTGGCCAAACAAAACAAAAACAAACACCTTGACCCAGACCCCTGCCTCAGGCTGCTGAGGGATGCCAAGGCCCAAGCGTGTTTATTTATTATTATTATTTTTAAAAATATTTATTTATTTGGCTGCTCCAGGGTCTTAGTTGCGGCATGTGGGATGTTTTAGTTGCGGCACGTGGGACCTAGTTACCTGACTGGGGATCGAACCCGGGCCCCCTGCATTGGGAGCGCGGAGTCTTAACCACTGGACCACCAGGGAAGACCCCCAAGTGTGTTTATAGTACAATGGGGAGGTGGGGTGGGGGCAGAGGGAAGATAAACCAGGCCCAAGGAGCTGCTGGTATGGCTGCAGTAGGGAGAATGCTGGCACCTTCCGGAATCGCAGTTGGAGGGCATCCCTCGGCTGAGGAGGTGTGGAGCAGGGTATCAAGGTGGAGGGATCAGGCCAAGGGAGACTCCTTTAGACCAGGGGCTGGCACACTTTTTCTGTAAAGGACCAGAGAGTGAATAGTTTGTGCCCAGCAGCCTCTGTCCAACTACTTTGTGCTGTAGACAGCAGTAGGTTAAGGAGTGGGAGTAGCTGTGTGTCTAGAAAACAGACAGAGGGTGATTGTTTGTCAACCCCTCCCCCTTTTTAAAAAAAATGTATTACTTATTTTATTTTTGGCCACGTTGGGTCTTTGTTGCTGCCCGCGGGGTTTCTCTAGTTGCGGCAAGCGGGGACTACTCTTCGTTGTGGTGCGCGGGCTTCTCATTGCAGTGGCTTCTCTTGTTGCAGAGCACAGGCTCTAGGCGCGCGGGCTTCAGTAGTTGTGGCACGCAGGCTCAGTAGTTGTGGCTCGCAGGCTCTAGAGCACAGGCTCAGTAGTTGTGGCGCACGGGCTTAGTTTCTCCGCAGCGTGTGGGATCTTCCTGGACCAGGGCTCGAACCCGTGTCCCCTGCCTTGGCAGGCGGATTCTTAACCACTGCACCACTAGGGAAGTCCACAACCCTTTTTTTTTTTTTAGACCCTTGCTACTCAAAAGTGTGGTCCCGGGCCTCGGTGTCAGCATCCTCCAGGAGCCTGTCGGAAATGCAGACCCTCAGGCCCACCCCAGACTAACCACTCAGTCTGCATTTTAGCGAGGTCCCCAGGGGAATCCTGTGTGCAAACTGGGGCGGCTGCCCCCCTCCACCCCCCAAGAGTTTCCAATTCTGCAGATCCAGGGTGAGCCGGGGATTTGCATCTCTAACAAGTTCCTAGGAACTTCTGATAACTCCAGGGGCTGCACTTTGAGAACCCTGGCCTTAGAGACCTGGTTCTCAAGGGGAAATAGGCGGGGTCACTTAAAAGTCATCTGGGTGCTTAAAATAGTTTGCGGTTCATCTCTAAACACATGACCCCGTTACCTGAACACACGTTCCTTGTTGAAAAAGGAAAACAATTACATTTCGGGCAAACTGCCCTTTTGCCCACCACCCTTGGTCTCTTGATCACTCCTCACACTTCCCGCCAGCCCAATGAAAGCCCTTCAGGACTTTGGAGGGGAAAATTTCTTCACATTTTCGCTTCCCCCCCGACGCCCCTGGCCAAGACCTGAACAAGTGTGTTTTGAAGGGGAATCTCAGGTGCTTTTGGCTGGGTCACCCTCACTGCTTATGAGCAGGGTTTAAGGGTGGAGTGGGTGCAGCTTTTCAACTTGCTGTTCGGAGGGCAGCACGAGATGGGGAGATGGGGCGGCGAGGGGGGTGGGCGCCAGGCTTGGTCAGGGGCATTTTCAGTCATCTCAGCAAGAGGTGGGCCTCAGCACACTGCAAAGAAGGTAGTGTGTGTCAACAGGATAAATGAAACTACCACTGTGTAGTGCACAGATGATCAGGAAATGGCTGTTGGCTGGGGGCCGGGGGGGGGCCCAAGGCAGCTGGGAGAGGGGGTGGCCAGGGTAGCAGCGTGAATCTGGGGTGAGGGGGCAGTGTCAGTACAGAGACAGAAGCCACAGGCCTAGAGGATGTAAAGCCAGCGGCTGTGGTACCTGGGAAGCTGGATTTCAGAGGGAGCTGAAGGAGTCACCTTTGGGTTGAGCAGCCCGAGGTCCTCAGGGACCCTAGTGAGAGTGGCTTCCCGGGGCCCCCTGGGGCAGGGGCCAGATTGCAGGAGCGAGGGGCAGGAGGCAGGGATGGCAGGACCAGCTCCATCCAGAGTCCCAACAGTAAAAGATGCCCTAGAAAAAGAGGGCAGGAGGGGAGGAGAGGTGGCTGGTCCCCAGGGGATGCTCGAGAGCTTGGGAGCTGCGAGAGGAGGGTCCAGGGTCCGTTGCTTCCTGTAGAAGATGCGTAGGGACTCGTGGAGAAGGGAGAAGGTTTGGAACAAGCTGTAGGATTGTGTAGCCAGGCACCTGTTTAGGGCAAGGGGAGGACCGAGAGAACGAACCGGCCGCCGTGGTCCTACAGGTTCCCATCACAGCGGCTCTGACTTCGGATGCTTGGGACTGAAGCCCCCAGATAGGTGGGGTGGGGGGAGTGAGGAGGACGAACCCAGCACCAGCCCTCGGTGAACCAGGCAGGCAGCATCCCTTGTTTCACAGGCCCCCGAAGCAGGTTCCGAGAGAAGGTCTCACATTAATTTAATTCAACAAATATTTATTGAGCGCCTACTATGTGCCAGGCTCTGGGGACACAGCTGAGAACAAAACAAAGGCCCTTGCCAACCTGAAACAAACAGATCGGTAAATTACGCATTCTGTTGAAAGGAGAAGAGTGCTGTGGTGAGAAAATACAGTGGGGTAAAAGGCGTGGGGAGTCAGGAGGTGTCATTTTAAATGGGAGGTGGGGGAGGCTGCATGTGCAAAGGCCCTGTGGTGGGAGTGAGCCTGAAAGTTGAAGGAAGAGTGAGGAGGCTGGTGTGGGTGAAATTGAGATATGGCGCATGGGAAGGGTTCACACGATCACAAAGGATCCTGTAGGACTTTGGCATTTTCTCTGAGCTGGAAAGAAACTTCTGGGAGGTTTGGGGCAGTGAATAGGGAGACCTGGGCAAGCGAGGACAGGGGCTACACCAAGGCTGCAGCAGGATAGGCAGCTGTGTGCTGGCTTGGAGTTCCGAGGAGAGGTCTGGAGGGGGACAAAAATCTAGGGCTGGGGGTTGGAGAGAGCTAACAGGTGCCTGGGGGTTCTAGCCCATGTTTCACTGCAAGGGGCCAACTCGGTCCCCACCCCATCCTGGTCCACGTGGCTGGGGCTTGGTCTGGCCCTTGACGCCCAGAGTCCTGGGTGGTCCAGCTTGGTTCTCTCCTCATGGATTCCTCTTTCTCGAGTGGGCCCAAGAATCACGTGACCACGTCTGACTCTTCCTTTTCTAGGCCAGGAACTGGGGGTGGGGTGTGCAGCGAGGCACTTAACCAGGGGCATCCTGAGATCCTGGTCTGCCTCTTTCCACAGCCTCCCGGAGGTGTGGGGCTGACCTGGGCCAAGCCTGGAGCTGGTGCTGCCTGAGCGGGGGTGGAGCCGGCAGCTCAGGACCTGAACTGGCCGCCAGGTGACCTGGCCATCTCCCCATTGGCCTCTCCACCCTTCTGTGTACTGGGCCCTGTTCTGGGCTGGGAACTAGGTTCAGGGCGGTCCACTGCCTTGCCCTGCAATATTCCTGGGGGTCTAGGGGTGTTCTCTGCTCCATCAGACCCCAGAGTCTTCATCTCCAGGCCCTGCCTAGTAAATGCTTCTTGTAATAAAGTAGGAAACAAAACCCAAACAACTAGGGCGGTATAAATGCCACTTCAGTTCCTGGTACTCAGAGGTGGCCTCAGACACCAGGCTCTGGAACTCCCAGCTCCCATGTTCCACGCCTGGAGACCAGAGCCAGTGAGGAGGGGCCAGTGTGAGGGGCCATCATCACCCCATTTCATGATGCAGGTTGGGCAGGGAGCACTGGCTACCTGAGCCAGAAGTCTCTGTGCTCTGGTGCCAAGAGATGGCGGGGTGGGGATGGAGGAAGCACGCTGGGGTCTGAGGTGTCCTCCGCTGCTGCCCGGAAGGCCGGACTGCCAGGCGAGGAGAGGGCTTCTAGCCTCCAGGCTTGCGGGCAGAGGTTCTCACAGTGGGAACTCCGAGCCCCTGAGGGCAGGGCAGCGGTGACGGCCAGCTGGGCTGAGGGGCGAGGGACAGGCCCTCCGGGGTGTTGGCGGGGACCCAGGGATGAGTACGCTGCTTCCGTTTGTTGGGGGTCCTCAGGGTCCTGCTGTGGGCCCGGCCATTCTCGTGTTCGAGGTGGGAGAGGAATGCAGAGGGGTGCAGCTGGCGGGTGGGCAGGGGGCTGTGAGGGTCCACAGCCCAGGGGACACAGGGCCGGGTTGGCGGGCGGGCGCTCAGCACGTGGCCAGCCGGTCGCACACCCAGCTGTTCAGGTAGCTGCCGCAGAAAACGTCATTCCACTGCCCCGAGCCCTGCATCATCACGCAGTTCTCGCCCTGGCCCGCGTCGTTGGGCTCCCCCGGCTGCCAGTTGCTGGAGCAGGAGGCTTCAGGTCAGAGGACGGGGTACGGGGAAGGGTCCCCACTGCCTTCAGCCTTGACACACCCCTCCAAGCCTGGGCCCTCCCCACCCCATCCCTGGATTCCCACCCCAAGTCCCTGCAGACCAGAGACACCCTCCCCCCAGTCTGAGCCTGCATATCCAAACCCTGACCATCTCCCTCGGTTGCCATCCAGAAGCTCCCCAAGACCCAGCCCGGGGGGACGCATGCCCCCAGATACACTCCCCTCGCATCACAGAAAGGTCCCCCTTCTCCGAGGGCCCCTCCTCTGCGTTCCCCTCTCTTCACCTGTAGCCCAGGGGGCTACTGTCCATCCAGATGAACTCCCCCTCGATGTCCAGGTCCCGAAGGCCAATCCAGGAGCCCCTCTTGTTGGAGTGTTTGGTCAGGAAGTCCTGGGGAGCAGGACAGGGCTGGGGAGATGTGCCTGGGTTCCCCCCACCACCACCACACAGGAAGTCAGGGCGGGGATCTGTGTCCTCCCCGCAGAGCCCAGGCCCACCTGCTCCTCCTGGCTGCGGACGCTGACCAGCCGCCCGTGCAGTTTGCTGCAGGCGTTCCGGGCCTGGATCCATTTCTTGGTGCCCTTACCGAAGTAGTAGCACTTCTTTTGGAAATAGATCCACTCCTCGGGGCAGATGTTGCACACAGAGCCTGTGGAGGAGAGGCTGAGGGGGGCAGCGGTGGGGGGGTACCACGGCGGGTGCCGTGGCGGGTGCCGTGGCGGGTGCCGTGGGTACCATGGGCAGGGCGGGTGGCAGCGTCTCTCCTGGGGTCTGGGCTGAAAGCAGGTCCAACCCAGGGCCTAACAGAGGGTCTCCCAGGTTGCCTCCTTCCCTGGAGGTCTGATGCTGACGTCATCATCACTGCAGCTGCCCACGATGGCCCGCAGCATCTCTGCACCACCAACACCACAGCCAACACCACCTTTACCAACACCAGCTCAGCCACGCTTAGTCACCGGTGCCGACGGCAGGGCTGAGGCCAAGACCGCCAGCATCACTTTCCCCATTGCTGTCCCCACCGACAGCCGCGTCCCCCCAGTCATAGCTCTGGCCGCTGTCGCTGCCAGCACCCCCCAAACCAGCACTCTTGGACACTTTCTGGGAAATTGAGACGATTTTCTTCTAGTTGGTCAGGGGAGCCTGTGGTGGGGATGGGATGGGGTAGGAGGAGATTGGAGGTCTGGGTCCTGACGGCCTCCATAAGGGACCAGCTTGGTCTTTCTCCCCTTGCCCCAGACCCAAGGACACTCTCAGGCACCGTCATTGCCGCCACTCCCAGGTGGGAGGCTAAAACCACTGTTACTGGACTGACTCACTCGTGGTTTAAAATAGATTTTCTTAGAGTGAAGTTCATGGAGGGCTCCATAGCTTGGGTGGAAGTTTTCTAAGGGGTCTGGGGTCCACAGCAGTTGGAGGAGCCCTGAGGAGACTTCTCCCACATCAAACATTAGCCAGTAGGCAGCCCTCTGGGGGAGCAGCATGAAAACATAAGCAAGCATCTCAGGACTTCTCGTAAGTCTTAACCACTGGTGGTCCAGTGGTTAAGACTTACGAGCTTCCACTGCAGGGGGCACGGGTTTCATCCCTAGTCGAGGAAGTTCCACGTGCCTCAAGGTGCGGCAAACAACAACAACAAAACAAAACAAAAACACAAAACCACAACAGAGAGCATCTCTGGTCCCTTCAAGAAAACTTTGGGGCTGGTGACCTGGCTCTGTGTCACACCGTCACCGAGAGACAGCTACAGAGCTGGACCCAGACCCCAGGCCATGGGGGCCGGACTTTGAGGGGGAGGAACTCAAGGACTGACTGGGGATCAAGGTGAGCGAGAGCCAGATCCCCCCTCCCCCTCTCCCGGGAGGAGCACAGCAGGGTTTCTTGCTGGGACTCCCAGAGCCACACTGAGTCCCAGGAGACAGCGCTCCTCCACACGGAGCAGAGATCCTTCCTCTTCTCTGACCCAGCTGGGGCTTCCCAGAGGTGGGAGGCCAAAAATCAAGGGTAGATAGGGGCAAGGGGGTGGGGACTTCAGGCAGTAATACCCAGGTCCCACCCGAGGTTAAAGGCACAGTGATCGAATGTCTGCTCTCTCTGCAGCCTGCTGGCGCCACCCCCACGACCCTCGGAACTGCCAGCATTGCCTCCATCACGGCCGCCCCTGGGGAAGATGTCATGGTCCCCCTGGTCCCCACTACTGCAGAGGTGATCCCCCCGTCCGCCCCCTGGTTGGGTCAGACAATCCTCCGGAAGGGCTGTGGCTGAGGGCATCCTACCCACGACCCTCCCCCGAGTGGAGACGGCCAGAGGCGAGATCAGTAAAGAGGACCCAGCAATGGTGAATGCGAGACAGCTTTTCCTGGAGGAAGGAAAAAGCGTGGGAGCCCCGCACCCAGGTCGGTGGAGGGGAGCTGTTGGAATCAGAAAGGGCTTTCTCAGGTGTCGCCCATCGGCCCTGCCGCACACGTGAGCACACACCATCCACACTGTCACGCTCACACCTCTACTGCACTTTGGAACACACTGTCACACACCCATGTTGTCACCCGCATGCACCGACGCCCCCACGGGTACAGACGCAATTGCTCACCGATGGACTCGCGTATCTCCATCCACAACTTCCCCACCTCTTCCTGGAGTCTCCCCAGTGAATCCAAGGCCTCGCGCCTCTCATTCAAGCCTTGGGTAGTTAGGTCGGGGGGGGTGGGGAGTGGGCAGGGGTCAATGTGTTTGTTTTTAATTTGGGGGCCACAAATCCAGGCATACCTCCCTGCCCCCCTCCCCTGAGGCTCACTGTGGGACTTCAAGTTGCTCAGGTCAGCTCGAAGACCATCCAGGTTCCGGGAGAGCTCAGATTCTGATGGGGGTGGGGGGCAGGGCTGGTGTCAGGGATGATACTAAGAGTCCCGGAGCCTGGCCCCCAGCTCCACAGCCCCCCATGGCTCTAGGACCAAGCCCCCCAACCCCACCCCCATCTCTCACCCTGAGATTCCATTCTCTTCTGTTCAGCTTGGATTCTCTCCATGTCCTGCAGCATCTGGGCAGCTGATTGCAGGGGTGGGGACTTGGTGGTAAGAAAGTTCTCAGACTCACCCCCCAGTCCCCCCTTGGCCTCTTTGCCTGAGTCTTTAGGGTCACCTGCCCATTTTGCAATTCATGGTGGTCTGGAGCCCTGTGTCCACGTGTTCATTCATCCACCCTAGCTCAGGTCACTCACCCTGGGATTTCTGGGCCATCTGGTCGCCCTTGTGTCTTTCCAAGTCCTTGGACACCTGAGAGACTGGGGAGGCAGGAGAGAAGACTGGTCCTCAGGAGCCAGGAAGACAGGTCCGAGAATCCCCCCTACCCCAGGCCCAAGCGCAGGGACCCCTGTCACATAATCACAATGGCCACAGCCATTGTTTAATTTAAAAACAATTAAAAACTGTTTTTAATTTCAGGGGCACAAGTACAGGCAGATCTGGTTTTATTACACTTTGCGGATATCACATTTTTTACAAATCAAACGTCTGTGGTGACCCTGCATTGAGAAAGTCTATCGGTGCCATTTTCCCAGCTGTGTCTGCTCACTTCGTGTCTCTGTGTCACATTTTGGTAATTCTCGCAATATTTCAAACTTTTTCATTATGCTTGTTTCTGTTATGATGACCTGTGGTCAGTGATCTTTGATGTTACTCTGGTAATTGTTTCAGGGCACCATGAACCATGCCCATATATGAACTTAATGGATAAATGTTGTGTGTTCTGACTGCTCCACCGACCGGCCGTTCCCCCACGTCTCTCCCTCTCCTCTGGCCTCCCTATTCCCTGAGACACAACAGTATTGAAATGAAGTCAACGAATATCCCTACAGTGGCCTCTAAGGGTTCAAGTGAAAAGAACGGTCACACGTCTCTCACTTTAAATCAAAAGCTAGAAATGATGAAGCTTAGTGAGGAAGGCATGTCAAAGGCTGAGACGGGCCAAAAACTAAGGCTCTGGTGCAAAACAGCTAAGTTGTGAATGCAAAGGAAATGTTCTTGAAGGAGATTAGTAATGCTACTGCAGTAAAGACACAAATGGTAAGGAAGTGAAACGGCCCCATTGCTGATAGGGAGAAAGTTTTCATGGTCTGGATAGAAGATGAAACCAGCCACAACATTTCATGGAGTCAAAGCCTCACTCATCCAGAGCAAGGCCCTAATATTCTTCAATTCTATGAAGGCTGAGAGAGGTGAGGAAGCTGCAGGAAAAAAATGTGAGGCCAGCAGAGGTGGGTTCATGAGGTTTAAAGAAAGAAGCCGCCTCCATAACATAAAAACGCAAGGGGAAGTAGCAAGTGCTGGTGTAGAAGCCGCAGCAAGTTCTCCAGAACATCTAGCTAACTCACGAAAGTGGCTACACTAAACAAGAGATTTTCGATGTAGATGAAACAGCCTTATATTGGAAGAAGATGCCATCTAGGACTTTCATAGATAGAGAGGAGAAGTCAATGCCTGGCTTCAAAGCTTCAACAGACAGGCTGTCTCTCTTGTTAGGGGCTAATGCAGCTGGTGACCTTCAGTTGAAGCCAATGCTCATTTCTCATTCTGAAAATCCTGGGGCAATTAAGAACTATGCTAAATTTACTCTGCCGGTGCTCTATAAATGGAACAACAAAACCTGGATGACAGCACATCTGTTGACAACACGGTTTACTGAATATTTTAGGCCCACTGTTGAGATCTACTGCTCAGAAAAAAAGGTTCCTTTCAAATTATTACTCTTCATTGACAATGCACCTGGTCACCCAAGAGCTCTGAGGGAAATAGACAGTGAGATTCATGTTGTTTCCATGGCTGCTAATCCAACATCCGTGCTGCAGCCCATGGATCAAGGAGTCGTTTCGACTTTCAAGCCTTATTCTTTAAGAAATACATTTCGTAAAGCTATAGCTGCCATAGATGGTGATTCCTCTGATGGTTCCGACCAAAGTCAACTGAAAACCTTCTGGAAAGTATTCACCATTCTAGAGCCATGAGGAACATGGGTGATTCATGGGAAGAGGTCAAGCTGTCAACATTAACAGGAATTTGGAAGAAGTTGATTCCAACCCTCATGGATGACTTTGAGGGATTCATGACTTCAGTGGGGGAAGGAACTGCAGATGCGGTAGAAACAGCAAGAGAACTAGAAGTGGAGCCTGAAGATGGGACTGAATTGCTGAAATCTCAGCATAAAACCCTCCACCAGCATAAAGATTATGATTCACTGAAGGCTTAGATGATGATTAGCATTTTTTAACAAGAAAGTATTTTTACATTAAGGTATGTACACTTTTTTAGACCTAATGCTATTGCACGCTTAATAGACCACAGTATAGTATAAATATAACTTTTACATGTACTGCAAAACCAAAATAGTCGTGTGCAATATTTATTGCGATATTCGCTTTACTCTGGAACCAAACCGCACAATATCTCCGAGGTCTGCCTGTACTCAGGAAAGTGCAGGCAAGAATCCAATGAACGTGTGTACCCCTCCCCCAGCCAGAATGAAATAAAAAAGCAGCAGGCGTTTCTCGAAAACTCACTGGACTCAGTTCTGAGCCCTTTGAAAGTCTTAGCTTCTTTCAGCCTCTGAGCGCTAAAATGATGCCCATTTTACAGGTGAGAAAGCTGAAGCACGGAGCAGTTAGGTACGATTCCATCAGGCACTTCTCAAAGCCTCCCCTCCAAGAGTCTCTGGGTTTTCACACCCCTGCGGGGCATAGACTGACCCTTAGATCCTGGGAGGACACTGGAGCCCAGACCTTCCCTCTCATCCCACAGCAGTCAGTGGCAGAAGCAGGAGAAGAGCCCGGTCCCCCTGCCCCCCTTGGCCCCTCCGTACCCTTCTGGGCAGTGGCCTCCTCCAGCTGTTTCAGATTTCGTGCAGTTTCCCAATCTGGGGAGAGGGAGGGAGAGGAGAGGAAGGATATTTCAGGTGCTCCATCCATCCACACCCCACCTGCCAGCGGGGGATGGAGACCTTGGGTATACCGTGTGGGAGGTGCCGAAAGGGGGGGAGACTGGTGTCCTGGGGCAGGGCAAGGTGCCCTCGAGGGAGGGTGGGAGGGGCATGGGAAGGGGCTGGTGGGGACACGGTGGGAGACACGATGGGGAAATTGGGCTCTGAGGGGTATGTTGGGCTCCCCAGGATCTGAGAGTGGGGGTCTGTGAGGGAACACGAGAAGGGGGCCCTGTGGGGCTGAGGGTGTCCTCACGCCACAGGAGAATCAGAGCCAGCAGCCCAGCGCATAGAACTGTGACCACCAGCCCCAGCAGCAACAGCTGTATCCCTCTCCTGCAGCAGTGCCTCTGCCTTCTGTGAAGTTTCAGAAACTCTGCCAGGAGTCGGGGGGAACAACGAGGAACGCAGGGTGAGGCTAGGCTCCGGCTCTGCCAACTTCCCAAAACCCAGAAAGCCAGAGTCCTAGGAGCTTGTCCAGAGCCCACACTGAAGCAGAGGGTCTCAGTGGACCCCCAGCCTCCTCTGGACACTTTCTCTACATGCCGCATTCATGTCCATCGGCAACCATAGCCCCCGATCTTTGTCTGTCCATCTCTGTGTCTGTGCATCTCTGACTCTGTCCCTCTGCTGGTCCAGCCCAATGACGGCCGCTCCTTATGCCCACACTCCAGCGGCCAGCGAGCCTGACTTGGGGCCAGAGAGACACTGGCCATAGAGACAGGTCTGGGGCCAGGAGGTGAGACCCCCCCCTCCTCCAAAGGCTCCCTCCTCAGGTGGCTGACCCCGACCCAGCTCTCACCTGTGCCCCTTCTCCCTTGTGTGGATTCAGTTACCCCCCGCCAATGCTGGGTTCCCAGCATCACCTCAGGAAGACTGGGTCCCCATTCCCCTGCCCACCCCCCGACCCCCAGCCCTCACCCTGTTGCCTGCTCCCTACTTTGAGCTCCTACCCTAAACACCAGACACTGGGTCTCAGTTCTTCCCCATATCTGAGCTCTTCCCTCACCCCACTCCAGGGCCCCCCAAAGCTCTACCTTGATGCCCCACTGCAGCCACAGGCCGCCTTCCCTCAGCCTGGCTGTGAGGAGTCATCATGCTGAGTTCCACTTGTTCTGAGTCCCCTTCACGTGGTCTTCTCTCTCTCAGGTTCCTAGTGCACCAACTGGAGCTGGTGTTTTTTGTTTTTTGGGGTTTTTTTGTCGTGAGCGTGTTGAGTCAGAGAAGGGAGGGACCCGCAGCTTCCTTCTCCTGCCTTCTCTTGGCTCTGTGCCGGGAAACCCAGTCAGGGCTCACCTCCTTCCAGTGCTGGGCTTTTGCTAAAAATTCACTCTTCTTCACAGATAGGGACCCAGGAGCCCTTTTCCCCTCCTAGGTGGGAGATCAGGAGGTCAGGTTTCTTGCTTTTGCCAGGGTCAGCTTCAGAGAGTTCTCTCACCTGAGTATGAAGTTTCCTCCATTACAGCGCTGCTTGGTTTCTCCCAGTGATGGGGTGCTCACTACCTGTCAAGGCAGCCCACTTGGCGGGCACAGTCACCGCTCTGCCTGGGATCTGGGTTTTAACGAGGGTTAGGGTTAGATGTCAGACTCCAGTTACTGGCACAGGACAGCACCTGGGACTTGAGGAACTCCATGACCATTGGCTGATTTTGTTTAGTCCGTGACTGGGAGTCAATGTTGCAGTTAACTGGGGGATGCAACTGGTGTGGAGGACCAGAGGCCTGGGACCAGAGGTGGGCGCCCCAGAGCCCATCACATGCGATGTGCACAGCAGGTGTTCCATGAATGTGCACCTGAGTGATATTGGCAAGTGGCTTAACCTTGAAACCAATTTCCTCATCCACAAAATGACAATATTAAGGATACCTACACGGTAGAGGAGGGTGGTCTGCTCTATATGAATGTGCTTTGAACAAGTCTTGGGACACAGTCAGAACCAAAAATATTATCAGCTCTTGTTACTCTTGCTGCCTGTGCCACCTTGGCCCAAGAATCAACCTTTCTGAGCCTCAGTTTTCCCTTCTGTAAAATGGGGGTGATGATAGTACCCAACTCATGAGGCCGGGGTAGGACCAAATGAGATAACAATGGACATGAGGCTTGTGGCACAGCGCTGCACACAGTGGGTCTTCAGATCTCAAATGTTTATCAAGCATCCCAGGTCCGCTGGGAAATACAGACTCCATCACCCAGGCCTCAGTTTCCTCCTCTGCCAATGTGCCCAAGGAGTCCTTAAAAGTCTCTTGACTCTAAAGCACCTATGTGCCAAAGAGCATGGGCTTTGGGGTCTGACAAGCCTGGGGGCCACCAGCTGCCCCCCTTGCTGGATGACTATGGGCAAGTCACTTCCCCTCTCTGAGTCTCAGGGAAATGGAGATGGGGGCAGCCAGGCTCGATGAACGGCTGCTCAAACCGGGTCTTTCAGCATCCCAGAGGAGGCCAGAGGTGTCACCACCCTGCAGCCGGACATGCCTGAGCCCATGTTGGCCAGACCTGGGGCTGAGTCCTGGCTTCACCCCGGATGAGCGACTCAGTTTGTTCATCTGTAAACTGAGGGTGAGCGGCAGCGCTGGTTCTCCCCTGGAGGCCCCTGGAGGCTGTATGATACGGCATTCGAGGTACTGGCACACAGTAGGTGTTCTGTAGGTGAACTGAGGTACCGAGAGGGTAAGGAACCTGTCCGCACCACACTGTGGTGGGACTGGACCTTGAACCCAAAATGGGTGACCTCGGAGCCTATTTGCTCCACAACTGGGGGACACGGCCTCCTGGTGGGTGTCTGCTGCTAAGGGCCAGGGCGGCAGGGCCCCGATGCCAGCCTGTTTTTCCAACACAAGAGCTCCTTCCGCTGCTTACGGCCTTCAGTGGCTCTCCAGCATCCTGCACGATCAGCCCTCAATGCACCCACCAAGCACATCTTTCCTGCTCAGTCACGCAAATCAGCCGGGTTTCACTTCCCCAAACCAGGTCCCTGGCAATTCTGTCCACACCTACCCCTGCTTTCCTCCCTCAAGGGAGGAAAGGTCATCCCTCAAGACTCAGCCCAGGGGTCGCTTCTTCCAGGAAGCCTTCGGTGCCCACTTTCCACTATCAGGTGGGTAACAGAGAGAGGTCACTGGGGGCCACTGGGTGGGCAAAGATGGCAGGAGGCCTGGGGGGTGGGAACCCTGGGGGACTTTTATGGAGGCCAGGTGGGGGTGGGGACACTGCAGGGGCCTGTCACCTGGTCCAGGAGCCATAGGAGGTGGCCTGGGACAGTGGCAATGGGGATGGAGAGAAGCAGGTAGGTTTGAGATGAGATAGCCTTTATGATGGGAGGGACGTGGGGGTGGGTGCTTGGAAGATGCTATGGAAAATGGCCAGTGTGGGTGAACAGCTGGGCGGTGAGGACACAGGAAGGAGGAGGAGAAAGTTTGGGAACAAGTCCTGCTGGGCTGCGGGGAGGCCACAGGACGGGGTTCCGGATAGAGGCTGGGCCTGTGATGGAATCTGGTGTTTCCGAGCTTCTGACAACTCTGCAGGCCCAGGCACCCCAGCCCCAGGCCATACTGGTGCCCAGTGGCCCTACATGTTCTAACTGGGACTCGACGGCTTGCATGATGCTAGGTTCCTGCCAAGACTCAATTTAGACACCCACACAACACACACACACACACACACACACACACACACACACACACACACACACCACAAAAGCACAAATCGACATGCAAAGGCATCCACACAACACACATACAAAGATTCAGACACACGGACAAACAACACTATCCAACCACAGATACCTACACAATGCAAAACTGCACATGCCCCACGTGCACACAGACACAACCCAGAGGCATCTACACAACACACACACAAAGATACAGACCACAGGATACCACCAAACCACACACGTACACAACGCATACACATAGATATACACAGACACAGACAAATACACAGAAATGCACAGAGGTACACACAACACACACACACAACTTAAACACACAGAGACAACACACAGTGGAACTACAGATGCAAGATAGACGCACCCAATGTGCACACACACAACGTAATCACATGCATACATAAACACAAACGCACATATAAGTGTACCGAAACATACACACACAAAACTCACAGACATAGTGACACACACCACAGCTATGCAACACACACGCACACTCGCAAGTACACGGTCATACAGACACACACGTACGCCCTCTACCGGTCTTCTGCAGAACTGTTTCCAAAGAGGGCTTGATGGACAGAAGCAGGGCCCTCCTCCAGCAGCCCTCCTGCGGGAGGAGGGGAGGAGGGCTGGACTTGGCCCTCCTCCCCCCACCCCCATCCCCCACAGGCCTCAGTTTCCCCTTAGGACCTCTCCCTCCACCTCTGTACCACCGCCCGGCTTCAATCACCCCCAATCCTTGCTACTTCCCACATCTCTGTGTTCAGCCCCGTGTATCTCCTGTGCATCATTCGTTCATGCGACGAAAAAACACATCAACAGTCAATCTAGGGCTTCCCTGGTGGCGCAGTGGTTGAGAGTCTGCCTGCCAATGCAGGGGGACACGGGTTCGAGCCCTGGTCTGGGAGGATCCCACATGCCGCGGAGCAACTGGGCCCGTGAGCCACAATTACTGAGCCTGCGCGTCTGGAGCCTGTGCTCCACAACAAGAGAGGCCGCGATGGTGAGAGGCCCGCGCACCGCGATGAAGAGTGGCCCCCGCTTGCCGCAACTAGAGAAAGCCCTCGCACAGAAACGAAGACTCAACACAGTCATAAATAAATAAATAAAAGAACGTGAATTTCTTTAAAAAAAAAAAAAAGATAAGCCTTCTTCCTTTAAAAAAAAAAAAAGTCAATCTAAGAAAGAAACGGAAAATTTTATTGGAGCCAACCTGAGGATTATAATCCAGGAGACAGTCTCTCAGAGAGCTCTGAGGGCTATTCCGAAGAGGTAAAGGGGGAAGCCAGTATAGATGTGATTTTGGAGAAGGGGTGTTCGTGCAATCGAGCAGTCATCTTTTTATTAATTTTTTTAATTTTAACTTTAAATTTTTTATTTTATTTTTTTTGGGCCACGCCACGCGGCATGTGGGATCTTAGTTCCCCAACCAGGGATGGAACCCACGCCCCCTGAATTAGAAGCACAGAGTCTTAACCACTGGACCACCAGGGAAGTCCCTCATCTGTTTTTTTTTTTTCATTTTATTGAAGTATAGTTGATTTACAAAGTTGTGTTAATTTCTGCTATACAGCAAAGTGACTCATTTACACATATATATTCTTTTTCATATTTCATATTTGAGTACTCATCTTGGTAGAAGGTTGCTGCTGTTCTCGAGGGACAGATATCTTAGTTAATGGTTTTAGTGGTTTCCTAAGGATGGGATGATGCAAGAAACTGAGCTCATAAAATTGTCTCCTGGAAATCTCTGTCTATCCGAGGGCCAGTTCTGCCAATTTTCCTACAGCACAAAGTGGCTCATCCTGATCTTCGCCCTGAATTCCTTGTTGTAGGTCGGCAACTGCGGTGGCCAATGACTTGATTCTTGAAGAACTGGATGGTGGGCAACAAACATCCTTTGTTTTACAATCCCCTCCCTTTCGGTCTTAATTTCGACCAAAGTTTGGGAGGCCTTTCGTGACCAATTTGTCCCATGGTGCCAGGAATGCTCATTCCCAGGTCTGGAGAAGATTTCATGGATAGAGCCACTCAATGTGTTATTAGTGGGCTGTTAACAGTAGCCAAAAGCTTCTGGACTACCTCTCTTACTAGCTCATTATGGTCCAGGAAATGGTTCCCCCTTGTTGCTTCTTCCCATAGCTAGAGTTACACTATTACAATCACTGATCTTATAAGACTATATGTTTGATCAACTGTTTCAAGTCACCTAATCGTGATTAAATCTACCTGAGGCTCGATTACACATTTTTTTTAAAGTCTTCTTTTTAATAAATTTATTTATTTTATTTTATTTATTTATTTTTGGCTGTGTTGGGTCTTTATTGCTGCACGTGGGCTTTCTCTAGTTGTGGCGAGCGGGGGCTACTCTTTGCTGTGGTGCATGGGCTTCTCATTGCGGTAGCTTCTCTTGTTGTGGAGCACGGGCTCTAGGCACGCGGGCTTCAGTAGTTGTGGCGCATGGGCTCAGTAGTTGTGGCTCATGAGCTCTAGAGCACAGGCTCAGTAGTTGTGGTGCACGGACTTAATTGCTGTGCAGCATGTGGGATCTTCCCAGACCAGGGCTTGAACCGTGTCCCCTGCATTAGCAGGTAGATTCTTAACCACTGCACCACCAGGGAAGTCCCTCGATTACACATTTGGTCATGCAAGAAACAATAATCTGGTAAAATAGGCAGAATACAAGTAATATAGCTAGTGGCATTAAGGAGGTCATAAGTAAGTATTTAAGCTGAGAACTACCATTAGGTACCGCCCAGGATCGCCCCAGGTTGTCTGACCAGTCTGTTCTGCATCCATCTCTATCTTTAAGGAAAATGGTATATTAGCATTGTATGGAAAGTTCACCGAAGATGTCCGCACCTATATGGCGAGTGGTGGCTCGTCGTGACCCCTTACAGATTGTGGAAGGAATGTCACCGTCTAAGGAGTTACAGGGCTGGCGCCAGAAGGAGAAAATTGATCTTTATGGTTGAGCAGGTATTTCTGCCGTTGGGGAGGTCTGGTTCACGCATAACGCAGATGCACGATGCACGCAAGAGGGCGAGGGAGGAGACCAAAGGGCAGAGGAGAAGTTTTATGTTTAAATTTTTCTCGTCTCCCCTTAAAATGTGAATTTTTATTTCATCACTGTCATTCACTCACTCATTCATTCATTCATGCATTCAGTGAGACACTGGACACCATGACGGGCCCTTGGGGCTGATGTCATGAACAAGCTGAACAAAAACTCTACCCTTGGAGCTGACGTTCTATCCGGGGAGACAGACAAATGTCAGATGGTGACAGATGTCAGAGACATAAAGGAGATAGGAGGAGGGGGTGTCAGAGGCACTATTTAAATAGTGACCCAGGAAAGCTCTCTGAGTGGGTGACGTTTAGCCGGAACCCCTGCAGGGAATGAGACCCCCAGCTCACGGATGCGGGGAGGGATCCCCAGCAGGGGAAACAGCACGTGCAAAGGGCAAAGAAGAGCCCGCAAGGCCCCGTGTAGCTGCCACCTTCCCCTTCTGCACACGCCTGGGGATCCCCTGGGCAGCAGGGTCTGTTGGAGGAAATCAAGGGGAGCAGGTGTGATGAACAGAGTGAGCCCAGATGCGACCCCTGCCTGGAGTTCAAGGGCTTTACCTGCTCAGCCTCTCCAGCCACACCTCCCCCCACCCCCACTTCCTACAAGACTCCCCAGGTGCACTCTTACACCTCAGGGCCTTTGCACTGCCAGCTCCCGCTCCTGGGGTGCCAAGCTGGCCTGCAGTGACAGTTTGCACGGAGGCCTCCCTGACTGCAGAGGCCGGGCTGGGGGCCTCCTCTGAGACCCCACAGTCCTCTGTATTCCCCTTACCCAGTCCATCTGTGTTAGGTGGGCCTCTCCTGGGACCCGGAGCTCCCTGCGGGTAGGACCTGGGCACCCTTCCTGGAAGGTCCCTGAGCTCACAGGCAAATGTGCCCCTCCTCACTCCCCTTCCCAACCATCATCCATGCAGAGAGCAGGTCAGCAGGAAGAGGAAAGGCACGTGGGGGATGGGAAGGGGCTGGCTCTGCATTATCACCTCCTGGAGCCTCACGTGGCTGATTGTGGTTTTTTGTGCTGTTGGGGGTGGGGAGGGGTTGGAGGGGGGGGCTCAGGATGAGGGGGACACAGAGGCTGGCTTGTCCATATCCTTCCTTCTGGAGAGACTCCCAGGCCCAATGCCCACTCCCTCCAGCCCCTCCAGGCCCCAGCACACCCCCAGGAACCAGGGGGCTGAGCTAGCCCATCCTGGGACTCCTGAGAGCATTCCAGGACTGCACTGGGAGATTCGGGGGTTTCTCTCTGACATTGCCCATGGTTCTCTGAGAGGATGGGATGTTGTGTGGGGACCAGGCTAGAGGATGGCTCCCAGCCCCCTAGAGATACAGAAATCTTGGACCCCAGGCTCCACCATCAGGGACCCATGCTCTGACCTTCCTGGAGACCCAGGAATCCAAACCCTTAAGGACCCAAGAAGCCAGGACCCCAAGCCCCACACTCAGCGACCCAGGCCCCTAGCCCTTTGGAGATCCAGGATTTCAGGACCCCAGTCCTGACTTTCAGGACCCCAGAAATCCAGGCCCCCCAGGCCCCCAGCCCCTTAGGGACCCAGGAAGCCAAGACCCTAGTCTTTTTTTTTTTAACACTGGCTCTGTTTTGTTTTATTTATTTATTTGTTTGTTTGTTTGTTTGTTTGTTTATTCCCAGTTTTTTGGCCATGCTGCATGGCTTGCGGGATCTTAGTTTGCCGACCAGGGATTGAATCCCAGCCACAGCAGTGAAAGTGCCAAGTCCTAACCACTGGGCAGCCAGGGAATTCCCCAATACCCCAGTCTTGACGCTCAGGAAGCTAGAAATCCAGGACCCCAGGTCCTCAGTCCCTCAGGGACCAGGCCCCTAGACCTTAAGGACTTTGGTCTAAGATGGTGAGGTTTTTCTGCTCCATCTGGCTGTTCTGCGGGCTGGTTCCCTAGGTTGGTCAGGACGGTAAAAGTGCTGCCCTCTGCTGGATATACCTTGCCACTGCTTCCCCCGACTGGGTGACTCCCCACAACCCGTGTGGGTTAGAGAAGGCCACGGAGTCCCAGCTCCACCCCCTTCTCCTGTGGGCCTCAGTTTCCTCATCTGTAAAGTGGGGATATGCACAATTCTCCCACGTAGGTTGTCGTGTGCATAAGTCCTTCCGCACAATTTTAAAAAAGTCTCTTCCACAGGATAGAGAGAAGCCAGCAACAAATGGGAACGCTGTTAGCACTATTTCCCAAAACACATCGCCGTCGCGTATCTCCCATTATTAATACACGCCCCCCCGCCCCCAGCCACAAAGCACAAAGGCTCTTGGAAGAAAACCCAAACTCCCTGCAGCCAGCAGGGCCCTGTGTGGCTGGCACCTTCCTTGCCTGCATCGTTCCTTTGCTCAGCTCCAGCCACATCTGCACACTTTTCTGTTTTTTGAGCCCTCTGGCTGGCCCTTCCTCATCCTCCAAGTCTCTGCCCTCCAAGAGAAGTGGTCCCAGCTAAACTAGCCCCTAGTCCCTCAGTCACCCTGTCAATGGTCTCTATGACCCCCACCTGTGAAGGTGTCCGGTTTGCTTATATCTTGCACGGTGCCCATTAGAACACGAGTTCCAGAAGGGCAGGGGCAGTGCCTGTTGTCACCACTGAGTCCCCAGCCCGTGGCTCAGGGCTAGGCACACAGTAGGTGCTTTACAGGCATCACATCTGTAGGAGTTTCTTAATGACTGCTGTAAGGAATTACCTCAAACTGGCTGGCTTTAAACAACGTAAGTGTATTATCTTGCAGTTCTGGAGGTCAGAAGCCCAATACAGGTCTCACTGGCTAAAATCAAGGTGTGGACAAGGTTGCCCTCCTCCTGGACATTCTAGAGAGAATGTTTTCTTAGCTTTTCCAGCTTCTAGAGGCCCCCCACATTCAATGGCCTGTGGTCCCTTCCTCCATCTTCAAAGCAAACAGTGTAGCATCTTTCAACCTTTCTCTGACTCTGATCCTCCTGCCTTTCTCTTATAAGGGCTCTTGGGATAACACTGGGCTCACCTGGGTAGTCCATGATCATCTCCCCATCTCCAGATCCTTAACTTAATCTCACCTGCCAAGCCCCTTTCACCCTGTCAGATTGCCTATTCACAGGTTCCAAGGATTGGGACGGAAACATCTTTGGGGTCCATCGTTCAGCTGACCACAGCACCTGAGGAGGTAGATGTTATTATTGTTCCCATTTGATAGATGCAAAAACTGAGGCTCAGGGAGGCAAAGTCACTTGCCTAGGCTCACCCATCAAGTAAGTGGCAAGCACAGGTTCTAGACTGTGGTCTTTCTGTCTGCAGCTGCCAAATCCATCCATTTGAGCCATCTGTGAGTGGACGTGGGGACATAAGAGAGGGAAGAGTTGGGGGCAGGATGGTGAGGTGGATGGCAAAGGGGCTGCCAAGGGGACAAGAGGAGTGTGTGCTCTCTCCTACCCTGGGGGCTTCCCCAGATACCTCAGCCAACCCAATAAGATGCCTCAGGATCCCAGGGGGTTTCCTGGAATTGGGGGGAGGGATGTGGGAGGTTGGAGAAGACAAGCTACTCTGTCCCAAGTTCACTTCCTTGGAAAGTGGGGTGACAGATAGGGCCGTTCCATCCAGGAAACCCTGGCTGGGCTCCAAGGTCACCTTTGATTTGCTGACTCAGCCCCAGACAGTGGGGTCATGTGGTCACTCAGGGGGCTGTTGGTGGGAACACCTACTGGAAGAGGGTAAGAGGGTGGCCTGAAGGGGTCTCTTCTGCCCCCAACCCCCTGCTTCCCAGCGCAAGCCACTTTGGCCTCTCCAAGACAGACCCTGCTTTCCCTCCCCCACCTCACTCCTTAGGATAGAAGTGCAGGCAGCGGGGGGACTGCTTTTCCAGAATCTTCCACTTCCAATTTCACCACGTGGGCACACCACCTTCTATTTCTCCTCATCACCTCCCCTTCATCACCTGCCAGACTGTGAGCCCCAAGAAGGCAGCAACCACAACCTGAACCCCAACATTTCATTATGACAATTTTCAAGCATACAGAAAAGTTGAGTTTTAGAATGAAAATCCATCCCTAGATTCTACAATCAACACTGTCTATATTTGCTTGATTACAAATCTGTTCATCCATCCACCCTTCAATCCATTTTATTTTTCATGCATTTCAAAGTAATGTGCAGACATTAGCCCACTCCAGCCCCCTAAATATCAATACTAAATCCCCCCCCCCAAATGCTCCAACCCACAGACCGTGAACTAGAGGTCAATGTTCGCTGGCTGCTCTCCTAACTTTTTTCCCTTTTGAGTAAAATAACTTAGAATGAAATACACAAATTCCAGCAGTGTTTTCTTGGAGCTTTGACAAATGCATTCACCTGTGTAATCCAAACTTCTATCAAGGTACAGAATGTTTCCATCATTCCAGAAAGTTCTTTCATGGCCCTTGCCAGGAAGTCCCTACCTCTGCTCCCGGGAAACCATTGTGCCCACAATTTTCCAAGCTTGAGTAGTTCTGCCTATTCTAGAACTTCATATAAATGGGCTCATAGCGTCTATACTATTTTGTGGGTGGTTGCTTCCGCTCAGTCTAAGGTTTTTTACCTCTTGTTCTCCATTGGAACTCCAGTGCCTGGCTTACAGTAAGTGCACAAGAAATGTTTCTGGGTGAGAAAATGATTGCATTGAATGAATGAATGAAGGAAAGAAATTGCTCCTTTTTCACAGAGACTTGCTCTCCCATCAGCTCTCCCCTCTCCAGCTTCTCTCTGGCCAACCTCCTCCTTGGTCTGCTGAAGCACCACTATTGTCACCCCCAGAAGACCCCTCTTTGGGGTGCAGTCAACAACCCTTCTATTTGTCTCTGTTCAGGGGGCTGTAATTCCAAATAGCAGAGACCCCTCCCCCACCTCCTGCTTCCCAGCCCCCTGCCCCGTCTCCTCTTCCCATGAAAACACGTGTTATCAGGCACACGTAAACCCGTGCTTCCTGCCTTCCCACAATATCAGCTTCAATTTCCAGCCTCATTTCCGCCCCTCCTGCTCTTCTCTAGATAAGCACCTCCACCTGGTTCTAGAACTGCTAAAGCCTCTCTTGGGTCAAAAATACCCTCCCCGAGCAACCAGAGCCTGGAGACATCGCTGAGTATTGGGGAAGCAAAAAGGGTGCAACCACTTTGGAAAACTGTTTGGCAGTTTCTTACAAAGTTAATCACTTACCTACTATCTGACCCACTCCCAGGTATTTACCCAAGAGAAGTGAATACTTAAATCCATAAAAAGTTCTGTATGAGATTATTCACAGTAGCTTGATTCATACTCTCACATTCAAACAACACAAACATCTGTCAACAGGTGACTGGATACACAGATGGTGGCCCAGCCAGCCAATGGAAGATGACTCAGCAATGAAAAGAAACAAACTACAACAGCGTGGGTGAATCTCAAAAACACTATATGCCTGGAGAAAGAATCCAGGCACAAAGCACTATACACTGTACGATTCAATGTATGTGGCATTTGAGAAAAGACAAATCTTGTCAATAGTGATGGAAAGCAGGTCAGTGGTCAGTGGTGGCCTGGGGGAGGGGAGGAGGTGAGGATTGATTGGGAAGGGACAAGAAGGAATTTTAGGAGGTGATGGAAATGTTCTACATCTGCAGTGCAGTGGTGGCTACACAGCTGTATACATTTCTCAAAACTTGTTAAATTGTAAGCTTGAAATAAGTGCATTTAAAATAAAAAAATTTTTTCAACTGTTGTAAAATAAACATAACATAAAATTTACCATCTTAACCATTTTTTAAAAATTATTATTTATTTATTTATTTTTGGCTGTGTTGGGTCTTCGTTTCTGTGCGAGGGCTTTGTCTAGTTGCGGCGAGCGGGGGCCACTCTTCATCGCGGTGCGCGGGCCTCTCACTATCGTGGCCTCTCTTATTGCGGAGCACAGGCTCCAGACGCGCAGGCTCAGCAGTTGCGGCTCACGGGCCCAGTTGCTCCGCGGCATGTGGGATCTTCCCAGACCAGGGCTCGAACCCGTGTCCCCTGCATTGGCAGGCAGATTCCCAACCACTGCGCCACCAGGGAAGCCCCCATCTTAACCATTTTTAAGTGGACAGTTCAGGAGTGTTAAGTATATTCGCATCGTTCTGCAACAGATCTCCAGAATTGTTTCATCTTGCGACACTGAAACTCCGTACCCATTAAACAACAGTATTTGTCCTTTTGTGACTGGTTTACTTCACGCAGCAAAATGCTGTAATATGTGTCAGAATCGCCTTCCTTTTTAAGGCTGAATAATATTCCATTATATGGATGAGTATATTTGGTTTATCCATTCATCCATTGATGGACACTTGGGTTGCTTCTACCTGTTGGCTATTGTGAATAATGCTGCTATGAACATGGGTATGCAAATATCTTTTCAAGACCCTGCTTTCAGTTCTTTTGGATATCTGTCCAGAAGTGGAACTGCTGGGTCACATGGAGTTTCTGGGGGGAGACTGATCCTCGTGACCTTGATTTCAGTCCAGTGAAACTAATTTTGTTTGTTTATTTTCTCTTTTTGGCTGCACTGCACAGCATGTGGGATCTTAGTTCCCCGACCAGGGATCGAACCCGTGCCCCCTGCAGTGGAAGCTCGGAGTCTTAACCACTGGACCGCCAGGAAAGTCCCAATGAAACTACTTTTGGACTTCTGACCTCCACAACTGTAGAATAGATGTATTCTATTCTATTGTATTCTATTCTATTCTATTGTATTCTATTCTATTCTATTCTATTCTATTCTATGTATTGTTTCAAGCCACCAAGTTGGCAGGCATTTGTTACAGCAGGAGTAGGGAACTCATACACTCTTCCAAGCTGACTGTCTGGAAGTCCATCAGTCTGGTCAACAGTCTACTAGGTATTTTATCTGTCCAGAAGTCAGATGGCTCCTGGGCAAGGTCAATGCCTTGCTCTGGGTTGGAGTTTATTTATTTATTTATTTATGGCCACACCACTCAGCATGTAGGATCTCAGTTCCCCCACCAGGTATCGAGCCTGCACCCCCTGCAGTGGAAGTGTGGAGTCTTAACCACTAGACTGCCAGGGAAGTCCCCTGGGCTGCAGTTTAGAGGGTTCAGTGAAGGGTTGGGGGTTTCCTGGTTACAGCACTGAAAGATTCCGCCTGGCCAGGGAGTTTGGGTGCTGTTGCCTCCTGTTCCTACTCAGTGAATGCTCTCAGGGCTGGGCAGCTTGGGGGCTCCAAGCAGATTTGGTTCTGGACTCAGCTCTGCACAGAACTAAAAGCTGCTAGCCTGTCACTCCCCTCAGTTGGGCAGTTGGACCCATCTCCACTGGAAATGCTGGGAGAGCCCCCAGGTCCCCAAGACGGGAGCAGGAAGCTTTGGGAGTGCAGGGTAAATTCAGATCAAAAGTCTCCAGTTGATAAAGCTAGGCTGTGTGCACCCCACACCCCCCAAACGGGTTCAGCCATGCCTTACACTTTCCAACACCCTCTGCCTGCAAAGCCCTCCCTTCCCAGCTCCATGTGCTGAAATCCCATTGTTCTTGGAAAGTCCATCTTCTCTGGATGTATTCCCTGAACATCCCACAGAACCTGGGTGCCCGAGATGAAAGGGACAATGCTCATCAGATCCGGGCAGCCCCTCTCCCACCTGTCTCAGGGCCTTGTGTCAGGCTGCCTGTAGTCTCCACAATAGGATGACAGTCTCCTCAAGGAACAGGGCCAGCACTGCAGCATCTCAGCAGAGTTCCTCTCCCTGGGGACACAGGTGGCTCCTTCAAATGCATCATATCACTCCTTCATATATTCCTCAGTCGAGTCACTGGTCACATTGTCCCAGGGGTAGGGATGGGGGTCAGACTCATTCCTGTGTCCCCCGTGCCCTACAGCCCTCCTGGCCCAATGCAGGTTACGCACTGGGTTTGGGGGGCATCATAAGCCCCTGAGGTCAGGGTCACTCACATGGATGACATCAGAGTCTCTGAGATAAAGCTTAGAACAGCTAACCAGAGCCAGGGGCCAAGATTCATTTCTCATTTATTGAGGCTCCCTCGGGCTGCGAAGAAAGCTCTCAAAATCCCTATCTTTGAGGCCTTCCATCTGCATGGTAAAATACAAGTAAATCAAACAGCTCCATCCCTCAGTTACTTGACCTTGGTTAGGGAGGGCGATAGGGTCAGATCACAGGGCCGGGGAGCTCAGATTTTGGAGTGGGTGGAGACTAGCTGAGGTCCACGCGTGAGGGGTTGCAGTGAGGCTGGAGCGGAGGTCTCAGAGTGCAGTTACTGGCCTACGCTGTGGGTGGGGTGGGAAATTAATGGTGGTGGGCGGAGCCAGGACGGTGAGCGGCTCAGGCGATTGGACAAGTGCCAGTGGGCGTGACTCTGGGGCACTGGGGGAGATCAGCAGCTGAGCCTCTTCTCACAGATCCAGCTGTCGTCCCTGTTGTCGCACGGTGCGTCGTTCCACATCCCCGTGCGGAGAATCATGATGCAGTCCTCGCGCCCCAGCGAGTCATTGGGCTCCCCCTGATTCCAGTAGCTGCAGTGGTTTGGCGGAGGTGTTGCTGGGAGGCTAGGCTGAGGATGGCCACGGGGTCCAGCCTTCCTTTCCGGGGTCTAGCCTGTTTATTGCTTGGGTCTAACCTAGACATCCTGAGGGTCTAACCTGAGCACACGCACCTGGGATATAACTTTCTAACCCCAGAATTTAACCCTAGTCACTTCCTGGGGTCTATCTAGCCCGCCCATCCCTAAGTAGGCCCTGAGATCTGGCCGAAGCGCTTCTCCTAGGATCCGAACTGTCAGCCTCCCCAAGTCCCTTCCCTCACCTGAAGCTGAGCGGGACTCCGTCCACCCACTGGTAGCCCTGGATCCTGCGCGCCCTGCGCACGGCCCTCAGGCCCAGCCAGTAACCGCGGCCACCAATGTTCCGACTTAGGAAGCCCTGGGCAAGAGGGGAGACTGAGCCTCGCGTCCGTCCCGCCCCGCTCCCAACCACGCCCTCTCAGGTAAACTCCTTCTCCCCGCCCCCCCGCCCCCCAAAGCCGGAGCTGCGCACCTGCTCATCCAGGCCCCCGACAATCACCAGGTGCGCTCTGGCGCCCTCGCAGTGGCGCTGCGCCTCCACCCACGTGGCCCGTTGGGTGGAGAAAAGGTAGCAGGAGCCCTGGAATGGCAGCCACGACTTGGGGCACTCCTCGCAGGAGCCTGCAGGGTGGCGAGGATCAAAGAGGTCATTTGCTCCCGAATGGAGCAGATGGTGAGGATTGGGGAGGGGAGTGTTGGACCCCCGGGCTCAGGGTCGGAGCCACTGAGACCAGGCCAAGGTTAAAGGACGGGGCCAGGCAGATCAGGGAACCCTGGGGCCCAAGGGCGGGGTCCACTTGTCCTCGCCTCTCCCCTCCACCCCTCCGGATCGTGCTCACGGTTCCCGAGCCGGACTCCTTCCAGCGCCCGGAAGAGCTCACTGCGGATGTTCTCACGGTCCCTACCGGCTTCAGCCAAACTCTGGGTCACTGCGAGGTAAAAGGAGTCCAGATTATAGCTAGGCTCAGCATCAGTAATAGGGTCATGGTTAGTTAAGGTCAGCATCCACTTCCGTGGTCATTGCCAAGGTCAAGAATGACATCACGGTCCAGGACTGTTATAGCTGGGTAGGGTCCAGTTGCGGTTGGGGTTAGGAGTTGCAGTCAAGGTCAGAATCCAGAGGTCAGGGTCAGGATGGAGGACACGATTGGGGTCAATGGTCAGGATCACAGGATAGGTGGGGGTCACAGAGGGGTCCGGAGGTGAATCAAGGGTAGGGTAACAGCCGGGGTGAGGGGTCAGGGATCATGGCAATGTCCCGCCCTCACCGCGCTCGCTCAGTTCTTTTAGGGCGCTCTCCTGCTGGATCAGCTTCGACTGTGCCTCTCTAAGCTTGGTGCGCACGGTCTGCAGCTGCGTCTGAGTCCCCAGGCCTGGGAAGGGGGGCGAGGATGGGGGCGGGACATCTGAGACCAGCCCGCCGCCCCCACTACGCGCCAGGAGCCCCGCTCCCACTCGCCTCCTCCAATCCCGGCCACAAGCCCCGCCCCCTCGGTCCACCAGTCTCACAGCAGCTATTGCAGGCTTGGATCTCCTCCTTCAAGACACCCAGCACCACCGTCTGCTTCGAGGCTGGAACGATCCCCCGTCCGCCCCACACACTCCAGGTCACCCTCGGGGACTCACGGGACCCTACCCAACTCCAGGGCCAGCCTTGCAGACTGTGAGATCCCCACCGACCCACCCACTACCCCGACGCCAGGGTCCAAGACCCTTCCGCCCCCGAACTTTGGGGACCCAAGAGCCCCTGTCCTGCACGTACAGTTTGTCCTCAGCAGATCCTGTTGGCCGAGCAGCGCCCCGCGCTCTGTGGAGGCTGCGGAGAGAGGGGGACTCGGGAACTCTCCCCGCGGCCCGAGGGGTGCGGGGACCCCGATCACCGGACGCACAGAGTGGGTGGACAGGCGTGCAGCACACGTGATGTGCACACACACCGACAAAGGACAAACACATTCACAGGCACATATGCACACACATGGGTGCACACAAACTCTGTTCCGAGGTGTTCACACTCAGACCCAGGCAAGGGCCTGGGACCTGGCTGGTGTGTTTAGGGACGGAGAAAAGGTCTATGTCCCCAGGGGGGCTGGACACGACCTCCCCCATCATCCAGTCACTCACCCTTGGAAAACAGGACGCTCAGAACGAGGGTCCACAGGATTGTGACCACCAAGAGAGCCAGGGCCAGGAGGAGGGGTCTCTGTCCCCAGCGTCCCCAGTGCCCTGGGATAACACGGATGGACTCCTGAGCTCCTCCAATACCAGGACCACCCTGGATCCCTGGGCCCTGAGGACTGAGCCCTGGATGCTTGGGTTCCTCCCAGGAAACTGAGATTCAGAGAGGTACAGTAACTTGTCTGTGGTCACACAGCCCCTAAGTGGCAGAGTTGAAATTTGAATCCAGGTCCAGTTGGCTCTAGGGCCTGTGGTGTCTCTCCTGCACTCACTATTTAGGCCCTCTCTTGGCTGATCCTCTCCATTCTCCCATCAAACCCCAAACCACTGGTCAGAGAGGGACCCAAGGGGATCTGTGAGGCAGCCCCATTGCTCATACCTCCGGGGACCTCCTCCAGCCTGCCGTCCCACTTGCTGTACCCGACAGTGTCCATGGTGAGCAGGCACCCAGCTCTGGGAGTAGATACAAAAGTAACCCCATCCCTCTCCCCGCCCCACCCACCCTCTTCCTTCCTTCCCATCTCCTGTGTCTCAATTCCTGGTACAGAGAACCACTGACCAATCACAGCGATGGGCCCTTTCTGGGCTGGGCTGGGCTGAGCTGGGCTGGACTGCAGTAAGGGTGGGGTGGGGAGGGGAAGTGGGGAGTTGAGGGGGGTTGAGGGAGGGTAGAAGGAGTGGGAGGAGTGAAGTGTGTGTGTGTGTGTGTGCGCGCGTGCGTGTAGTCCCAGCCTCTTGGGCACTCATCCCCAACCCCCACCATCACCAGGCACGTGCTCCAGCAACCATTTCCAGGCTCTGCTGGGGCTTCACTTTGGAGCTCAGTCCGCATCTCTTATAGGTCTGGCGTTGGCCTTCCTCCTGAGAGGGACAAGATGAACCCAGCCAAGTTCAAGGCAGCTCCCTGCGGGTACCTGAGAAAGCCCCTTCAGGTGTGCGCCCCCCAACCCCATGCCAGCTGCTCATGGCTCCTCAACTCCCCTGCAGATGCCTGCCAGAAGCTACCTTTGACCCTGACCTTTATTCAGTCCTCTTCGACTAGAAGGGAGAACACAGCCAGTTGTTGCATGGAGGCCAGCTAAGCTTCTGGACTCTACTATTGGGTGTGTGTGTAGGGTGTCCATATGCAGCTTCTAGAAGCCTCTGTTTTTCTCCTCGGTGCAAAGGGGGACAGTGACAAGGCCTCCCTCCAAGGGATGCTGTGATAAAGAAATGAGGTTATGCACGGCAAGCCTTGGCACCATCCCCAAGCACAAAACCCTCCAAATGTCATTCATTCTTTCAACTAATATTGGACACCTACCACATGCCAGGTATCGATCAAGGAACTGAGGATACAGCAATGAACTAAAGAAGAAAATTCCTTTTTTCTTGGAGTTAACATTCCAGTAGGGGGTAGGGAGAGACAGACAGCCAATAATGAACATAATTAAAAGGTGAGTTGGAGATTGCTTCAAGATGGCAGAGTAGACGGACATGCTCTTACTCCCTCTTTTGAGAACACCGGAATCACAACTAACTGCTGAACAATCATCGACAGGAAGACACTGGAACTCACCAAAAATGATACCCCACATGCAAAGACAAAGGAGGAGCCGCAATGAGACAGTAGGAGGGGCGCTATCACAATAAAATCAAATCCGATAACTGCTGGTTGGGTGACTCACAGACTGGAGGACACTTATACCACAGAAGTCCACCCACTGGAGTGAAGGTTCTGAGCCCCACGTCAGGCTTCCCAACCTGGGGGTCTGGCAACGGGAGGAGGAATTCCTAGAGAATCAGACGTTGAAGGCTAGCGGGATTTGATTGCAGGACTTCGACAGGACTGGGGGAAAACAGAGACTCCACTCTTGGAGGGCACATACAAAGTAGTGTGTGCATCTGGACCCAGGGGAAGGAGCAGTGACCCCATACGAGACTGACCAGACCTACCTGCTAGTGTTGGAGGGTCTCCTGAAGAGGTGGGGGGCAGCTGTGGCTTACCAAGGGACAAGGACACTGGCAGCAGAAGTTCTGGGAAGTACTCCTTGGCGTGAGCCCTCCCAGAGTCCGCCATTAGCCCCACCAAAGAGCCCGGGTAGGCTCCAGTGTTGGGTCGCCTCAGGCCAAACAACCAACAGGGAGGGGACCCAGCCCCACCCATCAGCAGACAAGTGGATTAAAGTTTTACTGAGCTCTGCCCACCAGAGCAACAGCCAGCTCTACCAACCACTAGTCCCTCCCATCAGGAAACTCCCACAAGCCTCTTAGATAGCCTCATCCACCAGAGGGCAGACAACAGAAGCAAGAAGAACTACAATCCTGCAGCCTGTAGAACAAAAACCACATTCACAGAAAGATAGACAAGACGAAAAGGCAGAGGGCTATGTACCATATGAAGGAACAAGATAAAACCCCAGAAAAACAACTAAATGAAGTGGAGATAGGCAACCTTCCAAAAAAGAATTCAGAATAATGATAGTGAAGATGATGTAGGATCTCGGAAAAAGAATGGAGGCAAAGATCGAGAAGATGCAAGAAATGTTTAACAAAGATCTAGAAGAATTAAAGAACAAACAAACAGAGATGAGCAATACAATAACTGAAATGAAAACTACACTAGAAGGAATCAATAGCAGAATAACTGAGGCAGAAGAACGGATAAGTGACCTGGAAGACAGAATGGTGGAATTCACTGCCATGGAACAGAATAAAGAAAAAAGAATGAAAAGAAATGAAGACAGCCTAAGAGACCTCTGGGACAACATTAAATGCAACAACATTCATGTTATAGGGGTCCCAGAAGGAGAAGAGAGAGAAAAAGGACCCAAGAAAATATTTGAAGAGATTATAGTAAAAAATCTGCCTAACATGGGAAAGGAAGTAGCCAAACAAATCCAGGAAGCACAGAGAGTCCCATATAGGATAAGCCCAAGGAGAAACACGCTGAAACACATAGTAATCAAATTGGCAAAAATTAAAGACAAAGAAAAATTATTGAAAACAACAAGGGAAAAACGACAAATAACATACAAGGGACCTCCCATAAGGTTAACAGCTGATTTCTCAGCAGAAACTCTACAAGCCAGAAGGGAGTGGCATGATATACTTAAAGTGATGAAAGGGAAGAACCTACAATCAAGATTACTCTACCCGGCAAGGATCTCATTCAGATTTGATGGAGAAATCAAAAGTTTTACAGACAAGCAAAAGCTAAGAGAATTCAGCACCACCAAAACAGCTCTACAACAAATGCTAAAGGAACTTCTCTAAGTGGGAAACACAAGAGAAGAAAAGGACCTACAAAAACAAACCCAAAACAATTAAGAAAATGGTCATAGGAACATACATGTCAATAATTACCTTAAACGTGAATGGATTAAATGCTCCAACCAAAAGACACAGGCTTGCTGAATGGATACAAAAACAAGACCCATATATATGCTGTCTACAAGAGACCCACTTCAGACCTAGGGACACATACAGACTGAAAGTGAGGGGATGGAAAAAGTTATTCCATGCAAATGGAAATGAAAAGAAAGCTGGAGTAACAATACTCATATCAGATAAAATAGACTTTAAAATAAAGAATGTTACAAGAAACAAGGAAGGACACTACGTAATGATCAAGAGATCAATCCAAGAAGAAGATATAACAATTATAAACATATATGCACCCAACATAGGAGCACCTCAATACATAAGGCAACTGCTAACAGCTATAAAAGAGGAAATCGACAGTAACACAGTAATAGTGGGGGACTTTAATACTTCACTTACACCAATGGACAGATCATCCAAACAGAAAATTAATAAGGAAACACAAGCTTTAAATGACACAATAGACCAGGTAGATTTGATTGATATTTATAGGACATTCCATCCAAAAACAGCAGATTACACTTTCTTCTCAAGTGTGCATGGAACATTCTCCAGGATAGATCACATCTTGGGTCACAAATGAAGCCTCAGTAAATTTAAGAAAATTGAAATCATATCAAGCATCTTTTCTGACCACAACGTTATGATATTAGAAATCAATTACAGGGGAAAAAAACGTAAAAAACACAAACACATGGATGCTAAACAATACGTTACTAAATAACCAAGAGATCACTCCAGAAATCAAAAAATACTTAGAGACAAATGACAATGAAAACACGACGATCCAAAACCTATGGGATGCAGCAAAAGCAGTTCTAACAGGGAAGTTTATAGCTATACAAGCCTACCTCAAGAAACAAGAAAAATCTCAAATAAACAATCTAACCTTACACCTAAAGGAACTAGAGAAAGAAGAACAAACAAAACCCAAAGTTAGCAGAAGGAAAGAAATCATAAAGATCAGAGCAGAAATAAATGAAGTAGAAACAAAGGAAACAATAGCAAAGTTCAATAAAACTAGAAGCTGGTTCTTTGAGAAGATAAACAAAATTGATAAAGCATTAGCCAGACTCATCAAGAAAAAGAGGGAGAGGACTCAAATCAATAAAATCTGAAATGAAAAAGGAGAAGTTACAACAGACACCGCAGAAATACAAAGCAACCTAAGAGACTACTACAAGAAACTTTATGCCAATAAAATGGACAACCTGGAAGAAATGGACAAATTCTTAGAAAGATATACCCTTCCAAGACTGAACCAGGAAGAAATAGAAAATATGAACATACCAATCACAAGTAATGAAATTGAAACTGTGATTAAAAATCTTCCAACAAACAAAAGTCCAGGACCAGATGGCTTCACAGGTGAATTCTATCAAACATTTAGAGAAGAGCTAACATCCATCCTTCTCAAACTCTTCCAAAAAATTGTAGAGGAAGGAAAACTCCCAAACTCATTCTATGAGGCCACCATCACCCTGATACCAAAACCAGGCAAAGATACTACAAAAAAAGAAAATTACAGACCGATATCACTGATGAATATAGATGCAAAAATCCTCAACAAAATACTAGCAAACAGAATCCAACAACACATTTAAAGGATCATACACCATGATCAAGTGGGATTAATCCCAGGGATGCAAGGATTCTTCAATATATGCAAATCAATCAATGTGATACACCATATTAACAAACTGAAGAATAAAAACCATATGATCATCTAAATAGATGCAGAAAAAGCTTTTGACAAAACTCATCACCGATTTATGATAAAAACTCTCCAGAAAGTGGGCATAGAGGGAACCTACTTCAACATAATAAAGGTCATATACTACAAACCCACAGCAAACATCATTCTCGATGGTGAAAAACTGAAAGCATTTCCTCTAAGATCAGGAAGAAGACAAGGATGTCCACTCTCACCACTATTATGCAACATAGTTTTGGAAGTCCTAGCCACGGCAATCAAGGAAGAAAAAGAAATAAAAGGAATACAAATTGGAAAAGAAGAAGTAAAACTGTCACTGTTTGCAGATGACATGATACTATACATAGAGAATCCTAAAGATGCCACCAGAAAACTACTAGAGCTAATCAATGAATTTGGTAAAGTTGCAGGATACAAAATTAATGCACAGAAATCTCTTGCATTCCTATACACGAATAATGAAAAATCTGAAGGAGAAATTAAGGAAACACTCCCATTTACCATTGCAACAAAAAGAATAAAATACCTAGGAATAAACCTACCTAGGGAGACAAAAGACCTGTATGCAGAAAGCTATAAGACACTGATGAAAGAAATTAAAGATGATACCAACAGATGGAGAGATATACCATGTTCTTGGATTGGAAGAATCAATATTGTGAAAATGACTATACTACCCAAAGCAATCTACAGATTCAATGCAATCCTTATCAAATTACCAATGGCATTTTTTACAGAACTAGGACAAAAAATGTTAAAATTTGTATGGAGACACAAAAGACCCCGAATACCCAAAGAAGTCTTGAGGGAAAAAATTGGAGTTGGAGGAATCAGACTCCCTGACTTCAGGCGATACTACAAAGCTACAGTAATCAAGACAATATGGTACTGGCACAAAAATAGAAATATAGATCAATGGAACAGGATAGAAAGCCCAGAGATAAACCCACGCACCTATGGTCAACTAATCTCTGGCAAAGGAGGCAAGGATATACAATGGAGAAAAGACAGTCTTTTCAATAAGCGGTGCTGGGAAAACTGGACAGCTACATGTAAAAGAATGAAATTAGAACACTCCCTAAAAGCAACCTAAATGCCCATCAACAGACGAATGGATAAAGAAGATGTGGTACATATATACAATGGAATATTACTCAGCCATAAAAAGGAACGAAATTGGGTCATTTCTTGAGACGTGGATGGATCTAGAGACTGTCATACAGAGTGAAGTAAGTCAGAAAGAGAAAAACAAATATCGTATATTAACGCATATAGGTGGAACCTAGAAAATGGTACAGATGAACCAGTTTGCAGAGCAGAAATTGAGACACAGACATAGAGAACAAACGTATGGACACCGAGGGGGGAAAGCGGCGGGGGGTGGGGTGGGGATGGTGGTGTGATGAATTGGGCAATTGGGATTGACATGTATGCACTGATGTGTATAAAATGGATGACTAATAAGAAAATAAATAAATAAACATTAAAAAAAAAAAACCAGAAAACCAAATGAATAAGTGTAACAACAACAAGTCTTGAGGAAAACCCAAGCCACCAGCCTGGCATATGCCAAAGTGTTACCATTTGCTGGTAAACAAATAAAGCATTTTAAGTTCAGATAAAATAAAATAAAATAAAATAAAAAATAAAAGGTAAGTTGAATAGCATGGTGGATCTCAACTGAGGGCAATTAATCTCCCCAGGGGGTATAGAACATGTCAGGAGACATTTGTGCTCTTCGCAATTGGTGGGTGTGCTACTGGCATCTAGTGGGTTGGAGACTCACGATGCTACTCAACATCCTACAATGCACAGGACAGGCCCCCACAAGCAAAGACTGATCAGTCCCCAGTGTTCATATGCTGAGGATGAGACCGCTAATATTGTGTATTAAAAAGTCACAAGTGCTACGAAAAAAAAAAAAATTAAAGGAAGACAAGTCAAGTTGGATAAAGGACCCTGGAGTGCTGGGCTGGGGCAGTGACCAGCAAGTAGGGTGGCCAGGGTTGGGCTCACTGAGAAGGAAAAATGTTTTTATTTTTGTTTTTTTGTAAGGAGCACTTCTTGCATTGCAGCCCCCCTTGTAAGTGCCTACACACACCTTCTGGCATCCCCTCAACAACCCTCAGAAATAGCAAACCGTATCCACTTCGCGTTTAAAAATTTTATTCGATGCCTATTCTCTTGCCTTGTTTCAGAAAGGCATGAGAGAGACAGATGTGATAAAATAAAATGAAGAGATGAGAATTTTTTTTTTTAAAAAAGGAAGACAATCATTAGTATAATTCAGAGTCATGTGTTCTGCACCGTCTTCCCAAGGTCCCCAGTGGGATTCAGCTCCTGAGCTCATCCTGTATTGGCTCTTTCTCTTCCCTCTCCCACTTCCCTACATTCCTCCAGGGGCTTCTAGAACCACCGCCCAGGTAAACTACAAGTCCTCAAATCCTTATCTCAGGCTCTGCTTCTGGGGTGACCCAAAGACTCCTTGGCCGTTTCTACAGACCAGCAGAGTAATACACTCAGCCTGGCAGGTCTCCATAAGAGGTAGCTGCTATTATTTTTGCTGTTGATATTATGATCTTTCCATGGTTGCCATCCAAGATCAACTGGGACCTCTAGTTAAATGAATTGTCCAGTTTCATGGAGAGAGTCTGCCAGAAAAGATCTTAGAATTGCTGATTTGTAGCCCGTTTTCCTGGCGGTAACTATAAGGCGGATTGTCAGGTGATGATAAAACTGGATTGCTTCTACTTCACGGGAAGGAATCCGGAGCTCATACAGGAAAGTTGGCTTGCCCAAGGCTACCCAACCAAGAGGTGTTGGTGCCCTGACCCAAAGCCATGTTCCTCCGCCACAGAGACAATTCTCTTAGTTACTGTGGGAGACTGAAAGATCCCAGCCAAATCCCACCCATCTCCTACACAAGCCTCTCTGCGATGTGACTTTGTTACTCCTCACGTCACGTGGAATCAATTTCCTCTCCCTCAGAATCTGGACTATCCACGTGACTTGCTTTCAAAAGTGGGCGTGCAGAAGAACCAACACGTGACTTCCGAGTCTGGGCCCCAGGGTGCTTTGCGGCTTCCACACACGAGCTCCTGGGATGCTACAGGTCTCCTTGTTAGAGAGCCTGGCTTTGATCCGTGAGGATGAGAGGCCACGTGGAGGGGAAAGTGGTCCAGCTGGCGGCCAGCAGCAAAGATCCTCTTGGCTCTTCCAGCCATTCCAGCTGCCATCCCAGTGCAACAATGCAACCGATTCTAGGCTAGACCAGGAAAGCAGCCACTGGGTAAACCCATGGAATTGTGAGTTTTAAGCCCCAAGTTGTAGGGTGATTTGTTATCTCGCATAAATAACTGAAACAGTCATAAACATAAACAAGCACATTCTTGTACTCCAAGCAAACGCAGTCTGGAGTATGGGGTGAGTAGGGAGGGGAGCCCCTTTCCCCTGGCAGTTGGGTATGTCAGAGAATGTTCCAAGACAGAGCAGACGGGCCCTTTTTTCCTTTCAACCTGGACGTTCTCAGAAGCGTGACCCTTGTCTCCAGAATCTCAGCCCCCACTCAGGTGTGAATGCAGTCATTTGGCTTCTGGCACTGCAGCTTTCCCAGTGACTTGGGTTGACCACTGCAACTGCTTCTACTCAGAACCAGGCATCTTGTGGATTTCTCTGAGGCACATTAGCAGGTGGCCATGCCAAACTTCCTGTGGCTTCCGGGACACCTGCTTGTCTAGTGTGTGTGCTACCCTATTGCAGACACTTTCCTAGGCACTGGAGATTCAGCAATGGACAGAACTGGCCAAAATTCCCTTTTTTTTTTTTTATAAATTTATTTATTTTTGCTGTGTTGGGTCTTCGTTTCTGTGCGAGGGCTTTCTCTAGTTGCGGCAAGCGGGGGCCACTCTTCATCGCGGTGCGCGGGCGTCTCACTATCGCGGCCTCTGTTGTTGCGGAGCACAGGCTCCAGACGCGCAGGCTCAGTAGTTGTGGCTCACGGGCCTAGTTGCTCCGCAGCATGAGGGATCTTCACAGAGCAGGGCTCGAACCCGTGTCCCCTGCATTGGCAGGCAGATTCTCAACCACTGCGCCACCATGGAAGCCCCAAAATTCCCATTTTTAATGGATATTACAATCTTGTGGAAGGGAAGACAGTAAGCAAATGAATATGTACCATGTATTCTAGTGTCATAGAGCAATAAGTATATACACTATCCTATACTATCCCACCAGGGAGTGAAGGAAAAATGAAGTAGTGTACGGAGGTAGTGAGTGATTTGGAGCAGCTGCTTTAGGACGATCAGGAAAGGTCTTTGTGAAAATGCAATATTCTTTGGAAAATGGTTTGACAGTTCTTCAGTCAGTTAAACATAGAATTACCATGTGACCCAGCAATTCCACACATAGGTATGTACCCAAGAAAAATGAAAACTTACATCCACACAAAAACTTGTACATGAATGCTTATAGCAGTGTGATTCATAATCGCGAAGAAGTGGAACTAAGCCAAATGTCCATTAACTGATGAATGGATAAACACGATGGGGTACATCCAAATGATGAAATATCATACAGCCTTAAAAAAAAGAACAAAGTCCCGATACATGCTATGACATGGATGAACCTTGAAAACATTATGCTAAAGGAAAGAAGTCAAATATAGAAGACCACATATTGTATGATTCCATGTATAAGAAATGTCCAGAAGAGGCAAATCTATAAAGGCAGAAAGTAGATTAGTTATTGTCTAAGGCTAGGAGTGATGGGGGAAACTGGAGGGTAATGGTTACGGGCTACGGGGTTTCTTTTCAGGATTATATAAAGTTCTTACATTGGTTGTGGTGATAGATGCACAACTGTGTGAATATAATAAAAACCACTGCATTGTACAGGTGAATTATATGGTGTGTGAACTATATTCCAATAAAACCAGGAAGATAGGGAGAGAGAGGGAAGGAAGGAAGGAAGGAAGGAAGGATGGAAGGGGCAACATTTAAGCAGAGATCCAAATGAAACAAGGGAATAGCCATGAACATATTGGAGGAAGCACACTCCAGCCAAAGAAAATAACAGGAGCAAAGGCTCAGAGATTTACTCTCATTTATTTAATAGACATTTATTCAACACCTCCTAGGTACCAGACACAGTCCAACGGCTGTGGATATCGCAAAGAAGCAGCTGCAATCTCTGCCCTTGTAGAAGTCACACATTAAACCAAGAATTCCAATTACTATGTTACTGAAACAAAATGTTGCATAAACTCATTTCTTTTTCTAATCAATGGCTTTCTCTCTTACTTTCCTGATTCGCAAGCAGCTCAGATTTTCCTTCCTTTCTCTTGAATTGTCCAAGAATCTTTAGGGACTCTAAAAACCAAGTGTGGGAGGAGAGGGAGCAGAAAGGTTTCCACCCCAAGTGGAGACTGGGTCTGAATCAGACCATTCTTGCAGTTCCTCTCCAAACTACACAGTGGCGCTGTTGAAGACTGGTCTCCAGGGTCTGACCAATGAGATGGGCAGCCTTTTGGGTCCAGATACCCACAAGGCAATGCAGTCCTTTGCAGGAGGACGATTATAATCCCTCCAAGGGACATGCGGGCTGAGATACAGAACAAGGTACCTACTATGGCCTCTTATGCATTCATTTAACAAATATTTCTTGAGTTCCTACTATGTGCCATCCCCTGTTGAAGGCCATGTCATGGCAAATAAGACAATCAACCCCAGCCCAGCTGGATCTAAATGTAAATATTTGCAAAGCCAAACTTTGGGGAAAATATCCGGTAGAAAGGATTTCTTAGAAACAGACTCACAGGGACTTCCCTGGGGGTTAAGAATCCACCTGCCAATGCAGGGGACACGGGTTCGAGCCCTGGTCCAGGAAGATCCCACATGCCGCGGAGCAACTGAGCCCTTGCGCCACAACTACTGAGCCTGTGCTCTAGAGCCCACAAGCCACAACTACTGAGCCCGCGTGCCTAGAGCCCGTGCTCCGCAACAAGAGAAGCCACCGCAGTGAGAAGCCCGCGCACCTCAACGAAGAGTAGTCCCCACTTGCCACGACTAGAGAAAGCCCGCGCGCAGCAACAAAGACCCAACGCAGCCAAAAATAAATAAATACAATAAATTTATTTAAAAAATTAAAATTCTATTAAAAAACCTGATTTGTCAAGTGAAATCCTTAGTGGCTTCATTTTCAATCCCTCGTTATCCCCCCCTTCCCCACCTTCTCTCTCTCTCTCTTTTCTCCCCCTTAGTTAAAAAAGAGTCTTTACGTTTTTATCACTGTTTATGTTTTAATTCGTTTTGCTCCTCTCGCTGAATCTCATTGTGGTTTTTGATTGTGTTCCCTGACTCCTGGAGATTTTGAGTATCAGTATATGTTGATTCACTCTTCTGGTTTGATTTTCTATAAATTGTACCCTTTTACCCATCTTTTTCTTTTTCTTTTTCTTTTTCTTTTTTCTTATTAATTTATAGAACCTCACTAGTGAATAAGTAAAACTCGGTGGGCACGCACTCTGAAACAAATGAGTAATAAACTAGTTGCAGAAGCAGCCGTGGTCTAGATCCCAGTAACCTAGGATGGCAAAAAGCAGAAACCACTTGAGATGCATAGCGCCGGGACATTTCTGTAACTTACACACACAATCACACCAAGTGTGTAAGCATGTGTATCGCCCACATCATGATCTTGGAGAGGCAGCAGCAGTGAGCGGTGGCTTGAAGTGAGATCTTAGTTCCCTGCCCAGGAATTGAACCTGGGTAGCCTGGATGAAAACCAGGACTCCTAGCCACTAGGCCAGCAAGGGCTAGAGACTAGAAGCAAATTTCCCCTGGCTCTTACTCCCACTGAAAAATGCATTTCTCAAGGAGGCAAAAACTGTAAAAACAGGCACAAAGTTTATTATTAGAGACACAGCACAGCACAAGTGGGAGAGCACATAGAGAGACAGTTTGTTTAGTTAAGACAGAAGCAAGGCAGAGATACACACCTGTAGAGAAAAGGGCTTGGGCGTCCTCCCTAATGAGGAGCAGTGCAGTTAAGAGGCGGTTCCATCATTCATATAGGGCAGTTCTTCCGGGTCTCTGTTTACCTCTGGCCAATTACCTGGTTTCTTTTTCCACACCTGACCTGCCCTAGGACCCTCCCCAACACGTGTGCACAACTTTTTTCCAAGATGGATTCCAGCCCAGAGGCCTATGGGGGGCCTTGGCATCACCTATCATGGGGTGCTGCCCCCTCTTTTTTGACCCCAAGAAGCCTTTCTGCACAGGTGCAGTGTCTCCCTTGCCCCAAGGATGGGACATATATGACCTCTTGATCTTTTCCTCAAGCAGGGTTTAGCCCCTCTTTGTTCCTGCCGTGACTGTTATCTTAAAGTGTCCTCAGGGGACAAAGCCTGGCTATTTATCCTGTTTCTGTTGTTATTTCCATCTCAAAGTGCAAACAGGAAGCCAGTTGTAAATACCTAATCTGGAGCCCATCTATCTCCTGCCTCAGTCAGAGAGGCTGCCTGTAGTACAGAGTGGGGAAGAATGGTTAGACATTAAAAGTCAGCAGTACTCAGAGACCAATGCAGGGCTGAGGAAGGTTATTGCCCACAAAATGGGAGGGTCCCGCTCCTCTTCCTAAAAGTCCTCTGGTTCCGGGACACAAGATCCATCTTGCTTTTGTCATCAGAAATGGAACCTGAATCAACAGGGGCTGACAGCTGCCTTACCAGCAGGAGGTTACAGTGGGGCAGGACCTTCAGGGAGGGCACACCCTCCTCCTGGGGCTCTCCAGGACAGCAGTACTCAGGAGGGATGAGGGCTCAGTGGGAGGAAATGGAAGAAAAAAAAAAAATCCACAAGTGTTGCACAATCTCACCAGAATATGTTCTTAGGAAAGGATCTAGCTGGAAAGGATTCATCAGCCCTTATGGAGGAGAAACAATGAATTTGTTTGGGGGCATGAGAAGAGGTTTTCTGAAAGAGGTAGCACGGGAACTGGGCCATCAAGGACTTGTGCACTGTTGACAGAAAAAGGAAGGGTCTACCAGGCAGAGGGCACAGCCAAGGCAAAGGCAAGGAGGCAGGAACATGGGTCTCTCTTGTATATACTTGTAGCTGAAGCTGCCTTGGGGAGGTCGGGGGAGATGTCCAGTGTTGCCAGGCAACCAGAAGGCTGTCCACTCCCTGTCTTGTGCCCAGAATTTGTCACAGGGGAAATTAAAGGGAAAGGGAGGTCCCAGGCACAAGCCTGGCCACACCCCTCTAACCTTTAGCCCTGGCTCACTCCAGGGAAGGGAGACCCATGGCGGGGGAGGGGGGGCGGCGGGGGGGCAGGGAGCAGGGAGGTAGGAAACATGTGACCAGGGACTTTAGAATGCCATATTTTTATAAATGAATTTTAAATTAATTTTTATTGGAGTATCGTTGCTTTACAATATTGTGTTAGTCTCTACTGTACAGCAAAGTGAATCCGCTACACGTATGCATATATCCCCTCATTTTTGGATTTCCTTCCCATTTAGGTTACCTGACCAGGGACTTTAAAACCATGTGATGAGTCTGGGAGGCACAGGGGACTATGAGGACCCCTAGAGGCATCTGACTCAGGCTGCAGGATCCTGGAGGACTTCCGGGAGGAGGTGATGCCTGGAGAAAAAAGCCAGAATTATTCTGGAGGATGAAAGAGTGTTCCTAGCATGATATTAACGCTTGCAAAGATTGGGAGGAGAGAGGGTCTAGGACTCTTCAGAGAAGCTGAGACTAATCCAGGGGCAGTAGTCTGAGGGTGGGGTGCCAGCTGGGGCCAGATCATACAAGGACTTGAATCGTGCAGACAAGGGGTTTGAACTAGTATGGGAGGAAGGTGAAAGTCACGGGATTCAGTCCCAAGGCCAAGACCACTCTGTGATTTCCATTCTCTCCAGAGACAGGAAGCTTACTAGTCACCAGGGAACCCAGCTCGGTGCAAAGGATATCTTATGCTTTGGTTGCTGCTGTTAGTTTTGGTTTTGCTTTGGCGTGCTTTTTTTATTAAGCACGCACAAAGGTATGCCAGAGAAAAACATGAAAACCCTCATGCCTTTCACTCAGCTTTATCAGGTTTTGACTCCTTCGTGTTTTTGAGATCTTCTTAAAAGTAAATAAATTATAGCTGATAGCCCCATATGCCCCCTCTGGTCTTATTTCTCTCCTTCCTTTCCCAAGGAAAATGCCCTCCCGAACTCGGTGTTTATTCTATTAAAACCTATCTGAATTATGTGTGCATTTAGACAATATATGGAGTTGTTTTGCACATCTGGAAGCTTTACCTAAACGGTACCATGGGGCTTCCCTGGTGGCGCAGTGGTTAAGAATCCGCCTGCCAATGCAGGGGACACTGGTTCGAGCCCTGGTCTGGGAAGATCCCACATGCCGCAGAGCAGCTAAGTCCGTGAGCCACAACTACTGAGCCTCCGCGACTGGAGCCTGTGCTCCGCAACAAGAGAGGCCGCAACGGTGAGAGGCCCGCGCACCGCGATGAAGAGTGGCCCCCACTCGCCGCAACTGGAGAAAGCCCTCGCACAGAAACGAAGACCCAACACAGCCAAAAATAAATAAATAAATAAATTTATAAAAAACAAAAACAAAAAAAAAGTACCATGTGGTCTACATCCTTCCACAATTTATTTTTGTCCCCTCCACGTTGCAATTATGAAATATATCTATTTAACACTCATTCCTCATTAGAAAAAAAAAGATAAACACAAGAAAACAAATGCTGAAGTAAACAAAGAACAGGATAGAACTTCCTTCATTTGATAAGTGGCAATTTCCAGGAACCCACAGAAATGTCTTACTTGTGAATTATGAAAAACATTTTTGGTAAAATCAAGAACAAAATAAGGATGCCCGTCTTGCTATTTTCCCAGTGCAATAGTAAATAAGACCTAAAAATATTGGAAAGGAAAAGTGAATGTTAACAGTGATCATATTTCCAGAAAGTCCTAGGGACTTAACTTCTGGACTAATTAGAGGACTCACCAAGATTAACGTACAAGGGAACAAGTTTCTATGTTCTAGCAGTGAACATTGGAAAATAAGAAACAAATCCTCTACCTAATATACGAAAATCCCTTGAAAGTTAAAGAATAATCATAACAAGACTATGAATAAAGCTGTTATTCTCCTAAGAATGTGTCTGAACAAATCAAGACAAAAAGTGAGTTCCCCAGAAGAACACTCAGTATTTTAAAGAGTTTAATTCTCCCTAAATGAATTTATAAATTCAATGCTAGCCCAATTAAAATCCTAAATAGATTTTTTGATAAAATTGTTTTATTGTGGTAAAATATACATGACATAAAAATCTACCATTTTAACCATTTTATTTATTTTTTAAAAACTGAAGTAGAGGGCTTCCCTGGTGGCGCAGTGGTTGAGAATCTGCCTGCCAGTGCAGGGGACACGGGTTCGAGCCCTGGTCTGGGAAGATCCCACATGCCGCGGAGCAACTGGGCCCGTGAGCCACAACTACTGAGCCTGCGCGTCTGGAGCCTGTGCTCCGCAACAAGAGAGGCCGCGATAATGAGAGGCCTGCGCACTGCGATGAAGAGTGGCCCCCACTTGCCGCAACTAGAGAAAGCCCTCGCACAGAAACGAAGACCCAACACAGCCATAAATAAATAAATAAATAAATAAATAAATAAAAACTGAAGTAGAGTTGATTCACAATGTTGTCATTTTAACCATTTTTAAATGAACAGTTCAGTGGCATTAAGTACATTCACATTGTCGTGCAACCATCCCCACCATCCATCTCCAGAAATTTTCCATCATCCCCAACAGAAACTCTGTCCCCATGAAACACTCACTTTCCATCCCCCTCCTCCAGCCCCTGACAATCACCATTCTACTTCCTGTCTCTATGAATTGGACTCTTCTAAGTACTTCATATAAGTAGAATCTTAAATAGATTTTTTTGAGTCTTTTTAAAGAAACTTAATTTGGAAATAATTTTAGAATCACAGATGAGTTGCTACCACAATACAGAGAGTTTGGTGTACCCTTTACCCAGCTTCCTCTGTCAATAACGTCTTACGTTACCGTCATACATTTGTCACAGCGAGAAAATTCTTACTGGTACGATACTATTTTTTTTTTTTATTGTTGTCACTTTTTTTTTTTTTTTTTAAAGGGGATGGATTATTGGGGGATATATATTTTTTTAATTAATTTATTTATTTATTTATTTATCTTTGGCTGTGTTGGGTCTTCGTTTCTGTGCGAGGGCTTTCTCTAGTTGCGGCGAGCGGGGGCCACTCTTCATCACGGTGCGCGGGCCTCTCACCATCGCGGCCTCTCTTGTTGCGGAGCACAGGCTCCAGACGCGCAGGCTCAGTAGTTGTGGCTCACGGGCCCAGTTGCTCCGCGGCATGTGGGATCTTCCCAGACCAGGGCTCGAACCCACGTCCCCTGCATTGGCAGGCAGACTCTCAACCACTGCGCCACCAGGGAAGCCCGGTACAATACTATTAACTAAACTCCAGGCTTCATTAGATTTCATGTTTTTCCACCAGTGTCCTTTTTCTGTTATAGGATTGCATCCAGGATCCCACACTATATTTAGTCATTGTGAAACCCTGTAACTCATATTGGGATTTGAACCCTCACGCTGGGACTCGAACCCAGCCCAAACCCAGATTGGGACTTGAACCCACAGTCATTTAACTGAGAGCACACACCTGGTCTCAGGATTTAATGAAGTTCAGGTTCTTGATGTCTCATCGCAGAAAGAATTCAGTGAGACAAAATGATAGGTAGGAAGTGGATTTATTTAGAGAGAAACACTCTCCACAGACAGAGCGTGGGTCATCTCAGAGTGCGAGAGTGGCACCAGGGTACGGGGTTGTCAGTTTTTGTAGAGGTGGGTAATTTCAAAGGCTAATGAATGGGAGGAGAATTCCAGCTATTTTGGGGAAGGGGTGGGGATTTCCAGAAATTGGGCCACCGCCCACTTTTTGACCTTTATGGTCGGCCTTGGAACTGTCATGACGCCTGTGGGTTTGTCATTTAGCTTACTGATGTGCTACAATGAGCGTATACTGAAGCTCAAGGTCTAGTGGAAGTTGACTCATCTGCCATCTTGGACCTATTTGGTTCTAATCAGTTTATGTCATGTCCTCGGGCTATGTCATTCCTTTAAAGGTTGTGCCCTGTCCCCTTCCCTCCTGTTTCATTTGTATTAGTTTGTTCAGTCTGCCATAACAAAGTACCACACACTGGGGGGCTTAAACAACAGAAATTAATTTTCTTGGATCTGGAGGCTGGAAGTCCAAGATCAAGGTGTCAGCAGGGTTGGTTTCTTCTGAAGAAGAACAGAAGCAAAAAGGGAACAGAAGCAAAGGGGGGAAATGTAGGGCCTTCAAGACAAAATTGTAGGTCTCCCACCTAGAGTAATGAAAATAAAAACAAAAGTAAACAAATGGGACCTAATTAAACTTAAAAGCTTTTACACAGCAAAGGAAACAATAAACAAAACAGAAAGACAACTCACAGAACGGGAGAAAATATTTGCAAATGAATCAACCGACAAGGGATTAATCTCTAAAATATACAAACAGTTCATGCAGCTCAATATCAAAAACAAACAAACAGGGTCTTCCCTGGTGGTGCAGCGGTTAAGAATCTGCCTGCCAATTCAGGGGACACAGGTTCGAGCCCTGGTCTGGAAGATCCCACATGCCTCAGAGCAACTAACCCCATGCGCCACAACTACTGAGCCTGCGTGCCTAGAGCCTATGCTCCGCAACAAAAGAAGCCACTGCAATGAGAAACCTGTGAACCACAACAAAGAGTAGCCCCCACTCGCCGGAACTAGAGAAAGCCCATGTGCAGCAACGAAGACCCAAAGCAGACAATAATTAATTAATTAATTAATTAAAACAACCTAATCAAAAAATGGGTGGAAGATCTAAATAGACATTTCTCCAAAGAAGACATATAGATGGCCAAGAGGTGCATGAAAAGATGCTCAACGTCACTAATTATTAGAGAAATGCAAATCAAAACTACAATGAGGTATCACCTTACACCAGTCAGAATGGCCATCATCAAAAAGTCTACAAACAGTAAATGCTGGAGAGGGTGTGGAGAAAAGGGAACCCTCATGCACTGTTTGTGGGAATGTAAATTGGTACAACCATTATGGAGAACCGCATGGAGGTTCCTTAAAAAACTAAACATAGAGCTACCATATGATCCAGCAATCCCACTCCTGGGCATATATCCAGAGAAAATCATAATTTGAAAGGACACATGCACCCCAATGTTCATAGCAGCACAGATTACAATAGCCAGGACATGGAAAAAACCTATATGTCTATCAACAGATGAATGGATAAAGAAGATGTGGTACATATATGCAATAGAATATTACTCAGCCATAAAAAAGAATGAAATAACACCATTTGCAGCAACATGGATGGACCTAGAGATTGTCAAACTGAGTGAAGTCAGAAAAAGACAAATATCATATATCACTTATAGGTGGAATAAAAAAAATGGTACAAATGAACTTATTTACAAAACAGAAATAGAATCACAGATGTAGAAGACAAACTTATGGTTACCACAGGGGGAAGCAGGGTCAGGGGGAGGGATAAACTGGTAGATTGGGATTGGCATATACACACTATTATATATAAAATAGATAACTAATAAGGACCTACTGTATAGTACAGGGAACTCTACTCAATACTCTGTAATGACCTATATGGGAAAAGAATTGAAAAAGACTGGATATATGTATATGTATAACTGATTCACTTTGCTGTACAGCAGAAACTAACAGAACATTGTAAACCAACTATACTCTAATAAAAATTTTTTTTAAATTGCAGGTCTCGCCACCTATTCCTGCCACCAACAAAACAAACCAAAACAAAATCCACTAAAGTAAGTCGATTTTGCTGCATTGACATAAGCAGGTAACATTGAGCTGCCTATCTCATAAAACATCCCCAATACATGACACATATGAACAAAAGGAAAATAGTAAATTCAGAGAGAGTAATTTAAAAGATTCACAAAATGAAAATTCACACAAATCAGCTGAGGAAAAAGTCCCCCAGAAAAGGAATCAGGAAGTAAAGAAAACCGTAAGTCAACACTTTAAAGAGAATTAAATATATTCAAACAAACAAGCATTTGAGGATATGAAAAATCATCTTACATCAAAAATTCAAAAACTAAAGAACCAAGTACTGATGTGGGCAGAAAAGAAAAACAGGGGTAGATGAAGAGAGATTTGAATCAACTCAGGAAATAAGTGGAAGAAAAAGAAAAAATTATTTCAGAAATGCAGAATAAATTATAAGGTACCCAAGAGAGAATAAACTCAAATGAAAGTGTAATAAAGGGCATTGGATAAAAGCAGAAAAACAACTAAGAAAGTGACAATGGGGACTTCCCTGGTGGTCCAGTGGTTAAGACTCCACACTCCCAATGCAGGGGACACAGATTCAATCCCTGGTCAGGGAACTAAGATCCTGCATGCTGCATGGCACGGCCCAAAAAAACCAGAAAGCAAAGCAAAGAAAAGAAAGTGACAATGACATGAAGAAAGAAGTGAAAAGGCATCAAAGGGAAAGGAACAGAAATGGAATTTCAGACACTGAAGGAGTAATACATGCATTATTGTGGTCCTTGAAGAAGGAAAACAAAACAAGAAAACAGAGCTGATATTTAAAATCATAATCCAAAAACTTTCCAGAAATAGAAAATCACCTGAAATTACACACTGAGAGGGCTGGCCAGGTACTTGGGAAAATTAACCCAGATGGTCAACTCTGAGACATATTCCAGTCAGGCTACTTGATTTCAAAGATTAAGATAAAATCCTTAAGCCTTCCAGATCAAATAATTTACAAAGTCATAAGAATTAGACTGGTATCAGACTTTTCAAAACTAATGTTCAAAGCAAGACAACAATGGAGGAGCATTAAAAAAAAGAACTCAATGAATGAAAGTGTGAACCAAGGATTCGATATCCAGCCCAGCTGTCCTTCAAATACGTACAAGAAATAAGGAACTCTGTACCCACTAGCCTTTCTTGAAGAATCTCTGAGAGGATTCCCTTCATCCAACAATGGGATGATTTTTTTCTCATAGAGGCATGAATTAGAAATTTGTAAATTGGTGCAGCCACTGTGGAAAACAGTCCAGAGGTTTCTCAAAAAACTAAAAATAGAATTGTGATATGACCCAGCAATTCCACTCCTGGGTATTTATCTGAAAAAAACAAAAACATTGATTCAAAAAGATATATGCACCCCAATGTTCATAGCAGTATTATTTACAATTGCCAAGACATGGAAACAACCTAGGTGTCCATCAAAAGATGAATGGATAAAGAAGATGTGCCATATATATATACATATATATATATATATATATATATATACATATGTACACACACACAATGGAATACTACTCAACCATAAAAAAAGAATGAAATTTTGCCATTTGCAGCTACGTGGATGGACTTGGAGGGCATTATGCTAAGTGAAATAAGTCAGACTGAGAAAGACAAACACTGTATGATATCACTTATATGTGGAATCTAAAAAATACAGCAAATTAGTGAATACAACAAAAAAAGAAACAGACTCACAATATAGAGAACTAGTGGTTACCAGTGGGGAGAGGAAGGGGAGGGGCAATATAAGTGTGGGGGAGTGGGAGGTACAAACTATTGGATGTAAGATAGGTTACAGGGATATATTGTACAACACAGGGAAAATATCTAATATTTTGTAATAATTATCAATGGGAAGTAACCATTAAATTTGTATAAAAAATACAAATCCACAGCTAACATCATACTCAATGGTGAAAAGCTGAAAGCATTTCCTCTAAGATCAGGAACAAGACAAGGATGCCCACTCTTGTCACTTTTATTCAACATAGTTTTGGAAGTCCTAGCCACAGCAATCAGAGAAGAAAAAGAAATGAAAGGAATCCAAATTGGAAAAGACATAGTAAAACTGTCACTGTTTGCGGATGACATGATACCATACACAGAAAACACTAAAGACGTTACCAGAAAAATTGTATAAAAAATAAAAATAGGGCTTCCCTGGTGGCGCAGTGGTTGAGAATCTGCCTGCCAATGCAGGGGACACGGGTTCGAGCCCTGCTCTGGGAAGATCCCACATGCCGCGGAGCAACTGGGCCCGTGCGCCACAACTACTGAGCCTGAGCGTCTGGAGCCTGTGCTCCGCAACAAGAGAGGCCGTGATAGTGAGAGGCCTGCGCACCATGATGAAGAGTGGCCCCCACTTGCCGCAACTAGAGAAAGCCCTCGCACAGAGACGAAAACCCAACACAGCCAAAAATAAATATTAAATAAATAAATAAATAAATAAAAATGCAATAAATTTTTTTAAAAAATAAATAAATAAAAAATAATTTTTTTTTTTTTTTTGCAAAAGAAAAAAAGTTCTGTAACTCCTTCCTGTGTATTCTCTGGCTGAACAAATAAGCAAATATATTGTGGTTAATGAGAACCACATTTCTCACTGTTGGAGAAAAGGTGTTACAAATAAGGAAAGGGGAAAAGCTAGGGACTTCCCTGGCAGTCCAGTGGTTAAGACTCTGAGCTTCCACTGCAGGGGTCATGGGTTCGATCCCTGGTCAGGGAACTAAGATCCCACAAGCTGTGTGGTGAAGCCAAAATAAAAGAGGTGGGGGAGGAGGAAGACCAGAATGAACTCTGTGATGTTGGACTACAAGTAGGGTATCAGTATGAACTCATGGTTTTTAATATATGTGTCCAGATAAGTAGATACAGAAATACAGACATATAGTATGTCTATGTATGCCTATTTGTACACACGCATGTGTTTCTGAGCTCTGTCTCCCAAGAAGACCTAGAACAATGGACACAGCAATATCAAAAGCACACCTAAACCACAAGATACCAAAATTAGTGGATAAAAGTTTGATGAGAAATGGAATATTTTCTAACTCCCAACGTTATCTCCTCGCAAGATATTTATTCATTACAAAGAGGAAAAGACTCACTTTGCAATGGAGTAAGCTGGTGGGCACCACCTTAACCAGATAACTGCGGTTAATGCCAACAATAATAGACATAGCGACATTACATAACCTTTGAGATGAGGCACTGGGAAGTATGCAACACCACTTCTGTGGTATTTTTGTCAAAAAGGATAACCTCAATCTAATCAGGAGAAAAAAAAAAAACACCAGATAAACTCAATCTGAGGGACAGTCTACAGAAAAATTGACCAGCACTCATCAAAAATGTCAAAAGCATGAAAGACAGGACAAGACTAAACCCTCACAGATTGGAGGAAACTAAAGAATGACAATTAAATGCTATGTGACATCCTGAGTCAGGAAAAGGACCGAATAAGGTCTGTAGTTGGGTTAATAATAGTGTATCAATGTGATGTTCCCGGATTTGATCATTATACTGTGGTCCATAACATGTTAACCCTGGAGGAAGGTGGATGAAGAGTATTTAGGAACTTGTGTCTTTTCCCCAACTTCTCTTGTAAGCCTTAAAATCATTTCAAAGTACAGAATAAAATAAATAAATGCATCCAGCACTTCTTTAACCCATAACTTTTATCTCAATGCAAAGTTTCTATTGAGTTTGTGCCTTTAGTGGTTTCTCCACCAGCTGAGCTCCAAGGTAGAGACTCAGGTGTAATTTATTTGGGACATGACCCTGGGAAGCATGACAAAGGCAGTGGGGATGTGAGAAATGGTAGGGAAGGGAACCAATAATGAGGATGTTAATAAGGAACTAATGATGGTGGGCAACTGAGGCTGAAAACTTTGCCTCAGAGTCCTCCTTCCAGAAGGATAAGTGAGCTGGAGTATTTAACCATTAACTCTGATCAGTCATTGGAGATGTGGTGGCATCATCATTCCTGGGCATTCCTGGCTGCCTTGTACGTGGGTAAGGAGGACTCTGATGGTCAGGAAAAGTCTTTAGGTGGCCAAGTGTCTCAGATGCTGGGCATTGGATGTGTGGGGGCTGGTACACCCAGGAACATACATCAGTCAGCTTAGGTTGCATTGCAGTAACAAACAATCCCAAAACAGCTTAGAACAACAAAAGCTATTGCTTGCTTATATGACAGGTCTGTGAGAGTGGGCTTCTGATATTCCCAGTCATATGTTGAGTCTGGGGTATCATTCCTTCTAAAGCACTTGAGTGGTTCTTTCTTGGCCTCATATAATTTCTCCCCATGCATGTACCAATCAAAACTCCACCAAAGACTGAATGGGGGGGGACTCCCCTGGTGGCACAGTGGTTAAGAATCCACCTGCCAATGCAGGGGACAGGGTTCAGTCCCTGGTCCGGGAAGATCCCACACGCTGCGGAGCAACTAAGCCCGTGCACCACAACTACTGAACCTGAGCTCTAGAGCCCACGAGCCACAACTACTGAAGTCCTTGCGTTCTAGGGTCCGCGTGCCACAACTACTGAAGCCCGCGCACCTAGAGTCTGTGCTCCGCAACAAGAGAAGCCACCACAATGAGAAGCCCGCGCACCACAATGAAGAGTAGCCCCCGCTCGCCGCAACTAGGGAAAGCCCAAGCACAGCAATGACGACCCAATGCAGCGCCCCCTCCACCAAAAAAAAAGATTGAATGGGGACCCTCTGCAGATTCTTAGAGCTCTCTCTATTCAGTTCTCTCTTCTTGGGACTCTGTCCGTTGAATTCTAGCCTTTCCAGCCTGCCTGAATTACCAACTCTATCTCTTCAAGCCAGTGAGAACTCAGAGCTCTGTTTGGGTTTACCTTCCCTGCACTGCAAACTGGAAACTCCTTCCAGTCAGTCAGCTGGGTCAATTGTAGGGCCCACCTTGTTTCTCCCCTTTCAAGGACCACTGCATTACACTTATCTCCAGAGACTGAAAATAATTCTTTCATATACTTTGTCCAGTTTCTCACTTACTTCAAGCAGGAGCTGGTACCGCATCTTGGCTGGAAATTATCATGGGGATCTCTTAATTCTGTCTTTACAAACACAAGCTGGTAAATAGGAATTATAATAATTACTGGAGGGATTTTTCTTGAGAAAAGCCATTCCAGCATTCACTGAATTTGGACAGTGTGATTCCTGGATCATTTTTGTTTTCAACACAGTTCAACGGTTTCCATTTTTTCCCCCTTTGTCCCCTTTTATTTCACTGGAATTATTTTTAATAATCAATCATGCTAGCCTCATAGAATGAGCTGGGAAGAATTCTCTCCTCTACATGCCAGGTGCATGGTTGGGAGCCGAGGTTCTGGAATTCCTCTGTGGACAAGTTAATAAGAATCTGCATAGGCAGAATACTCTATGACATACATCACAGCAAGATTCTTTTTGACCCAGCTCCCAGAGAAATGGAAATAAGAACACAAATAAACAAATGGGACCTAATGAAACTTAAAAGCTTTTGCACAGCAAAGGAAACCATAAACAAGACCAAAAGACAACCCTCAGAATGGGAGAAAATATTTGCAAATGAAGCAACTGACAAAGGATTAATCTCCAAGATTTACAAGCAGCTCATGCAGCTCAATAACAAAAAAACGAACAACCCAATCCAAAAATGGGCAGAAGACCTAAATAGACATTTCTCCAAAGAAGATATACAGATGGCCTACAGACACATGAAAGAATGCTCAACATCATTAATCATTAGAGAAATGCAAATCAAAACTACAATGAGATATCATCTCACACCGGTCAGAATGGCCATCATCAAAAAATCTACAAACAATAAATGCTGGAGAGGGTGTGGGGGAAAGGGAACTCTCTTGCACTGTTGGTGGGAATGTAAATTGATACAGCCACTATGGAGAACAGTATGGAGGTTCCTTAAAAAACTACAAATAGAACTACCATACGATCCAGCAATCCCACTACTAGGCATATACCCTGAGAAAACCATAGTTCAAAAAGAGTCATGTACCAAAATGTTCATTGCAGCTCTATTTACAATAGCCAGGACATGGAAGCAACCTAAATGTCCATCGACAGATGAATGGATAAAGAAGATGTGGCACATATATACAATGGAATATTACTCAGCCATAAAAAGAAATGAAATGGAGGTATTTGTAATGAGGTGGATGGAGTTAGAGTCTGTCATACAGAGTGAAGTAAGTCAGAAAGAGAAAAACAAATACAGTATGCTAACACATATATACGGAATCTAAGGGAAAAAAAAAAAAAGGCCATGAAGAACCTAGTGGCAAGACGGGAATAAAGACACAGACCTACTAGAGAATGGACTTGAGGATATGGGGAGGGGGAGGGGTGAGATGTGACAGGATGAGAGAGTGTCATGGACATATATACACTACCAAATGTAAAATAGATAGCTAGTGGGAAGCAGCCGCATAGCACAGGGAGATCAGCTCGGTGCTTTATGACCACCTAGAGGGGTGGGATGGGGAAGGTGGGAGGGAGGGAGATGCAAGAGGGAAGAGATATGGGAACATACTGTATATGTATAACTGATTAACTTTGTTATAAAGCAGAAGCTAACACACCATTGTAAGGCAATTATACTTCAATAAAGATGTTTAAAAAAAAAAAAAAAGCCAGCAGGAGGAGCTCTCACCTTGCTGGGTCCAATGCTGTTAGTGTGCCTGAAAAACCTGAATTCGTGGGAGCTTGGCCTATGAAGCAAGTGATAAAATTTAAACATGTATCACATATAATGGTGTTAAAAATAAAAATAAATCCTCAGTTTTCTTTTGAAAAAAAAAAAAAAAAAAGAATCTGCTACACTATGCCACAAATAGCAAATACACCCCAGCATCTCAGCAATGTAACACAACACAGTCATGGCCAAAACACGCTCTTGCAAAACTGTTGCAGATCAGAGAAGCTATCTTGCATCCAAGTTGCAATTGTGGGTTCCCGCGTTGGCAAGGGGAGAGAAGAGTGTGCAGGGAGGTGACCACCAATCGTTCTTAAATGTCCCAGTCTGGAAATGACATGGTCAATCTAGTCTCAGCCCATCTATTTACCAGGCGTGTTTCTGATGCACTGCTTGAAATGAGTCCCATGAACCCAACCTGAATTTGGTTCAGTTCCCCCAGACGCAGGACTTAAGACAAGGATTTCAGTACAAGAGGTTGATTTGTTGTGTCATCCTCAGAGGGCACTAGGAGAGAAGGGAAGGAAGCCATAAGAAAGCATTATTTTTTTTTAATTTGTATTTATTTTTTGGCTGCATTGGGTCTTCGTTGCTGCATGTGGGCCTTCTCTAGATGCGGCGAGCAGGGGCTACTCTTCATTGCTGTGCGTGGGCTTCTCATTGCGGTGGCTTCTCTTGTTGCGGAGCACAGGCTCTAGGTGTGCGGGCTTCAGTAGTTGCAGCTCACGGGCTCAGTGGTTGCAGCACGCGGGCCCTAGAGCACGAGGGCTTCAGTAGTTGTGGCTCGCGGGCTCTAGAGCGCAGGCTCAGTAGTTGTGGCACATGGGCTTAGTCACTCCATGGCATGTGGAATCTTCCCGGACCAGGGATCGAACCGTGTCCCCTGCATTGGCAGGCGTATTCTTAACCACTGTGCCACTAGGGAAACCCCAAGAAAGCATTATTGGCATTATTGAGTGGGTGGCTTATTCCTCTTGCTAACCTCTAAAAGCTCTGAAACATGCCTCAGAATTGTCTAAGTCAAGAGCAGAGAGAGTTGGGATATTACCCACCAACTCATTGAATTTACCTCGTACAGCACATCCATAAGAAGTACAACACGTGGTAGACAGAATAACATCTCCCCTAAAGACGCCCATGTCCTAATCCCCAGGACTTATGAATAGTTTATGTTACATGGAAAAGCAGGAAGTAAGGTTGCAGGTAGAAATGAGGCCCCTAATCAGCTGATCTGAAAATTGTGAGATTAGACTGCATTATTCAGGTGGGCCCAATGTAATCACCGGGTCTTTTAAATGTGGAAGAGGGAGGGAATTCCCTGGTGGTCCAGTGGTTAGGGCTCCCTTCTTCCACTTCAGGGGGCACGGGTTCGATCCCTGGTCAGGGAACTAGATCCCACGTGCTGCAGCTAAGACCCAGCGCAGCCAAATAAATAAATAAATAAATATTTAGAAAAAAAATTTATATGAAGAAAATCATAAAACTTTACTGAAGGACATTTTTAAAGTACCCAAATAGGGGAGGGAGGGTGGGGGAGGATGGATTGGGAGTTAGGGGTTAGCAGATGCAAATTATTATACATAGAATGGATAAACAAAATCCTACTGTATAGCACAGGGAACTATATTCAATATCCTGTAATAAACCATAATGGAAAAGAATATGAATAAAAAATATATATGTATAAAATCACTTTCCTGTACGCTGGAAACTAACACAACATTGTAAATCAACTATACTTCAATAAAATATGTTTTGAAAAAATATAGTACCTGAATAAATAATTGGTTCATGAATCAATGAACACATAGATAGCTAGACAGACACATACATACCTATATGTATTGTATATGTATACATATATGTATATATGTACATTCCCAACCAAAATTACAAACTGATTCAAAACTGTATCTGGAAAATAAAATACACAGTAGTAGAGAAAAACATATTGAAAAAAGGCAATGTCCTAGTGTACATCAAACAGATTATCAAACTATAGTAACTGAAAAAAACAAAACTATAGTAACTGAAACAGTGGCAAAGGAACAAAAATAAGTTCAGTGGGACACATAATGCAATGTATGACTTTATTAAGGGGATGTCATGGGGGGGCTGAGGGGGGCTGAGACCATCAATAGATGAAAAAAGATGGTCTATAGCCTATGGTGGGATGGGTCTTAGAGGATAAGGGGGTCTCAGAATCTCCCTCAGGATGTCGAAGACCTCTGTACAGGAGGGGGATGGGAATTCACCAAAGGGAAAAACAGAAACAGGTGGGGCCTGAGAGGAACCAGCAGACCGCATGTCTCAGTCGCCTGATCTCTGCCAACCAAGACAGGGTGGGGTCGGGGGGGGGAGGCAGTGACCCTCAGAGGGCTGGGCAGGGAGCCGAGGGCTTCTCACAGATCCAGGAGTTTTGTGTGCTACATTTGCCATCATTCCAGCCATCGTTGTACAATTCCACACAGTCCTCATCTTCGTGGTTGTTGGGTTCCCCTTTTTTCCAGAAGCTGTGAACCCCATGAGAGCTCTGAGCCCCCTACTCCACCCAGAGCCCACCCCCAGGCCCCCCTTTGGAAGAGCTGGTCCCTGGGCTTTGGCGGCAAATTGCCAAGTACCAGCCAGAGGGTGGTGAGGAGTTTGGAGGCAGGGTTTTGGAAATGTGGGTTAGGGTTGGAATCCACCTCCATTAGCATCAGCTCTGGCAAAGTTAAAATGCAGATTCTTGGGCCCTTACCCAGACTTATAGGATCCGAGGTCCCCACCACCACCACTCCCACCCCCAGAATGAAGGCAGGACTCTGCATCTTCACCAAGCGCCTCAGGTGATACTTTCCAGTCCCAGAGTCTGAGCAACCCTGCTTTGAAGGAGGGGCGTCCCTGCCCACACCCTCGGGCCATTGTCACTGGGAGGTCACCTGAGTTGGAGGGGGCTGTTGTCCACCCATTTCCAGGAACCCTCATTGTGGTGGTCACTGAGGCCAATCCAGGTGGGTTTATTATATCTGACATACCAAATCTTCAGGAATTTCTGGGAGTGGGGGTGGGGAGAGGGGTATCAGGAGGAAGATCCCTGAACGCCACGCGTCCCATGTTTGCCCACTTTCCCATGGTCCCCTGCCTCCCATGGAAGTTCCTTTCACAGTCTAGCCTATAGCCCCTACTCCAGTGGTATGTGTTCACATGTGCATGGAGGCTGTGGATGTGTGTTAATATACATACATGTGTGGATATGTGTTAACTTGTGTCTCAGTTGACATACATTATGTGTGGTCTCAAGGGTACTCTGAATTCCTTTTCTGTCCAGACATGGGCTCCTCTCAAACATGTTCTTCTCTCACTTGACCTTCCAGAGTCCATTATGGTTCCTCCTCCAGGAAGTCTTCCCTGACTGCCTCTCACCTCTCACCCCCATCTACCCCGTGGACCTCCATCTCTCAGAGGGCAGAGGAGTGCAGCAGAAAGCTCTCTGTTGACCAGTCATTTGGCCCAGCCCCAAGGGGAACCTTGCCCAGCCCACCTGCTCCTCAGGACTCTTGATGATCACCAGCTGGGCCCCAATGTCCTGACAAGCAGAGACAGCAGATTTCCAGTCACTCTGGGTCCAGGAGAATAAGTAGCAGCTTCCCTGGAAGAGTCCCCAGTTCCAAGGACAGGGACGGCACAGGCCAGCTGGGAAGGAGGAATGGGGTTGGGACAGAGAGGTCACTTGGCTCCTAGGCCCCAGACACCTGCGTCAGATCTTGGGAACCTAGGGCCGGCCCCTGTGTTCAACTGTCAGCTCAGTCCCCAAGAAATCCATGAGAAAGATCCCGGCTCTGTCCTGCCCTCCTCAGCGTGGCAGCCATAGAAGGTGGGTCCCAGCCCCACCCGCAATCCTGTGACTTCCTCTTGACCTTGGCATGGGACCCTTACCCAGGGTGGCATTCATCCAGGTCAGGTGCTGCAGGATCTCCTCCAGGTTTGATTGCATCTGTCCCTGTGCAACATCAACTGGAGGGAGAGGACCTCAATTATTAAGCACCTACTGTGTGCTTGGTGCAGAGAGGGCCCCATGACAACATTATGTATGGATCTCACAGGGACCTGAAGAGCCCATGACACAAACGAAAAAACTGAGGCTTAGAGAGTGACTTGCCCAACATTGCCAGCCCCCAGTACCTCTTGCAGGGCTCCAATCCCCTCCCCCACTCCTGCCCTCTCTCCTTCACCCCTGGTGGTGATGGCTGGTCCAAGGTCATGCTCCCTCGGAGCCCCATCCCCTCTCTGACTCTGGAACCCGGCGTCCAGCCCCTCATCCAGGCTGTTGTTCTCCTCGTGGTGGTCCCCCAAATCTCTCTGCAGGACTTGGATCCTGGAAACTACAACAGAGCAGAGAATTCCCCCTTTATGAGCGCCGACTCTATACCTGACCCGGTGCCAAGTCCAGTTTCAAGGTCTCAGGGAAACTAAGCTCCCCACAGGGGAGGATGCACTGCATTTCACGTGAGGAAGCAGGATCAGAGAGGGGGAGTAACTGGCCCATGGTCACACAGAAGGTGACACGGAGCCCAAACGCCCCAGCCCTAGTAGGTCTGGGGAATGTGGAAAAGGGCAAAGACCATCCCAGAGAGAAAACCCAAAGGGACCCAAGACTCCAAACCCCCAGATGCTGACTCACCTTGAACCAGGGTGGTCAGCTGCAGCATGAAGAAACCCAGTGAGATGAAGAGCAGTAGGGGAAGCAGAGGGTTCCGGGCCAGACACCCTGCAGGACCAGCAGATGGGCAGAGCTTGGGGCTCAGGGGCAGACCCTGTCCCACCCCGCCCCCTAACCGCCCCCTTCCCCAGCTGCCTGCTCCTGAACCAGCCATTCTGGTACCTGGTGAGCTCCTCAAACTGCGTAGGAGTCCAGGGTGTCTCTCAGCCAATCTCTGGCCCCCAAATGTCTCCTCCTCTGAATAGGACAGAGCACATGCAGTTGAACTTGGAAGCCTGCTGAGCCCTCTCTCAGAACTGCAAGCTGGAGACCAGACCCTCCCCCTTCCCTGCAAGCTGAAGGCCAGACCCCAGCACCCTCAGGACACTGGGGCCCTGTCATCCCACCATCACCCCAGACTGGGGGTCCAGCCTCACCGGAGCCACCCGGCTCCTTGGGGTTACACATCTCTGCCATCCTCCTTTCCTCTCTGCCCCTCTTTCTAACTCCTCTCTGGACTATGGTTTTTATAACCCCACGTATTCCCCTCTGTAGCCCTTCCTCAGATCTGTTCTTTCTCAACTCAGGAAGAATGAGGAACAGGATGGGGATAACACTTCCTCTCAGAAAAATCCGGGGAGGGATAAAGCGCCTGACACAACTGAGAGGTCAGTTAGGATCGGGCAGAAGCTGTGCAGTCAACTTTGGTGCCAGAAGGCACTGTTCCAACCCCTATCCAGTCCTGGGACCTTCAGCCTCACATTCTCAGAGCCTCAGTTTCCTCAACTGTGAAATGGGACAATTACCCTGCCTCACACTGTAATTGTAAGGTTTAATACAGTGCACTAGTAATGGGTATAAATTGCCTATTCTAATGATGAATACTCAGTAATAACAACACTTAAGCATGTGCCCACTGTTCCCCCTGGTGTGTGTTCTCCCTCACTGTAGCAAGTAATAAGCCTGGATTTGCTAACCACAGGTGTGTTCCTAATGGTCTAACAGTTCTCACAATAGCCCTATGAGGAAGGTAGTTATTATTCTGCTTTACAGATGAGGAAACTGAGAAACAGAGAGAGCAAGCAACTGCCTGAGGTCACATAGCTCAAAAGCAGTGGGGCTGGGAGTTGACCCATGAGTCCCTGCTTAACCACTACACAAAGCAGTTACTTTTTTCCCCTTTGTAGTTACTAAGTATTTTGTAGAGAGTCACTTTGAAACTTTGTGTATTGAGCTTCCAATTTATTTCTGTATGGACCCTGGTCTCCTATCTGATGCAATTGGGTGTATGTTACAATCTAAAGTGAGTCTCTTGGGGCTTCCCTGGTGGCGCAGTGGTTAAGAATCCGCCTGCCAATGCAGGGGACACGGGTTCAAGCCCTGGTCCGGGAAGATGCCATATGCCGCAACTAAGCCTGTGTGCCACAACTACTGGAGCCCACGTGCCTAGAGCCCATGCTCTGCAACAAGAGAAGCCACAGCAATGAGAAGCCTGTGCACCGCAACAACGAGTGGCCCCTCTCAACGCAACTAGAGAAAACCTGTGTGCAGCAACGAAGACCCAACGTAACTAAAAATAAATAAATAGAACAAATAAACTTATTTTAAAAAATAAATAAAGTGAGTCTCTTGTAGACAGCGTGTAATTGGATCATCTTTTTTATTCATTCTGTCAATCTCTACCTTTTAATTGGAGAATTTAACTCTTTTATATTTAATGTAATTACTGATAAGGTAGGGTTTCTATCTGCCATTTTGCTATTTGTTTTTCATATGTCTTATTTCTTTTTCATTCCTCAGTTCCTTCGTTACTACTTTTTTCATGTTAAATAGACACTTTCTTCTTTTTTTTTAAATTGAAGTATAGTGATTTACAATGTTGTATTAGTTTCTGGTGTACATCAAAGTGATTCAGTGCGTATATATTCTTTTTTCATATTCTTTTCCATTATAGTTTATTACAAGATACTGAATGTACTTCCCTGTGCTATACAGTAAATCGTTGTTGTTTATCTATTTTATATATAGTAGTTTTTTATATAATAGTTCACCCTCTCCAGCATTTTTTATTTATTTATTTATTTTTGGCTGCGTTGGGTTTTTGTTGCTGCACACAGGCATTCTCTAGTTGCGGTGAGCAGGGGCTACTCTTTGTTGCCGTGCACAGGCTGCTCATTGTGGTGGCTTCTCTTGTTGCAGAGCACGGGCTCTAGGATGCTCAGGATTCAGTAGTTGTGGCATGGGCTTAGTTGTTCCACGGCATGAGGGATCTTCCCTGACCAGGGCTCAAACCCATGTCCCCTGCATTGGTAGACAGATTCTTAACCACTGCACCACCAGGGAAGCCCTCCAGCATTTATTATTTGTAACTTTTTAAATTTATTTTTTAAATTATTTATTTATTTATTTAATTTATTTATTTTGGCTGCACCACATCTTAGTTGCAGCATGTGGGATCTTCATTGCAACATGTATTGCAGGATCAGTTCCCCGACCAGAGACTGAACCCGGGCCCCCTGCATTGGGAGCTCAGAGTCTTACCCACTGGACCACCAAGGAGGTCCCCTGTAAATTTTTAATGGTGGCTATCCTGACCGGTGTGAGGTGGTACCTCATTGTAGTTTTGATTTGCATTTCTCTAATAATTAGCAATGTTGAGCATATTTTCATGTGCCTATTGGCCATCTGTGCATCTTCTTTGGAGGAATGTCTATTTAGTTCTTCTGTCCATTTTTTTTATTCTCTTGTCCTTTTATTTAACCAGTTTTTTTAAAAAATAGATCTTTATTGGAGTATAATTGCTTCACAATACTGTGTTAGTTTCTGTTGTACATCAAAGTGAATCAGCCATATGCATACATATGTCCCCATATCCCCTCCCTCTTGAGCCTCCCTCTCATCCTCCCTATCCCACCCCTCTCGGTTATCGCAAACACCGAGTTGATCTCCCTGTGCTATGCTGCTGCTTCCAACTAGCTAAATATTTTACATTCAGTAGTGTATATATGTTGATGCTACTCTCACTTCGCCCCAGCTTCCTCCTCCCACCTTGTGTCCTCAAGTCCATTCTCTATGTCTACATCTTTATTCCTGCCCTACAACTAGGTTCATCAGTACCTTTTTTTTTTTTTTTAGATTCCATATATATGCGTTAGCATACAGCATTTGTTTTTCTCTTTCTGACTTACTTCACTCTGTATGACAGACTCTAGGTCCATCCACCTCACTACAAATAACTCAAAAATATAGAACGCTTCACAAATTTGTGTGTCATCCTTGCGCAGTGGCCATGCTAATCTTCTCTGTATCATCCCAATTTTAGTATATGTGCTGCCAAAGCGAGCACTTCTGCCCATTTTTTGATTGGGTTGTTTTGTTGTTGTTATTGTTGAGTTGTATGAGCTGTTTGTATATTTTGGAACTTAAGCCCTTGTTGGTCGTATCATTTACAAATATTTTCTCCCCAGTTGTAAGTTGTATTTTCGTTTTGTTTATGGTTTCCTTAGCTGTGCAAAAGTTTATAAGTTTGATTAGATCCCATTTGTTTATTTTTGCTTTTATTTCTTTTGCCTTGGTAGACTGACCTAAGGAAACATTGGTACAATTTATGTCAGAGAATGTTTTGCCTATGCTCTCTTCTAGGAGTTTTATGGTGTCATGTCTTATATTTAAGTTTTTAAACCATTTTGAGTTTATTTTTGTGTAGGGTGTGAGGGTGTGTTCTAACTTCATTGATTTACATGTGGCTGTCCAGCTTTCCCAACACCACTTGCTGAAGAGACTGTCTTTTCTTCATTGTATATTCTTGCCTCCTTTGTTGAACAGTAATTGACCGTAGGTGTGTGGGTTTGTTTCTGGGCTCTCTATTCTGTTCCATTGATCCTTTTGTCTGTTTCTGTGCCAATACCATGCTGTTTGATTACTGTAGCTTTGTAGTATTGTCTGAAGTCTGGAAGGGTTATGCCTCCAGCTTTGTTCTTTTTCCTCAAGATTGCTTTGGCAATTCTGGTTTTTTTAAGGTTTCATATAAATGTTAGGATTATTTCTACTAGTTCTGTGGAAAATGTCATGGGTAGTATAAGAGGGATCCCATTAAATCTGTAGGTTGCTTTGGGTAGTATGGCCATTTTAATCAATATTAATTCTTCCAGTCCAAGAGCATGGGATATCTTTCTATCTCTTTGAATCATTTTCAGTTTCCTTTTTCAATGTTTTATAGTTCTCAGCTTATAAGTCTTTCACTTCCTTGGTCAGGTTAATTCCTAAGAACTTCATTTTATTTTGTTGTTGTTGTTGTTGCAGTTTAAAAAGATATTTTTTTTAACTTTTCCTTTTTGATATTTCATTGTTAGTGTAAAGAAATACAACAGATTTCTGTATGTTAATCTTGTATCCTGCTATCTTGCTGAATATGTTTATCAGTTCTAGTAGTTTTTGTGTGGAGTCTTTAGGGTTTTCTATTAAATAGATATTTTCTATTACTATATATTTTTGACTTATTTTCTTAGTGGTTGCCCTGGGGTTTACTATTAACATTGTTAATTTATAACAATCTAGTTCGGAGTAATATCAACTTAATTTTAATAATATACAAAACTTTGCTCCTATTTAGTTCAATTTCTGCCTCCTTTTGTGCAGCTATTATCACAAATTACATCTTTATACACATGTGCCCATTGACTTAGATTTCTAATAATTGCATTAAACAGTTGTCTTTTAAATCCAATGGAGGAAAAAAAGGAGTTGCAAACCAAAAATACATGTATACTGTCTTTTATATTTACCTGTGTAGTTACCTTTGTTGGTGTTTTTATTTCTTCATGTGGATTTGAGTTACTGTCTAGTGTTCTTTCATTTCATCCTGAAATACTCCTTTCATTTCTTTTATTGTGGGAAAATACACGTAACATAGATTTTACCATCCGAACCATACAGTTCAGTAGCATTTAGTACATTCATAATGTTGCGAATTTTGTGCAACCATCACCAATATCTAGTTCCAGAACATTTTCATCACCCCAAAAGGAAACCCCATACCCATTAAGCAGTCACTCCCCATTTCCACCTCCCCCCAGAGCCAGAAACCACTAATCTACTTTCTGTCTCTATGGATTTACCTATTCTGGATTTACCTATTTCATATATATGGAATCATACAACACCCTTTTGTATCTGGCTTCTTTTGCTTAACATAATATTTTCAAGGCTCATGCATGATGTGACATTTATCAGTACTGTATTCCTGTCTATGGTTGAATAAAGTAGTTTTACTGGATATAGAATCTTTGATTGACAGGTTTTTTTCTTTCAGCATTTCATATATGTCTTCCCACTGCCTTCTGGCCTCCACAGTTTCTGATGATCCACAGCTGTTAATCTAATTGAGGATCACTTGTACAAAGTGAGACAATTTTCTCTTGTTGTGTTCAAGATTCTCTTTGTCTTTGAACAGTTTGATTATTATGTGTCTAAGTGTGGATCTCTTTGAATTTATCCTCCTTGGAGTTCATTTAGCTTCTGGATATGTAACCTAACATTTTCATCAAATGTTGGATGTTTTCAACTGTTATTTCTTCAAACATTCTTTCTGTCCCTTTCTGTCCTTATTCTCCTTCTGACACTCCCATTAGGCATATGTTGGTATGCTTGCTGGTGTTCCACATGTCTCTGATGCTCTGTTAATTTTCTGTTTCTCAGACTGGATAATCTCAATGGTTCCATTTTCATTTTTTGCTGATAATTCCTTCTACCTACTCAAATCAATAGCAATTTGCCCTCTAGTAAAATTTTCATTTCAATTATCGTACTTTTATTTATTTATTTATTTATTTATTTATTTTTTGACTGCATTGGGTCTTCATTGCTGTACATGGGCTTTCTCTAGTTGCAGCGAGCGGGGGCTACCCTTCCTTGTGGTGCACGGGCTTCTCATTGAGGTGGCTTCTCTTGTTTCAGAGCTCAGGCTCTAGGCACACGGGCTTTGGTAGTTGTGGCACGCAGGCTCAGTAGTTGTGGTGCACGGCTTAGTTGCTCTGTGGTATGTGGGATCTTCCCAGACCAGGGCTCGAACCTGTGTCCCCTGCATTGGCAGGTGGATTCTTAACCAGTGTGCCACAAGGGAAGTCCCTGTACTTTTTAACCCCAGAATGGTCTACATTGTTCCTTTTTATAATTTCTATCTCTTTATTGATATTCTCTAGTTAGTGATATATTATTCTCATACTTCTCTAGTTTATTAAATATGACTTACTTTTGCTCATTGATCACTTTAAAAACAGCTGATTTGAAGTCTTTGTCTAGTAACCAATATCTGGACTTTCTCAGGGACAGTTTCTATCCACTTTTTTCATGTGTATGGGTAATATTTTCTTGTTTCTTTGTATTTCTCATAATTTTTTGTTGAAAACTGGACATTTCAAATGCAAGCATGACTCATTTTATGGTGCTTCACTTTATTAGGCTTTGCGATAATGCATTTTTTTACAATTGAAGGTTTTTGGCAACTCTAAGTTGTCAGATGATGATTAGTAATTTTTAGCAATAAAGTATTTTTAATTAAGGTATGTACAGTGTTCTTTTAGACATAATGCTATTGCACACTTAATAGACTACAATATAGTGTAAACATAACTTTTATATGCACTGGGAAACCAAAAAATTTATGTGGCTTGCTTTATTTCAATATTTGCTTTATTGTGCTAGTCTGGAACCAAACCCAAAATATCTCTCAGGTATGCCTTGTAATATAATATGGCAACTATGGAAATTAGATTCTACCTCCTCCTGAAGGTTTGTTACCATTGCTGTTTTTCCATAGTAGTTGTTTTTTTGTTTATTTAATGACTTTTCTGAACTAATTCTGCAAAGTCTCTATTCTCTGTCATGTACGGTTACTAAAATCTCTACTTAGCTTGGTGCTTAGCTAGTGATTGAACAGACTTCCTTGAAAACCTGAAACTAAAAGTCCCCCAGTCTTCACCCAAGATCTCTGTGTGTTTAGACACAACTTCAACACTCAGCCAGGAAGATTACAACTCTGCCTTCGCCTCCCCTTCCTGCTTTCTCAGAGCCTCAAAGTCTGCCAGAATTAAGAGCTTAGCACCTTTTCAGATCCCTCCTGGGTATGCACACAGCCCTCCACATGCATGTGGCCTTCCAGATTCCCAGGGTATGTTGGAACTTGTCAAAGTCCCTAGGGACATCTCATTCCTTAACGTTTCCTTTTAAGACTTTTTGGTTAAGCTATTATTTACCCCCAACTGTTATCCATCACCTCAGGCAGCTGTGTTGTTAAAGCATTTGACAGGTGCTCCCTGCGGAGAGGTTTTTAGCATTGGGCAAGTTCAAGTGAGGTCAATTAAAGACAAGCTGTTTCAGTGTGGTCTTCTGGGGAACCACTAGACAGATCAGATAATTACTCTTCCTTGGGAATGAGGCTTTGTAAGAGCTCCTTACAAAGAAGGAGAACTTTGTAAGTTCTCCTTCTGTAAGAAGAAGAACTCTGTTCTTCTTCAGTACCAGGAATGTGGGCTGTTATTTTTTAAGGCTATTTCTTTTTTTTTTTAATATTTTTCTTTTCTTTCTTTCTTCTTTCCTTCTTCCTTTCTTTCTTTCTTCCTTCCTTTCTGGCTGCGTTGGGTCTTCGTTGCTGTGCACGGGCTTTCTCTAGTTGCGGTGAGTGGGAGCCACTCTTCACTGCGGTGCGAGGGCTTCTCATTGTGGTGGCTTCTCTTGTTGCAGAGCACGGGCTCTAGGCACGCGGGCTTCAGTAGTCGTGGCACCTGGGCTCAGTAGTTGTGGCTCAAGAGCTCTAGACCACAGGCTCAGTAGTTGTGACACATGGGCTTAGTTGCTCTGCGGCATGTGAGATCTTCCCGGACCAGGGCTCGAACCTGTGTCCCCTGCACTGGCAGGCGGATTCTTTACCACTGTGCCACCAGGGAAGTCCCAAGGCTATTTCTTTTTTTTAAATTTATTTTACTGAAGTATAGTTGATTTACAATGTTGTGTTAATTTCTACTGTACAGCAAAGTGATTCAATTATACATATATATACATTCCTTTTCATATTCTTTTCCATTATGGTTTATCACAGGATATTGAATATAGTTCCCTGTGCTGTACAGTAGGACTTTGTTGTTTATCCATTCTCTATATAATACTTTGCATCTACTAGTCCCAAATTCCCAATCCATTGCCCCCGACCCCCACCCCTTGGCAACCACAAGTCAGTTCTCTATGTCTGTGAGTCTGTAAGGCTATTTCTGAGTTGGAGAGTGGGCAATGGGACTAGGGTACGTTAAAATTCCACCAAGCTCATTGTTCTTTACTGAGATTCAGTCTTGACTAAATACTCCCTGAATTACTGTAAGCTTTTGGTTGATTGCCAGAGTTCTAAAAGTGTTGAATCTGACAAATTCTGTGGTTTTTTCATTGTTTTTATGGAAAGGCAAATTTTACTCGCCATTTTTGCTGACATTCCTTTTTTCCTTTCTGTTTTTTGATGCTTAAATTTTCTTTGATTTGGCCAGTGGAAGCCTTTCATGCTGGCTTCTGTGTCCTTTTGACATGTGCCTATCAGTTTTTTGCTGAGCAGACTTTCCTTGTCTGAACCCTGGAATCAACCATTTTTCCAAAGAGCCCTGGTTGCTTTTAAGTGGAGAATGGCATTCAGAAACCAAGACCTGAGTATTAAGTATGCTCATTATTATTGGGGTGTCACTTATCCCAGGACTTCTGAGTAGGCAGATGAGAAAACACACACAGACACACACACACATTTATTTCTCTATATATTTTGAAAACCATGAGTTCACACCAACACCTCCAATTAAATACAATAAGGTTCATTCTAACGTTCCCTTCATTCGCTTTTTTTTTTTTTTTTTTTTTTGGCCACACAGCTTGCGGCATCTCAGTTCCCCAAGCAGGGACTGAACCCTGGCCATGGCAGTGAAAGCCTGTAATCCTAACCACTAGGCCACCAGGGAACTCCCGCTCCATTCATCTTTGTAACCCTCTTTTCTGATGGTGGGAAACCTGGTTCTCATTACCCTGCAGGATTTATTTATTTCATCAATCCCCCTATATATAGCCAATCTCATTTTCCCATCACTATCCCCTACGCCAGCGGTCCCCAACCTTTTTGGCACCAGGGACCAGTTTTGTGGAAGATGATTTTTCCACGGACCGGGGTGGGGGTCGGGGGATGGTTCAGGCGGTAATGCAGGCAATGGGGAGCGGCAGATGAAGATTCTCTCGCTGGCCTGCCACTCACCTCCTGCTGTGCAACCTAGTTCCTAACGGGCCATGAACCGGGTGTTGGGGACCCCTGCCCTATGCTATGTAGATGCCCTCCTCACTGCACTTGGACACTGACCCTCTCCCTCCAGGTAGACAGACCCCCATATTGTTGTCCTGCTTACCTCACTTGGGCTCTGACATCATCCCATACCAGCCATCCCTCCACAAGGATGCTCTCCTCACCAAGTTTGGACTCCAGCACTCTGGTACCCACCATTTGGAATGCTTACTCTTGTCATCTAAGAACTGGATGATTTACCCTGTCCCCTAAACACCCCTCCATCTATGCAAGCCCATCCATACCCAGAGCTGGTGTCTGCCTGCCCCCTGGTACGGACGCTAAAGCTGCTCTTGGCTCACCTGTGAAGGGCTCTTTTTTTTTAAATTGTTTTTTAATTTTTTGGCCACGCCACTTGGCATGTGAGATCTTTGTTCCCCGACCAGGGATCGAACCTGTGCCCGCTGCAGTGGAAGCTCAGAGTCTTAACCACTGGACCACCAGGGAAGTCCCTGAAGGGCTCATTTTTATGTCTGAAACCCGGCTCATCAAGGCTTCCTTGCATTCACTCTTGACTAGTCCTGTTGAAAAGTATGGGTTTTTCTAGTTATCACCATGGAAGGGAGGGTCTTTGGGGGACTTCTACATTCTCAACAGAAATGGAAATCCTGCCAGCACTCCTTCACCACTTACTTTGTGCTAAAGCCAGGAGGGTGTGGGGTGGGAATTGATAGTTTTGCCTCTCTTAATTAGGAAGTCCGAGAGAGAGAGAGAGAGAGAGAGAGAGAGAGAGAGAGCGAGCCAGATTCAGGTTCAAAATTTTATCTGTCTACTAGCTGTCTCACCCTGAATGTAAACTTCTAGACCAAGAATTGGCAAATGTTTTCTGAAAAGGGACAGATAGCAAGTATTTTTCGGCCCTGTGGGTCAGTCAGTCTCTGACACAGCTCCTCCACTCTGCCCCTGCAACATGAAAGCACCCGGACAATATGTCAGTGAATGGGTGGGGCTGAGTTTCACTAAACTATTTATAAAAACAGCTGGGAGCCAGCTGTTCAGAGGGAGGAGACTGAGTCTATTTTCTTCACTGCTACATCCCCAAAGTCAAGAACACTGCCTGGCAGGTAGTGGGCACTCCAACAATGATAATAAATGAGTTATTATCACTTGTATATTCTTCTTTCTTTTTTTTTTTAAGTTTTTTTAGCCACGCCGGGCAGCTTGTGGGATCTTAATTCCCCGACCAGGAATTGAACCCACGCCCCCTACAGTGGAAGCATGGAGTCTTAACCCCTGGACCACCAGGGAAGTCCCTCCCTTGTATATTCTTGATGGAAAAGTAATGACACAACCAGAGTGACCAGTGCTGGCGGATGGTTGAACAGAGCATGGGAGATCCAACTGTGCGGCATGTTCAACGTCTTTCGGAGGGGTTTTTGTTCCTTAAAGAAAGGAGGAGGGGGACTTCCCTGGCGGTCTAGTGGTTAGGACTCGGTGCTTCCACTGCAGGGGGCGAGGGTTCGATCCCTGGTCAGGGAAGTAGATCCCACATGCCGCCTGCCCAGCACAGCCAAGAAAATAAAAGAAGAAGAAAAAGAAGAAAGAAAGGAGGAGGGAAAGAACTTTTATTGGGCATCTGTTTGGTGCCAAGAGACCTAACTTTTCTCATGACAGCCCTGTGAAGTGGGTTTGTATCATCGACTGGATGTTTGTGTCCCACTCCGCCACATTCCTATATTGAAACCTAATCCCTAAGGGGATGATATTCCGAAGTGGGCATGTGGGAAGTGATTAGCTCGTGAATGGCATTAGTGCTTTTATAAAAGAGACCCCAGAGAGCTCTCTCACCCCTTCTGCCATGTGAAGACACAGCTAGAAGATGGTCTTCTGTGAATCAGGAGGCGGGTCCTCACCAGACACCAAATCTCCCCACACGTTTATCTTAGACTTCCAGCCTCCAGAACTGTGAGAAATAAATGTTGGTTGTTTAAGCCTCCCATCTATGGCATTGTGTTATCGCAGCCTGAAAGGACTAAGACGCTCTGTGTTCCCATTTCACATATGGGGAAAACTGAGGCTCAGGAGTTGAGGAGACATTCTCATGGCCTCACAGCTGTAGGCAGATCTGGGGAGGTGGTGGCTTTCCCATCTCCAGGGACACATCAACAGAGCTGGAACACCAACCCCTCAGGAAGATGAAACAAGATACTCTCTCTTGGATGGGCTATTCCTACTACTGTTCATTATAAACCCCTCCGCCTGGTGTTCAACACATCGTGATTGGATCCTGGACCGGCCATCCCGTTTTTCCTCCTGGGGCTCTAAAGTCCTGCTGAAAAACTTTCAGTTCCTCTAGGAAGCCACATTCTCTTTCACTTCCTGACCTTTGCACGTGCGGATCGCTCAAACTGAAAACACCCTTTCTCCTACCACCCTGTTGCATCTCCTCTCAAACAACTCGTCCTTCAGCATGTAACCTTTCCCCTAGAACGTGACCGTCAGAAAGCTCTGGAGTATTTTCCAACATCACCAAGCCACTCTCCCAGTCTCACCCGACTCCGACTGGATGTCCTACAAATTGAACGCAGTCCTGACACTATCCACCTGGAGACAGCAACAGATCTGTTAAAAAAAAAAAAAAAAAAAAAAAGCAACTGTGTACACGTTAAAGATCTTATTGGCTTTATTCAATGATTCATGAATTGGGCAGCATCCAGTCTAGCAGATAGAAAGGAGCCCTGAAGGGCTGTACAAGGCTAGAGGTTTTTTGGTTTGGGTTTTTTTTGGTTTTTATTTTCTATTTTTGGGCCGCACCGCGCGGCATGCGGGATCTTAGCTCCCCAACGCGGGATCGAACCCATGCCCCCTGCAGTGGAAGCGCAGTCTCTTAACCACTGGACCGCCAGGGAAGTCCCAAGCTAGAGGTTTTATAGGCAAAAGGGAGCAGGATCAAGGAAGTCGTACCGGCAAAAAAGTGGGTGGGTCATTGTAACATTATTTTCCTGTAGGGGATGGCAGGGGTCTATCAGACGATTCCTTATTGGCTGGTTTAAGATTCCATTTCTGAGAGAGCTCTGTCATTAAGACTGAGTTTGGTGATGTGAGGCTCACTATAAGTGACTCCATTTTGGCTCTGTTGTCTTGTTTTTAACAGATCCCACAGGTTAAGGGGTCAGTCCCACAAAACTCTCCTCAACTTCAGACACGAAGTGTAGATCTAGGCCATGCATACTTCTGACCCACCCACTACAAATCAGGGTTTCCCACGACTCCCTCCTCAAGTCTGATAATTTGTTAGAACGCACAAATCTCAGGGAAACATTTACTTACCAAAACATTTACTGGTTTGTTATAAAGGATATTACAAAGGAGACAGATGAGCAACCAGATAAAGTACATAAGGCAAGGTCCAGAAGGGTCCTGCGTGGAGGTGCTTCTGTCCCCGTGGAACTGGTGTGCGCCACCCTTACCAACCGGGAAGCTCATCAGATCTCAACAAATGTCTAGTAAGCAGATGACATGAGTGAGGAAATACTGTCTCACTCCATTGCCTAGTTCATCTTCTGTACCACACAGACGTATGTAGCTGCCCTGTCCTACATTCCCGCCTGGATTCTCATCTCTCTTCCACCGACAAATCGCATCATCTTTTAATGCCACCTCCCCCAGGAAGTCTTCCTTGCCTACCCACGTGGAGCCCCTCCCCAAACCAGTTGAGCTGCACAGACTCTGTCATACCTTATAAGCTTTGATCTGACAGCAGAAGGATTTCCCCAAAGATCTGCCCCAGGTTATACCCCACCTTCCTCCCTGATTCTCAGACAAGTGCCACCTGCTGCTTTAGAGGTGTCATTGAAATGGGACCCAGGCTGGGCTGGCCTCACAGAAACCTGCCAGCACCAGAATTCCAGAACCTCAGCTAACATACAGACCAGGAGGAGACCACTGTGGGCTGTGGGCAGGAATCAGGGAACGCACAGCCTACTGTGTTTCTCGCCAGGCTGGACAGCACCACCCAGTGGTCAAGGAGGCTTCAGCACAGGTTTACAGAACAGATACCTTCCTGCCTCCTTGCCTTTGCATTAGCTGGTCCCTCTGTCTGGCATGCTGCCCTTCCTACTTCTCTCAATATTTTACCTGTTCTTGAGAGTGACTTCACAATCCTCCAGGTTTGCTCATTTCCTCACCTTGAGCCTTAGACCCTCCTGGGCACTGCTGCCCTCCAGAGCCCCAGGAAGGAAGGCGTGCCCCATCACACATTCTGCCCTGCAGTAAAGGGTCCTGGGTCAGCTGTTGCTCCAGCCTCGAAGGCTCCATTCCTGGTGATGTGGATGAGTTGTGCCTCACGTCTTGGAACAGGAAGACTTCCAGGAACAGAGGCACGCTTCTTCCATCTTTGGGGAAAAACCTCTAGGTGTCACCACATTTCTTAGAAAAGGGCTGTTCTCACTCCTGCCTTCACCCCTCCCAAAACCACCAATGGCAGTATCTACTTTTCCTTTGAGAACATCAGCAGACCCATTTTTGTCTTGGCCTCACCCTTGATAAAGGTGGCCACTCCCTCCTTCCTGCTTGAACCCCACTTTCCTGGGACTCCCCTGATGGCTTCACCTGCTGGGTCTCCTCCTTCCTCCCAGCCGGCTCTTGCTCCATCTCTTTCCTCTTCTTTTGCCTGACCTTGCAATTTGCCTGTCATTTATGAACTTTTGCAATCCAAATCCCCTTCTGCTGTTGGAAGGACAAGAAAGGAAGAGAACCAGGGATGGACTGATTGTCCAGTTTCTCCAGGATTGCAGCCAGCCTGAGGCTGCAGAGGGCAGCAAAGTCAGGGGGAGACACTGAGACCAGAACTGAGTGAGAAACCACCCAAGATCCAATAGGTCAAAAGTGAAAGCCCAAAGTGGTTATAAACACCAAATGGCCACAAGCTAGGGTATAGGGAGACAAGGGTGAGGCTATAAAACAATCTTGTTCTGATGTTGTTTTAGGTACTAGATCTTTAATTACTTTCCTTTCTAGTGTCTTGTATATTTAGTCTGCTCAGTTTTTTTGTTTGTTTGTTTTTTGTTTGTTTATTTAGTCTGCGCTGGGTCTTTTATTTAATATAAATTTATTTATTTTATTTTTGGCTCTGTTAGGTCTTCATTGCTGCATACAGGCTTTCTCCAGTTGCGGTGAGCAGGGGCTACTCTTCATTGTGGTGCGCGGGCTTCTCATTTCGGTGGCTTATCTTGTTGTGGAGCACAGGCTCTAGGCGTGCGGGTTTCAGTAGTTGTGGCATGCAGGCTCAGTAGTCGTGGCACATGGGCTTTGTTGTTCCGTGGCATGTGGGATCTTCCTGGATCAGGACTCGAACCCATGTCCCTTGCATTAGCAGGCATATTCTTAAACACTGCGCCACCAGGGAAGCCCCTGTGTTGGGTCTTAGTTGCAGCGTGCTGGATCTTTTAATTGCAGCATGCAGACTCTTAGTTGCAGCATGCATGCAGGATCTAGTTCCCCAACCAAGGATCGAACACGGGTCCCCTGCATTGGGAGCACAGAGTCTTACCCACTGGACCTCCAAGGAAGCCCCAGTTGGCTTGGATTTCAAGCTTCTTCTTGGGCCCCTTGGGATATCTTGTATCACTCTGTGATCTATCTCCAAATTGTTCATTGATTTGTTTGTTTCACCTCTGGCTCCCCTACATAGAAGTTATCTGTTACTATATAACAAATTGCCACAAACTGAATGGATTAAGACAACACACATTTGTTATCCCAGGTTTTTGCAGGTCAGGAATCTAGCCATGACTTAGTGGATCCTTTGCCTGGGATCTCTCTTGAGGCTGCAATTAGGGGGATGGCCAGGAGGACTATGGTTTCATCTGAAAGTTGGATAGGGGAAGGATTCACTTCCAACCTCACTGATGTGGGTTTTGGTCAGATTTGTTTCCTGTGGGATGTTGGACTGAGTCTCAGTTCCTAGCTATCTGTTGGTCAAAGGATGCCTTTAGTTATTTACCACATGAGTTTCTCCAACAAGGCAACTTCATCAAAGCCAGCAAGGAAGAAAGTGCCAGCAAGACAGCAGTCAGAATCTTTTGTAACCTAATTTCCGAAATGGCATTTCTTCATGATGAGATATTCTACTGGTTAGAAGCAAATTACTCTTTAGTAGAGGATTACACAAGGCCATGAAAACCAAGAGGTAGGGACCATTTTAGAAACGGCTTACCATATCCCACCAGACTATAATTCTGTTAGTGCTGGGACCCTTTTGTTCACATTAACTATCATGTCTCCAGTGTTTTTGAGTGAATGGCATATAGTAGATGCTCAACTAATATCTGTAAAATGAGAGACTAAATGGAGTAAGCTGTATAGTCTAAGAGTAGACTAGCTAAGGAGTGCTTCAACATTTCTTTTATTATGTTCAGGGTTCTGTTCACGGGTTGTTGAAACTAATCAAGGAGCAGTGGGATGGGTGGAATTGTCATGGCAGGTAAAACCAAGGGCAGTGGACTGTAGGGTGAACACAGACAGGGAGGAGTCATTGAACTACAGAAGCCATGGGTCTGCTCATTTGCATCACCTTGCAGGGCTCCAGGAAGTGATCAGAAGATATTAGGCATGGTGAGTGCTATGTACCTGCCAAGATGTATCAGTTAGCATTTGCTGCATAACAAACTGTCCCTCCCCAAAAATTAATGATTCAAAATAAAAACTATTTAGTTCATAATTGTGTGGTTCAGAAATTTGGGTCTGGCTCTGTCGGAAAGTTCTGCTGAGCACAGGTGAGCTCATTCATGCATCTGTGGTGGGTCGATTAAGTCTGGCTACTTAGCCAGTGCAGTTTTACAAGATAAGTGAAATACTTTGACAATGCTCCCATCAAGAGAGGAGGTCTTGATCCCCCTGAATCTGGGTGGGCTTGGACTGCTTCAACGAATAGAGTATAGCCGAAGCAATATTATATGATCTCCAACACTAGACCATAAAAGACCATGCAAGCTGCTTCCTTGTTTTCTGGAAGACTCACTCCCAGAGACTTGAGACATCATGTAAGGAATCCAACTACCCTGAAGCTGCCATGCTAGAGATGCCATGTGGAGGGAACTACATGGAGACACCCTGAGACTACAGAAAAAAAGAGGGATTCGCCCCCAAGAGACCCCAATCATTTGAGTGATCCCAGCCCAGAAACCAGACATGTGAATAGAAATACCACCAGATAATTCCAGCTCCCAGCCACTCTAGGCACCCCCCAGCCCTTCAAGTCTTCCCAGCTTAAGTCCTAGATGCCACGGAGCAGAAACAAGCCATCCCTGTTGTGCCCTGTCCAGGCTCCTGACCCACAGAACCCATGAATATATTTTAAATGGTTGCTATTTTATGTTACTGAGTTCTACGGTGGTTTGTTGCACAGCAATAGAAAATGGAAACAGATGGACTTATTCATAGCTGGAGGTTGATTGGTTGGTGATTGAGGCCACAGGGGTGACTGAGTCATGTGCCTCTCATCACCCAGGTTACTGGGCTAAATGGCAAGGTAGGCAGCTCTCTCATCAACCCCCAACAGAAACATCAGAAAACAAGCAGAAACTGTCATAACCAAATTTCTCAACAGTCAAAGGTTTATAGCAACCCTACCCAGTAAAGAGTTTAAGGTATTGATCACAATGATGTTCAAAGAACTAAGGAGGAAAATGGATGAACAGAGTGAGAAGTTAGGCTTTTTTTTTTTTTTTAGCTGTGCCACACAGCTTACAGGATCTTAGTTCCCTGACCAGCGATTGAACCTGAGCCTTCAGCAGTGAAAGTGCAGAGTCCTAACCACTGGACTGCCAGGGAATTCCCAGAAGTTAGGCATTTAAAAAAAAATTTTTGGAAAATATAAAGAAAAAACAAACAGAGCTGAAGAGTACAATAACTGAAATTTAAAATACACTTGAGGGACTTCCCTGGTGGTCCAGGGGTTAAGACTCCGCACTCCTAATGCAGGGGGTCGGGGTTCGATCCCTGGTCATGGAACTAGATCCCGTATGCCACAACTAAAAGATCCTGTACACCACAACGAAGATCCTGCGTGCTGCAAATAAGACCCAGGGCAGCCAAATAAATAAATATTTTTTTAAAAAATACACTTGAAGGAATCAACAGTAGATTAGATGATACAGAAGAATGGATCAGTGAACTGGAAGAAAGAATAGTGGAAATCACTCAAGTTGAACAGAAAAAAAGAAAAAAGAATTTTTAAAAATGAGGACAGTTTAAGAGACCTCTGGAACAACATCAAGCATACTGACATTCACATTATAGGGGTCCCAGAAGGAGAAGAGAGAGAGAGAAAGAGGCAGAGAACATATTTGAAGACATAATAGCTGAAAACTTCCCTAACCTGGGAAAAGAAACAAACATCCAGGTCCAGGAATCACAGAGAGTCCCAATCAGGATCAACCCAAAGAGGACCACACCTCTTTAATTACATGTTGTAATTAAAATGGCAAAAATTAAAGACAAAAGGAGAATATTAAAAGCAGCAATAGAAAAGCAAGAAGTTATGTACAAGAGAACTCCCATAAGGCTATCAGCTGACTCTTCAGCAGAAATTCTGCAGATCAGAAGAGAGTGGCATGATATATTTTAAGCGATGAAATGGAAAAACCTACAACCAAGAATACTCTACCCAGCAAGGTTCTCATTCAGATTTGAAGGAGAGATCAAAAGTTTTACAGACAAGCAAAACTAAAAGACTTCAGCACCACCAAACCAGCTTTACAAGAAATGTCAAAGGGACTTCTCTAAGCAGAAAAGAAAAGACCATAACTAAAACTGTGAAATTATGAAAGGAAAAATCTCATTGTTAAAGGCAAGTAAACAGTAAAGGTAGTAGATCAACCACTTATAAAGCTAGTAGGAGGTTTCCCTGGTGGCGCAGTGGTTAAGAATCCGCTTGCCAATTCAGGGCACACGGGTTCGAGCCCTGGTCCAGGAAGATCCCACATGCCGCGGAGCAACTAAGCCCGTGTGCCACAACTACTGAGCCTGAGCTGTAGAGCCCGCAAGCCACAACTACTGAGCCCACGTGCCACAACTACTGAAGCCTGTGCGCCTAGATCCCGTGCTCCGCAACAAGATAAGCCACGACAATGAGAAGCCCGTGCACCGCAACGAACAGTAGCCCCCGCTCGCCGCAACTAGAGAAAGCCTGCGCACAGCAACGAAGACCCAACAGAGCCAAAAGTAAATAAATAAATAAATAAATTTATTTTAAAAAGCTAGTAGGAAGGTTAAAAGACAAAAGTAATAAAGTCATCTATATCCACAATAAGTAGTTGAGGGATACACGAAACAAAAATATGTAAAATATGATGTCAAAAACAGTAAACATTGCGAGGGGGGGAGGAAAAATGCAGGGTTGTTAAAATATGATCAAACTGAAGAGATCAGCAACTTAAAATAATCATGTACATATACAGATTTCTATATATAAACCTCATGGTAACCACAAACCAAGAATCTATAATAGATACACAAAAAAAGAGAGGGCTTCCCTGGTGGCGCAGTGGTTGAGAATCTGCCTGCTAATGCAGGGGACATGGGTTCGAGCCCTGGTCTGGGAAGATCCCACATGCCACGGAGCAGCTGGACCCGTGAGCCACAACTACTGAGCCTGCGCGTCTGGAGCCTGTGCCCCGCAACGGGAGGGGCCGCGATAGTGAAAAGGCCCGCGCACCGCAATGAAGAGCGGTCCCCGCACCGCGATGAAGAGTGGCCCCCGCTTGCCGCAACTAGAGAAAGCCCTCGCACGAACCGAAGACCCAAACACAGCCAAAAATAAATAAATAAATAATAAAGTAGCTATTAAAAAAAAAAAAAAATCATCCCCTCGAAAAAGTCTTAAAAAAAAAAAAAAAAAAAGGGAAAGGAATCCAAACATAACACTAAAGATACTCATCAAATCACAAGCAAAGAGAGCAAAAGAAGAAAGGAAGAAAGAAGAACTACAAAACACCACCACAACAATTAACAAAATTGCAATAAGTACATCAATGACTACCTTAAATGTAAAGCTGACAGGACTCATACGTTCTGATTTTAAACTTAATACAAAGCTACAGTAACAAAACAGTTCGAAACAGTGTGGTCTGGCACAAGGATAGATGTATTACCAATGGAATAGAATTGAAAATCCAGAAATAAACCCATACATCTATGGCCAGTTGATTTTTCACAACAGTGCCAAATCCATTCAATGGGGAAAAAAATAGTGTCTTCAACAAATGGTGCTGGGACAGCTGGATTTCCACATGCAAAAGAATGAAATTGGACCTTTACTTCACATCATATATAAAAATTAACTAAAAATGGAAAAACAACCTAAATATAAGAGCTAAAACTATTAAACTCTTAGAAGAAAACATAGAAGTAAATCTGTATGATATTGAATTTGGCAATGGATTTTTAGATATGACATCCAAAGCATAGGCGACAAAAGAAAAAATAAATTGGACTTCATCAAAATTTAAAACTTTTATGCATCAAAGGATGTCTTCAAGAAGGTGAAAAGACAACATACAGAATGGGAGAAAATACTTGCAAATCATATATCTGATAAGAGCTTAATATCCAGAACATATAAAGAAATCCTGCAACTCAATAACAACAACAAAAAACATACAACTCAGTTTAAAAATGGGCAAAAGACTTGAATAGACATTTCCCCAAAGATGATATACGAACAGCCGATAAACACATAAAAAGATGCTCAATATTATTAGTTACTAGGTAAATGCAAGTCAAAGCCACAGTGAGATAACAGTTCACACCTACTAGGATAGCTATAGTTTTTTTTTAATAACAAATATTGGCAAGGATGTAGAGAAATTGGAACCCCCATGCATTGCTGGTGGGAATTTAAAATGGTGCAGCCACTGTAGAAAACACTTTGGCAGTTCCTCAAAAAGCTAAACATAGAAGTACCATAGGATCCAGCAGTTCCACTCCTGGGTATATATCAAAATAATTGAAAGCAGGGTCTCAAACAGATACTTTTGCACCCGTGTTCATAGCAGCATTATTCACAGTAGCCAAAAGGTGGAAACAACCCAAGCGTCCATTGACAGATGAATGGATAAGCAAAATATAGTTCATACAAACATCAGAATATGATTTAGCTTTTAATAAAAAGGAATGAAGTTCTAATACAACATGGATGAACCTGAAAATATTTGCTCAGTGAAATAAACCAGACGAAAAGACAAATATTGTATGATTCCACTCAGGTGAACTACCTAGAATAGATAAATTCATAGAGACAGAAAGTGGAATAGAGGTTACCAGGGGCTGGGGGTGGGGCAGGGGGGAATGAGGAGTTATTGTTTCATGGGGACAGAGTTTCTACTTGGGAATGATGAAAAAATTTTGGAAGTAGGTAGTGATGATTGCAGAGCATTGTGAATGCAGCTAATGCCACTGAATTGTACACTTAAAAATGGCAAATGTTAGGTTATATATATTTTACCACAATTAAAAATTCTCCAAAAAAAAAAAAAAAAAAAGAGCAGAAGCTGCTAAACCTCTTAAGATCTAGGCTCAGAACTAGCCCAGCATCACTTCTGATGCATTCTGTTGGTCAGAACAAGTGATAAAGCCAGCTCAAATTCAAGTGATGGGGAAACAGACTCTACTTCTTTATAGGAGGAGCTACATATATTGTCCCCTTTTTCTCTCTTTATAAGACAAAGTATCAAGTCTGAGCCCATATTAGTCAATATTCCCAACAAGCAAATTCTGAGTCCAAAGCTTAGCCCAGAAAAAAATTTTTTATTGTGCTAAAACTTATCTGCTAAGTACTGAGAAGAGTCTTTTAATAAATTTAAATATGCAAAATTTGACTCTGAAGATATGACAACCACCCCCCCCCCCAAAAAAAATCACAGAGGTAGAATTGACAGCTGGTAAAAATTGGACAAAAAGAGTCCAATTAATGAATCAAATGTTTACTGCAAAAATCACATGGAAAAAAATGTTCCTGATAAAAATGATTTCACACTGAAAAAAAATTGGGAACGGTTTAAGTGCACTGAATAGCAAAGTGATCCAGCAATCTAATTGGCTAGATTCAGCTTAGGATTCAAAAGTCTTTTCCAACAGAAATGTGTTGGATTTTTTTCCCCACTGTGCTTATAAAAATGGAATCAAAGTGTCCCCAGAATAAAATCACCCTTTGTGTGAATACGGCAGAGTAAGGATGAGAGGGTCAGATGCCCTGTGCATCTTCCTAGTGTCTAACTTTATTCCCCAGACACCAGATGCCACTTCTCTCCTAGGCAAGGTCCCAGAAACGATCTGGTCATGACCTCTATCTGGGTGGCCTTGGACCCCACCCAGGTCTGTGCCTCTGCAGACCCCTCTGTCCCCCACCTCCTGTACCAGTCCAGGTTCTTCTGTTCCTTGGAAGTTGTGGGTCACATCAAACTGTTCTTTTCTGAAGGCAAACCCCAAGATTTGTCCTTTATGATGGCTTCTCACTCCTCCGCACTGAGGGACCACGGGCAGCCAGCTCAGAGATTGTCCTTTGGTGACTACTTGACCCTCACACCACATCCTGGTGTCACTCTTGCCCTCCTGACTTACCCTGCGTCCTATCTCTAACGTGCCCATAGGGGTCCTCCCCCCGCCTCCCAAGTCCACCCAGGAATCAGAGGACAATGTCCATAAGATTCTCTTCAGCTTCATACTCTGCAAATCCAAGGTCACCTTGGATTTGTCAAGGACTATGAAATGTCCAGCACATAAGCTTTAAAAGAAGGAAGGCAAATAGGGACTCCCCTGGCGGTCCAGTGGTTAAGACTCCACCCTTCCACTGCAAAGGGCATGGGTTCCATCCCTGGCCCGGGAACTAAGATCCCCCCACCAAAAAAAAAGGGAGGAGGAGGCAAAGATATGCTTTTCTTTTCTTTTCTTTTTCTTTTTTTTTGGCCCTGTGGCACGTGGGATCTTAGTTCCCCAACCAGGAATGGAACCTGGGCCCTCGACAGTGAAGGCATGGAGTCCTAACCACTGGACAGCCAGGGGATCAAAGATATGTTCTTTTTTATATATATATAATTTCATTTATTTATTTTTGGCTGCGTTGGGTCTTTGTTGCTGTGCATGGGCTTTCTCTAGTTGCAGTGAGCAGGGGCTACTCTTCCTTACGGTGCACGTGCTTCTCATTGCAGTGGCTTCTCTAGTTGCGGAGCATGGGCTTTAGGTGCACGGGCTTCAGTAGTTGTGGCACAAGGGCTCAGTAGTTGTGGCACACAGGCTTAGTTGCTCCGCAGCATGTGGGATCTTCCCGGACCAGGACTCAAACCCATGTCCCCTGCACTGACAGGCAGATTCTTAACCACTGCGCCACCAGGGAAGTCCCAAAGGTATGTTCTTTTTTTAAAAAATGGGATATGCGGGTATATGGGCATGTGGGGGAGAAGGAATTCATTATAATTATTTTTACCACAGAGTTTTTAGAAATACGCTTGGAAGCTTTTCTTAACAGTTCCAAAATTTTAATAGATGCAATGTACAATAGATAGTAAGAGAGAGGGAGAGAGGGAAGACACAGAGAGGGAGTATAGACAGCGGCAGAGAGGGTGTAGACAGATTCAGAGTAGAGACAGAGACAAAGAGAGAATAGACAGAGGCAAAATGTAGACGGGACAGAGCGTAGACAGAGGCGGAGACGGATGGACAGGGGCAGAAAGCGTGGCTGTATGTCATTCACCGCTCCCAAAACCAGAAGGAACCCCCTACCTACTATTTAGGAGGTTGAGATCTCAAACCTCAGAAGGTCCTGACACTCCCCACTCTGGGTGCCAGCCTTCCCCGTTTCCATTTCTGTCTCTCCGTTTTGAACTTACGATGTCACCCTCTCTTCTGTGACAGGGTCCTTCCCTGCCCCACACCCCTCCAGGGCCCACCCCTGCATCTTGGGGTGGGAACTTGTCCTTTTCTCTGTCTTGCCCCCTATACGTAACTGCCTCTACATCTCCCTCCCCAGCCTGAGCGATCCCCCCACCCTTCCCTTTCCTGTGAATAATCTTGGGCCCGCCATTCATTCATTCATCAAACATTTATAAGCAGTTCCCATGTTCTGGGCCCCTGCTCAGCAATGCCAGGGACGCCCTGACCTAGGCCCTGCCTTCCCCCGCCCCCATCTATCTAGGAGGGGTGGGGGATGGGAGGGCCATGTAAGCAGTGATAACAGCGTGCTCTGAGTTTGATGGGGGAACATAAGACACTGTCAGCCTCAGAGAAGATACCTAACCCGGCCTAGACTAGAGAATGGAACAGGCCTGAGTCTCCGGTGTGACACCCTGACCACCCAAAGCCCCGCCCTCAGCACAGAGCCGGGGTCAGAGAAGATGTGGTCCCTCAGCCTAAGGGATTTCTGGCAACGCCCCTTCTCAGACCCAACCCATTAGCCTCTACCTGATCTGCCGCCGCCCCATCACTGATCTAGGCCACGCCCTTCTCAGCCCCTCCCGTATTTCATTCACACCAGGCCTCAAGCCCCACCGCCCGGGAGGCTAGCCTCACACGATCTCGTTGGCCAGAGAGCGTCACTTCACCGCCCTCCTTCAGTGTCATTGGCTCCCTAGGTGTCAATCTTCTTTATAGAGGCCCAAGAGTTACCATGGGCGAGGTTTGAGGGGCAGATAATAATGGCCGTCCCAGGGAGTCTCGTTATTGGGCAAAAAGCCCGACTCTGGGCGGGGCTTAGAGTCAAACGCTGGCCTGCCTCTGTCTGGGGTTCCTCAGGGACCCAGCCTTCCCTCAGAGACACACCCCTCTCTCCTTCCTATTGGCCCGGCCAAGTGTTGATCAACAGGATTCCACATTCCGATAGGCAAAACACCCCGTCCTTCACTGCTTCCCTAATTTCAATTCGCTTCTCTCCTTAAAGGCGGCAACCTTCTGGCCGTACCCAGGGCCCTCGCCCTCCTTACGGAGTGACCATGGATTGGCCAGACACCCCGTCACTCCTGGCCAGCGGGCGGAGCCAGAGCGCCTGGGGGCGGTGAATTGGCTGACTGGGCTTCGGGGGCGGGGCAGCGGCTCCTGTCAGCGGGTGAAATGGCAGCGACAGAGCCGGTGGCGGCCGCGGTCCCGGGGGGCGGCTGAGGGGGCCGGGCCGGGCTGCGGGACGAGAGACGCGGCGGGGCCCGGGACGGCGGCGCGGCCCGGGACGGCGAGGCTCGGCATGGCTATGGCGGCGCGCTCTTCGCAGGTAGGTAGGCGGCGCGGGCCGGGCCTCCCGGGCGCCTTCTCAGGCCCGCGGCTCCGCGCTGCGGCCCACGGGGGCCGGGCAAGACTGGGACTCGGGCCCCCTCGCCCCGGAACCCACGCCGGGAGCCCTCGGCACTCCCAGCACGGACCCTGGCCGTCAGCCTCGGGCCCTGGCGCCTGCCCATCCTCGTTCCGACGCTTCCCGACCCCTCAGGGCCCCTCCCACGACTTCTCCGGGCGCCCTCCTCCCCCACGCCGCCCCCTCCCCGGGAGGCCCCCTCAGGCCCGTGACCCCCGCTGACCCTCTTTACTGACCCTCAGGACCCCTTCCCGGACCCTTCAGGGCTCCCCCAGTCCCCACCCCGCAGACCCGGCCCCTACGAGCGCCCCCGCAAGCCCAGGACCTCTGCCCTCTCTCTGTCCCGATCCCTCAAGACCCCCTTCATCTGTAGACCCCTTGCCACGCCATCCCTCCCCTCACTTCACATCCTATGTCTGGGCCCAGACCTGCCCCCACCCCCAAGGATACCCGTCTTAGAGCCATACCCCTCCCTTCTGACCGCACAGGACCCCTCCCCAGCCTCTGTAAATCCGGATTCCTGCCCGCAGGCCTCACCTCAGCCTGCTGGGCCATCTCCCACCCCCAGCAGCCCCATGCCCAAGGGCACCCCTGAAAGCCACTCCTCAGGGTCCTCGTCGCACACACACCCTGATCCTGACTCGTCTTGATCCCTACTTCCTGAAAATCCACCCTCACCTCATGCTCAGGACCTCCCAGCAGATGTTCTGAACCCCACTCCCCACCCAAGGGACACCCACCTCTGTGAGGGCCCCACTCACACACACAAGCGCACACACACACACACACACACACACACACACACATCTGGGAGGCAACAGAGCAAAACCCATGAACCCCCAACATCTCATACTGATAGACACCCTGGGCCCCTCACACACAGACATTCAGGAGCCCTTCACACACACGCACACACACACACGGACAGACACACACACACACGGACAGACACTTGGATCCCCAACACACGCAGAAAAACTTAAGACCTCCAACACAGAGCCAGGCAATTGGGACCTGCCCCCCTCCACGCGCCCACACACACACACACACACACACACACACACACACAGAGCTCCTCAGCACTTCAGCACCCCTCCTTGGAATTCACCTGCCCAGGTCCTCCTGGAGGCCCCAGCAGCTCCCAGCTCAGGCCGAGACTCAGAGACATGAGCTCCCTGCCCTGCCCCAGGCAGCCGGCCTTCCCATCCGCACCAGCCTCCCTGAGCCCGTGCCCCCACTGGGGCCCTGGAGGTGGCGGGGTGACCCAGAATCTCCCAGCACCCCTGTGGACACCTGCCCCAGGCCTCTTCCCCTTTATTCATCTCCCCCGCTTTACCCTTCTTCAAAGGGAAGGATGCCCTCTCTCTCCCCTACACCAGTCTCCCCAGAAGAGCCACTGCCTGCCCCCTCATTTCTGCCAGCCCTGGCAGAGGGGTAGGGGTGGGGTACCACCTGCTCCTGGCCCCGGTCCTGAAGTCTGACCAGACTGGTAGGACCAGCATCCTGACCCCATCACGCCCGCTGGCCTCAGATGGCAGGGCCAGCCCCTGACAGCCCCGAGAACTCTTTCACCCACGACTGGCGTGTCATGCCAAGATGAAACAGCTTCCTTCGATCCTGGCATTTGAGACCCAGTGGGGCTGGGTTTGGGCCTGCCAGAAGCAGACAGCTCTTTGTTAAGGAATATTTTCAGAAGGGAAAAATGTGTTGAAGAGGCTCTGGTGGAACACGAGTGAGGAGTTGGCTTGGTTTTTTTTCCCTCAGCCGGGCTGGGATGGATCTGGGGGACCCATGTCGTCGTGTCTTTCCAAGTGTACTGGCTCTTCCCGCCCATACAGCCCACACCCTCGGGTCCAACCTGTGGGTTCCCCTGGGCTTCTGTGGTCGGCTGCAGGTGGTTTGGTTTGACTGCAGGTTGGGATGAGGCAAGTCAAAGAGGAGGGCAGATCACAGAACTGGCGAGACAGCGCAGCCAGGACCGCAGGGACTGAGAAGGAGCCCCAGGTCCTGCCTGAGGGGAATCCAGATCAGGCCAGCACTGCCTGTCTGACATAAGCGTGCCTGGAAAACCCCAGAGGAACAAGCCCAGGCTTCTTTGTGGATATTTACCAGTGGATTCTGGATGGCTCTGGGGAAAAGCGCATCTAAGCTTGGGGCCTTGACTTACCCATCTAGAAAATGGGGAGAGAAATCCCGAGACCAGGACTTTGTACTTCAGGGGAGCCAGAGAGGTTAGGATGTGGCCCTGAATGTGCCCTGGGCACCATGTGGAAGGGGTCAGTGGGGTCCAGGAGGGCAGTCGCCCACCTGTGGGTGCTAGCAGAGTCACTGGGCATCCTGGGCCCCTGGTTGGAATTAGCTGACGCCTCAGTGGATAATGGCTGTCTTTCCATGGCTGAGCCAGTTTACATCAGGGCTAAGAGACAGTTGGTTGTGGGATTTGTGGCCCCACAGGGACCTCCCAGGGGGGCAGAGGGCAGTCGGGTGCCTGCTTGCTGGCAGTGCCCACACCCCACGTAGACCTCTGACGCTGGGCGGGGAGAGGTTTGTTCTGCCCACGTGCTGAAGGGAGGAGTGAACGAAGAGACTTCTGAAGGTCACGAGGCACACAGGAAACAAACTCCACGGCCTCCCCAGGGGGGACTTTGTGCAGATGCAGTGGGGTCAGAAGCCTCCCCGGGATAGACTGTGGACTCCTTAGGAAAACACGAGAAGGCTCCCGGGAAGGGCTGGTGAGAGACATCAGTGCCCTTTACCCTAGACTGGGGGGCCGGGGCCGGGTCTTTGTGCACGTGCTTTTGATGGGTGCAGGGGGAACGGAGGATTGTGCTCTAGTTTCCTCTTGCAGAATATGGGTGCTGGTTGTTCCGGATGAGGCCCCCACCACGTACTGGGAATCGAGTCAGGGACTGGGGTGTGAAGGAACGTCAGGGGTGGCCCCTGCCCTGCATCTAAAGACCCTCTCCACGTCAGCAGGCGAGAGCTGAAACCAGGAGCGCACACTGATCAGGCCGTGCTGCGCACCAGGCCCCGTACCAAGCCCCACTGACATACTATCTCATTTAATCCCCCCAAACCACCCGGAGGGACCAGCATTCCAGCCCGTGCCCTTACCACCCCATCCCGTGTGGAAGCAGGAGACAGACTAATGGGCAGCATGCTGTGGAGCAGAGAAAAGGGCCTGGCGCATCCGCGGGGCATCAGGGAAGGTGGAGCAGAGGTGACACACGAGTTGGGAGAGGAGCTCTCTGGGCAGGCGTGGCAGGGGGGGATGTTCCAGGCAGCCCAAGTGCTTGGAAGATGCCCAGGCGGCAGGAGCAAGCATGGTGCATGCAGGGAAGCGTGCCTTGTTTGGTGGGTTTCATCCTATAGGCCTTCGTGTCCCAAATGCCATCCACGGGGCACACACCATGGGGCGCTCCCTGGTCAAAGGGACCAGTATCTGGAATTGAACTTGGAAAGGCAGCAAACCTCCCCCACCACCGCCCCCCGCCCAGGGACGTCTGCTGCACACATGTTCTAGAAGCCAAACAGAGGGCAAGAGGGAGGTTAGTTAGGAGAACTAACAACTCACCAGGGCTGGGGAAGAGATTGATCCCTTCCAGGGAGATTTCAAGAGCCCCACTGGCACTTTTCTTTCATTTCTCAGCGCACCGTGATGTGTTTGTGAGATTGTTTTTTGTTGTTGTTTTTTATCTTTTGGCCATGCCACGCGGCCTGTGGGATCTTAGTTCCCCACCGAGGATGGAACCCGTGCCCCCTGCGTTGGAAGCATGGAGTCTTAACCACTGGACTGCCAGGGAAGTCCCTGCGAGATTGTTTCATTGAGGGCTATCTCCCAGCCCAAGAGTCCCACGAGGGCAGGGCACATGTCTTGTTTGTTCATAGTTGAGTCCTAGGCGAGAACAGGGCACGTAACAGATGCCTAGTAGACACTTGGTTGATTTTAGGAGCTGACAGTCCTCCCCACTCACCCACTTCTGAAAGAGGGCCTGGATCTCTTCTGCAGAAAGAGGTCAGATCCATCTGCTTGGAGAGCCCCCAAAGGCAGGGCCAACCCACCTCGCCCTGGGCCCTGGCCCAGCCAGCCTTTGCAGCAGGAAAGATACCATCTTGGCTTTGAAGAGCCGAGAGCCTTTACAAGATGCCACTTCTCTTATCCACCTGTCCCTGGAAGGCTTATGAGGGCTTTAAATTGTTTCCTTTGTCATTCTCAGGGATACTGAAATATAGAGAAATCAGGGATTTGCCAGGAAGGAACCTGTGATGGTGGCAGAAAGTAGCTGCTGACATGCAAGGTAGTAAACTTTTTTTTAGGATTCCACAGGTCCTTCCACAGCTGATTTTAGTCTGAAGGTACTTGCCGCTGCTGCTATTACTACCAATAACAATGATTTTAGTTTTATTGCGTTTAATATTTAAACAGGGCCGCCACGTAAGGGGTGGGCCTGCTGAGGAGGGGAAGTTTGTTTATTCAGTCCACAAATATCAGATGCCTTATGGTACACTAGACTCTGGGGATCCACTAGTAGGCTAGCCAGCCCCTGCCCTCATGGAACTTTCCACCCAGAGGGAAATAAATATCATGAGCCAGCTCCTGTCCTAAGTACTTGACAGGTTTTAGCTCATCTATTCCTCCCAACAAAACCTGTGAGGTCGGTACTATCATCAGCCCTGTTTTCAGATGAGGAAACTGAGACAAAGCACATTGTACCCAGATCAGAAAGATAGAAAAGTAGGTGAGGAGGGATTTGAACCCAGGCTGCTGGCCCTGAAGTCCTCCCGGGAGGCCAAGAGATCTGGGATCATTTATCCACACACACAGCCATGGAGGAAGGTACATGGATGTGGAAACATCCCGGGTGGCACGGAGGAGCGGCTAGAACTGGGGACAAGAGGAGGGCCGGCAGTGACTGCTGAATTCCAGCAGCCGTCCTTGTTACCTGAGGGGCAGCTCGCCCATCAAATGCCCACCCCATGGCCAAGGAAAAGACCCGGAGACGTCAGGCCGTCTCCGCAGGAGTCGGGGTGGTCTGAGTGGCCCAGCTGATAGTCTGTCAGTCTGAGCAGATGGGGTCACGTGGCATCTTTCAAGACTTCAGATTTAGAAATGACTCTGGGTCCCCATAATCATTAGAGGTAGAGGATCAGAAGCTGGGCTGGTAGGGGGTGGGACATGGAGGCGGGGTGGGTAGGAAAGCAAAAGTAAAGGAGTCTTGGGGTCTTCTGCCTGCCTCTGAAAGATGGCACACACACACTCACTCACTCTACCTGTTGAAAAAGAGTAACTCATTTACTGAGTGCTCACTGCACTCAGTGTTTTACGTAGGTTGTTTCTAAAGTCATTGAATGCAGAGTGACAGCTCAGCTGATCAACTTGGGGCAAAGGCTCTGGAGTCAGAAATCCAAGTGCAGGGAGTTCCCTGGTGGTCCAGTGGTTAGGACTGCACTTTCACTGCTGAGGGCACAGGTTCAGTCCCTGGTCGGGGAACTAAGATCCTGCAAGCCGCTCAGTGAAAATAAAATGAAATGGTTTTTTTAAAAATACGTGGGTCACTCAGTATTTAAAGAAAAAAAAAAGAAAGAAAGAGAAAAGAAATCCAAGTGCAAATCCTTCTTCCTCTACGGCCTTGTCAGGAGACCCAGTGAGCAACTCTCTACTCGCTAGGGCACCTCTCACATGTTATAAAACTGTCCTTTACGTTTCTGTCTACCCTGGTACAGAATCTTCTTTTTTTTTTTTTTTTTTAATTTTAAAAATAGACTTTAGTTTTCAAAACAGTTTTAGCTTTACAGAAAAATTGAGAAGATCAGGACTTCCCTGGTGGCACAGTGGTTAAGAATCCGCCTGCCAATGCAGGGGACACGGGTTCGAGCCTTGGTCCAGGAAGATCCCACATGCTGCAGAGCAACTAAGCCTATGCTCCACAACTACTGAGCCTGCGTTCTAGAGCCTGCGAGCCACAACTACTGAGCCCGCGTGCCAAGAACCTGGTCTCTGCAGCAAGAAAAGCCAACGCAATGAGAAGCCCGCGCACCGCCACGAAGGGTAGCCCCCGCTCGCCGCAACTAAAAAAGCCCACGCACAGCAACGAAGACCCAATGCAGCCAAAAATAAATAAATAAATAGATGTAATCTCTCATCATTTCTTAAAAAAAAAAAAGAAAAATTGAGAAGATAGTACAAAGCATTCCCACAGACCCCACACTCACAGCCAGTTTCCCCATATTAGTAACATCGTCTGGTAAGTTTGTTATAATTAATGGACCAATATTGATACATTATTATTAACTAAAGTCCATACTTTATGCAGATCTCCTTAGTTTTTCCCTAATTTCCTTTTTCTTTCCCAGGGCCCCTTCCTGGATCCCGTAGGACATTTTGTCCTCACATCTCCTGAGGTTCCTCTTATCTGGGACAGTTTTCGTAGGCTTTCCTTGTTTTTGATGACTTTGACAGTTTTGAAGAGGACTAGTCAGGAATTTTCTAAAGTGTCTCCTAATCTGGATTGGTCACATGTTTTCCTCACAGTCTTGGGGAGAAAGGCCCAGAGATGAAGTGCCCTTCTCATGTCAGCGTATCAAGTGCACATGCTCTCAACATGACTTATCACTGATGGTGTTGACCTTGATCAGCTGGCTGAGCAGCACAGGGGTTTTTCTCTTCCTTCATCCAGCAGACATTGATTGAGCACCTACTAACGGCCAGATGCTGCATTAGGGGCTTGGAGTAGAAAATTAAGAAGATAGGCCTTTGCCCCCAGAAGGTTCATGACCCAGTAGGGCAGGCAGGCGTGTATAGTAGGAATTGCCATAGAATGTGTCTTGGGCTGGGGTATAGGGGTAGGTATTTTCGGGGAGAGGGGAGAGAAGTGAGCCAGAACCCTGGAGGTGGTCGGGGGCAGGGGGTGGTTTGCCAGGAAAGAGTTCACCGAAAAAAATCAGTTTCCTTCTTTTTCATGGTTGAATACCATTCCATTGTCTGGATGGACCACATTTCATTTATCCATTCATCCATCGACGTTTGGGTTGTTTCCACTTTCTGGCTATTGTGAATCGTGCTGCTGTGAACAACTGTGTACAGGTGGGACTTCCCTGCAGGTCTAGTGGTTAAGACTCCACGCTTCCAATGTAGGGGGCGCTGGTTCGATCCCTGGTTGAGGAGCTAAGATACCACGTGCGGTGTGGCCCGGCCAGGAAAAAAAAAAAAAAAAAGAATTAAAAAAAGAACTGTGTACAGGTTTTCCTGTGAATGTACGTTTTCCATTCTCTCAGGTAGATAACCTAGAAGCGGAATTGCTGGGTCATATTGGCAACTGTCTGTCTACCTTTTTGAGGAACTGCCAGACTGTTTTCCACTCTACCTCATCTTTTATTCCATGCGTTTCTCTCAGTCTGTAATAGAAAGTGCAGATGATCATCTCTTGGTCTCTGCCCGCCCGCCACCCCCGTATGCTCTGGGCGTGCAGGGGCTGCTTCTGTCTTTGCCCAGCAGTATTCAGCCCTCAGCATGGTGCCCAGGACCTGGCTGGCACTAAGGAAATACCGGTGGGTGGGCAGGCAGGTTCTATTCCTCCAATATTTCTCGACTCTCACGTTGTACCAGGCTCAGTGCGGGTCGCAGAAGTAGCAGGGACCCAGACAGTGGTGATTCCTACGCCGGTGGCAGAGCTGATTGAGCCATCCTGGAGCCAGTTGGCAATCTTGGCTGGTGCTCAGGAGAAAGGAGAAGATGGGGACGAGGGTGTCACAATCACCGACATGTATCTGGTCATTTATGTCCTGAAAGTGAGCTCACCGAGGGCATGAAGGGATAAGGGCCAAAGCAGGGCCTCTGGAGGAAGGGGCGCCAGGCTGGGCCGAGGCAGGAGGAGCCTCAGGAACCTGGCCTCTTGGAAACTAGGTGGGAGAAGACTTCAAGAAGGAAGAAGCATGGCTGGCAGTGTCCAAACGCCCCTGTGAGGGAGAGGAAAAGGGAGGTGGAGGGTCCCCAGCATCCTGACCTTTCTGCCCCCCGACCCCACCCCCAGCTCACCGGCAGTCTTCTCCCACCCCTCTGGCTTGGCTCAGCTTCCTAAGCCATGGGCCACCTTATAAGGGCGTGGTGGGCGGTGGTGCCAGCAGGGACGGCATTAGGTGGCCCACTGCCCACTCCGCAGGAGCCAGGAACCCCCTTCGGGTGGCTGCAGTGAATCAGAAGCAAAGGGCATTGAAATGGGGCCGTTGAGAGGCTGGGACCCCAGACCTGGAGGGCCTGTGTGTGGGTCTCAGAGGCCAGCGGCCCGTCAGCACTCGAGGGGACCTGCCTTGTCTCTGCGACTCTGTGCCCCTCCAGCAGGGGTAGGGCGGCCACGTGCCCTGGGGAGATGGGGGCTCATTCGCCTCGTTCCACTCCACATCCCTGCCCCTAGAACAGTGCCCGGCCCTCAGACGGCCCCCAGTAAGCGCCAGGGAAGGAGGGACTGAGGCGGTAAGAGTCCGGGCGCTCTGGAGAAGGGACAGGGCTGCTCACAGAGCTAGGAGGGCAGTGAGCCCATGTCCATCCGTATGTACTCGGTTCCAGGCGTGGCGAGACCTGGTCAGTGCAGGAAGCATGCGTGTGTGTGTGTACGTGTGCACGTAGGGGCAAAGGGGTGTGTGGGTGTGAGATAGTGTGTGTGTGTATCTGAGCGTGTAGGTGTGCGACTGTGTGTGAGTGTATGTCAGAGCGTGTGTGCATGTGCACGCAAGACTGTGTGTGTAGGTGGTTCGTGAGTGTGAATGTATCTGAGTGTGTGGGGTGTGAGGTTGTGGGTAAGTGTGAGTGTGTGAGTGTGAAGGAGTGTGTGTCTCTGCGTGCATCAGGAGGATGGTTTCTGGGGCTGCGCAGCATTTAGAGAGTATGGGGATGAGTCAAGAGAAAGTTCCTGAGGGACCAGAAGGTTCTGCCTCTCAGGCTGCAAATTTAAGCCCTGAGTATTGAATACATTTTATTTCTTGTATGAAATACACATTAATTTGTGATAAGTATCTGAGCAAACTCTGCGAGTGTATTGCCCTAGTTGTTTCTTTTAATCGGAAACTCAGAGCTGAACCATTCTCTTGGGCTCTTTGCAGGCCAGGGTTGTGGTTGGGGGGGAAGGCAATGCGCTTCTGAGGCTGGGGTCCCCTGGGCTCAGCACGGAGACAGTGGGCCCCAGCCCCAGCCCTGGCCACGTGTGGTCTTTGTCTCCGAGGCCCCCACTACTCCCCAAATCCAGCTGTGCTTATGGGGCTCCAATCCTCGCCTCCACCACCTACTCCCCTCTCCCAGCTCTGAAGTTGGGAAACCTACGCGGCCTTCCCAGCCCCTCCCTGCTCAGAGAGATCCTTCCAAGTCAGCACTCCTTGTCCATGGCCCCTCTCTGCCCCGGGCCAGCCACAGACTTTGCGGGAAGCCCCGGAGCGGCCCCCGCTGGCCCTCTCTCAGGAATGATTAACTCCTGGCTTGGTGGCACACCGTGGCTTGGTCTTTGGGGCAGGTTGTCCCCGGCCATCTGGGCAACAGGAGGAAAAGGTCTTCTGCTTCTGATGGGAGCCATCGCCTAGAGTTTGTACCACTCACCAAAAGCTAGAGCCCTCAGTGCCCGACAAACTCGGGGGGCCGTCAGGGCCCAGAAGCAGAACCAGTGGCCCTGGGGAGCCACAGAGTCCTGGGGTGGGAGGGTTATGAGCCCCCCACTAGGTGAAAGAAAAATGGTGCCCGCTGCCCCTTGACAGGGGAGCACAAGGGAAGGAGACTAGAATCAAGTGCATGGCCAGGATCAAGTCCAGCTGACCTGTGGACCCTCGGGTGTTGGTTGGGGGCTGAGCTTGGGCTGTGGGAAGGTGCTCAGTGACCTGAGGGTGCCAGGCAGGTGCAAAATGGGCTGCTTTTCTCCTGTGACTGTCCTCCTGCTGCCTGGAGACCAGATGCCCCCTCTCCAGGACCTGGGCGAGGGCCCCTCTGTGGCTGAGCTGTCAGAGCCAGGTCAGGTGAGGGCCAAGGGGAGCCACACTTCAGACGCTGTTCCATTAGAGTCCAGAGCCTTTGCTTTCGGCACAGCCAGTGTCCCTGAAGCTCCCAGGAGGGTGGGGCTGGACCATCCCCAGGAGGAGTAGGAGAGATGGGCCGGCACCCACCCGGCACATGGCAGGCCAAGATCAGGATACTGATCAGAGCCTGTAGCTCTCACTCTGAGGCCATCAGAGCACAGATTCCTAGCACTTTGACATGTCCCTGGCTTCCCAGCCCAAGGGGAGTTGACTCTTCTGGCCATTGGCAGCACCAGACAATCAACAGTAGAGAATAATTGCTTGTGGCTGTGCCAGCAGCCCACTTTGGTTGATGAGACAGGGAAGGTCAGATGCCGAGGCAGGGCTCCCAGGACAGGCCGCAGCTGGGGACAGGGACCAAAGCTGTCAGGAACAGCCACCAAAGCAGGGGCATCGGCACCCCCAAGGTCGCAGCAGGGACCCTGAGTGTGACGGGGAGCCTTGGCCCCTGGCCCTGCTGAAGACTCAAGGGTGTCAGTTGAGACTTGGTGCTCATGCGCAGGGACAGCAGGACAGCTCAGGCGCTGGCCGTTGCCCTCCTGATTCCATCCAGGCATCTGGACTACCAAGGCAGGGATCCCAGTAGCCAGCCCCCGGGGCAGAAGGGGCCGGCCAGGCCGTCAACTAGACGGGGGCGCGTGGGGATGAGGAGTGACCAGGTGGACAGACCAGAGGTGGGAAGCCCGGGGTGAGGAAATGTCTCCGGGTGACCAGCAGGCTCACTGGTCCAGAGCCGGCGGGACGGTGTGGGCACCCTGCCCAAAGCTGACCACACATGTCTCTGGTCCCCAGACAGAGCTGTGACCTGGCCCTGCTCGCGGCTGAGGAGCCTGCCCACCATGGCGAGCCCCACTCTGAGCCCCGACTCCTCGTCCCAGGAGGCCCTGTCGGGCCCCACCTGCTCCCCCACCTCTGACTCCGAGAACCTCAGCCCCGATGAGCTAGAGCTGCTGGCCAAACTCGAAGAGCAGAACCGGTGAGTTGCGACCTGAGGGAAAGGGAGAGGCCCCAGGGGTACAGCCTGGGCCCCGAACAGAAGTTGCTGGTGCCACCTCACACTCAGAGCTAGGCCTGGCCCTGGGCCAAGTGACAGCTCCCACCAGAGGCGTGACAAGGATGTTTGCCGTCACCTCCCACCAGACGGTTCTCCCATTCAGATGAGGAGGCCACGGTATCAGGGGGCCCAGTGGACCTGGCCTTCACTTCTCTAGCCTTTGTTGAAGGGAAGAGTAAATCCTCTGACTCTGAAGTTGGCCCTTCCCACTTCTCCTCTGGCCCACCCCCTGTTTTAAAGTGTAGGTTTTATTATTATGCCAGTATGGCGAGGCCAGCAGATCAGGAGATGACTGCCATTAAAAAGACAGTTTGGGGAATTCCCTGGTGGTCCAGTGGTTAAGACTCCACGCTTCCACTGCAGGGGGCATGGGTTCAATCCCTGGTCAGGGAACTAAGATCCCCCATGCCTTGCAGCATGGCCAAAAAAAAAAAAAGACAGTTTGTTACACACAGATTCCAAGAGGAGGGGCACAACACGCCATGCACCATGCAGGGCCACCCGGGGAAGCACCAGGGTCAGTCAGGAGGCAGAGGGAATGAGAAAAATGTGGGCAAGAGCCTTTATTGTGGTTTCTGCCAGAAGGAATGGTGAGGCAATGTAATCAGGCTTAGGACTGGCTAGTCTGAATACCTTCAGCAAGCTGGGGGCATAGGGGCTGGGCCTATTTGTCTAGTACCCGGCCCTGGGGTGATTAGGGCAGAGGGATAGTGGCCCTGAGTGCAAGAGCCTAACAGGTGGGTGGTTTGTGGGTTCTGGATTGGTTGGTTTGCATAAGAAAAGTGCGCTAGCAGGCAAGTCCTTAATTATCTCTAGGAATCTGCTAGGCCTGGGAGGGGCAGTCCCTCCTGGGTCAGGGAGGCCCCAGACGTCAAAGCCTCAGAAATAGGTGGTTAATGCAACCCCTTGCTAGTTGGGTGCCCCCAGCCAGCATCTCACCCTCTCTGTACCTCGTCTGTAAACAAATCTTTACAAAACCCGCCCCACAGGGTTGGTACGAGACTAAGTGAGCTACTCCCCATGCTTCTCAGCCCAGGGCCGGGCACAGAATGGGACGCATGAATGGCAGCTTCTCCAGGGCTCCCGGGATCAGGACCAGGGCTCAGAGAGGTTAGGGCACTGGCCAAAGTCACTCAGCACGTGCCGCTCAGGAAAAATAACTTAGACCCAATCCCTGGTATCCTCTGGGACCCCAGGGAGGAGGGGCCAGGCTCTTTGGGACCCAGGGGCCAGGGTGGCAAGCTCCTGCAGCCTCCCCTCTCCCCCCCCACCACACCCAGGCTCCTGGAAGCCGACTCCAAGTCCATGCGCTCCATGAACGGCTCCCGGCGGAACAGCGGCTCCTCGCTGGTGTCCAGCTCCTCAGCCTCCTCCAACCTGAGCCACCTGGAGGAGGACACATGGATCCTGTGGGGCCGGATCGCCAACGAGTGGGAGGAGTGGCGGCGCAGGAAGGAGAAGCTGCTCAAGGTGGCGCAGGCGGCGGGGCTGGGCGGGCGGCCGGGGGGTGGGCAAGGTCTGCCAGGGGCCCCAGCACGAGCAAAGGGCAGGACTGGAGGTGTGTGGGCACTTTCGGGGTGCCTTGCCAGGGCCGGGGGGCTGGGTGTGGAGATCAGGGAGGGGCTGGCACCCCAGGCACCCTCCTGCTTCCCGCCCGCGAGTTCCATGATGCGCTGGGGCGGCGCATTCAGCCTCGTGGACTCCGTGTGCCGTGCAGTGGCTCGGCCGAGCTCTGGGCCCCGGGTGAGGCGTGGGTGGACCCGATCTCAGAGGCCGGGCTGGGCGGCCGTGGGGAGGCTGCGCTGGGATGGGGTCCGGCCCGGCCTCCCGATCCCACCCCCGACCCCCCCACCCCCGCTCTGACCCTGTCGCCAGGAGCTGATCCGCAAGGGCATCCCGCACCATTTCCGGGCCATCGTGTGGCAGCTCCTGTGCAGCGCCACGGACATGCCAGTCAAGAACCAGTACTCGGAGCTGCTCAAGATGTCCTCACCTTGCGAGAAGCTGATCCGCAGGGACATCGCCCGCACCTACCCGGAGCATGAGTTCTTCAAGGGCCAGGACAGCCTGGGCCAGGAGGTGCTCTTCAACGTCATGAAGGTGAGGACCCCTGGCCCCACGGAGAACCGCTGCGGTCACCAGGCCCGGCAGAGCCCTGCCCTGACTCGCATGTGTTCCCTCGCAGGCCTACTCCCTGGTGGACCGGGAGGTGGGCTACTGCCAGGGCAGCGCCTTCATCGTGGGCCTGCTCCTCATGCAGGTAGGTGGCCTGGGCCCAGCCCCTCCCGGCTCTGTCTGCCCCCAGGAGGTGGACAAAAGGAGAGTGTTCCCTCCATCCAGTGTCCTCCTAGGTCAGAACCTCCCTCTGTGTCCACCTGTGACCTCTGACAGTCTCCCAGCCAGGCCTCCAGGGGGTGAGCACAGAGGGCTGGCCACCTGTTCTGTCCCCTATCTCGTCCCAAGATTGGAGGGAGGGGTAGGCCGTCCTACTCAGTCACCTCCCAGGGTTGGATGGGACACTCAGGCTTAGGTCAGCCAGTGTGATGTTTATGGGGCTTGGGGTTTCCTCCAGAGAATCCAGCAGGCTTAGGAGGGGGAGAATGGAGACGGCTGGGAATGGACCAGAGGATGCCGCCACCGTGGGCTCTGGAGGTGGCCAGACCTGGGGTTCAAGTCCCAGCTCCACTGTTTCCTGCCAGGCGGCCTTGGGCAGGTGACTTCAGCCTCAGGAGGCTTCCTGTCATTGAAACAGGGTGATGATATTTACCAGAGAGGTTTGCTGTGTGGGTCCGGGCAGCCCGGCACTGTCCACGTTCCATAAAAGTAAATGGAGCAGAGACAAGCGAAGCCATAAGAAGAGCAGTGGGCGCCCCCGCCCCCCCCACCCCCACTCACAGCCCCCTGCCCGCCCACCCCCAGATGCCTGAGGAGGAGGCCTTCTGTGTGTTCGTGCGGCTGATGCAGGAGTACCGCCTGCGGGAGCTCTTCAAGCCCAGCATGGCAGAGCTGGGGCTCTGCATCTACCAGTTCGAGTACATGCTACAGGTGAGTGGGCCCAGGGGCGGTCCCGCCTGCCCCCCCCCTCCAGCAGCCCACACATACGGGTGCTAACGTCGGCCGTCCCAGTGAGTCTCTTTGACTGAAAATTCCACGCCTGAGAAATCACATCCAGACGTTCCAGCTCAGAGAGGGGCTCTACTCCCCAAGGGGCCGTAAAGCACTGCCCTGAAGGATGCTTTGAGGGACCAGGCAGGGGCCAGCCCCTTCCAGTGGGGGCTCCTCAGAGCTCGGGGCTCCCAGAGCCATTGCGGCCAGGGTGGACGGGTCAGTCCGGCTCAGACACACCCACTGCGCCCTCCTGTCTGCTCCCTGGTGTGGCAGAAGGAGGGAAGGTGTTGTCTGCCTGCCTTTGCTGATTACTGGAGAACCGCAGCCGCCTCTGTTTATAAATAGCAGCCCCACAGGGCCCGCTCCTGGCTGGCAGAGAGAGCCGGTATACGTGTGTACACACACTCACACACACACACACACACACACACACACACGCTGGCCTGCTCTGGAAGCCGGTCGCAGGTGGGGCGGGGCAGCTCTGCGCCACAGTGGGCAGGACACGCCCAGTCGTGAAAGCCCCCTTCCTCAGGCCCGGAGGATGAGGAGGTGCCGTCGGTCGAGGGGACCGGTAGTGCCAGCAAGCAGGTGTTCCAGGGCCACACAGAAGGAGCAATCCCACCCCAGGCTGGGCAGCTGAGAGCTCCTGTGGCGAAGGAGCTGGCCGCCACCAGAGAGCTCCTGAGTCAGGAAGCCCGGGGCAGGCGGGGGGACAGCCTGAGGGTCTGTTCTCCCAGTGAAGGACCTCCAGGGAGTCCTACCGCCTTCTCCAGCCTCAGTTCCCGCAGTTTCTGTCGCTTTCCAGCAGTCTGAAGTTCAGACCAGTCAGACAGGCATCCCTTGAGCGTTGCTGGGCACAAAGCACAGAGCATTGTGGGGGGCGGTGGTGAGGGTCCCACGGGCAGCTGGGCCTCCTGCCATCCCTGCCATGTCCCCACCTAGTGCTACTCAGAGCTCTGGGGTGCTGCCGCCCCACCCAGAGACAGTGCGGGGGACTGCCCAGGGCAGGTCAAGGAAGGCTCCCTGGAGGTGCAGGCACTGAGGCCTAGCGCTTCCGGTGGAGGGAGCCTGTGGGTGCTGACAGCTGTGCCCAGCACCCTCCTCATGGTGCCTGGCCTCCTCCCCCCACCCCAGGAGCAGCTCCCGGACCTGAACACCCACTTCCGCTCCCAGAGCTTCCACACGTCCATGTATGCCTCCTCCTGGTTCCTCACGCTCTTCCTGACCACCTTCCCACTGCCCGTCGCCACGCGTGTCTTTGACATCTTCATGTACGAGGTGAGGACCACATGCCCCTTCCTCTCCTGGCCACTCTGGATGGAGTGACTCACGCCCCCAGTGGAAACGATTCCAGGGCTCAGGGAGGGGTCAGAGGGCTCCCCAGGAGAGCGTGACCAGAGATGCACTACCCCTGCCTCCTTCACAGGGCCTGGAGATCGTGTTCCGGGTGGGCCTTGCCCTGCTGCAGGTGAACCAGATGGAGCTGATGCAGCTGGACATGGAGGGGATGTCCCAGGTGGGCCAGGAGGGCCAGGGCGGGCAGGCTTGCCCCCCAGCAGGGGCACCTGGGCAGGTGGAGCCCTTCTGAGAGATGGGGAGGCCCTGGACTTCCTGAGTGCCCTGATCCTTTCCCATCACCTCTGCCCCCCCGAGGTCTCCATGGAGGACCAGGGTGGGTGGGTGCCCAAGGAGCCCCAGGCTCTGCCAGACACAGCCCAGGGCCAGCAACCTGGTAGCAGGGAGAGAGGAAGGCCTAGGCCGAGCCCTGGGAGTCCCCCCGCTTCACCTGCCCCCAGCTCTGTGTCCCCAGAGCCTAACATGGCAAATAGTAATACTGGCCAAACCAGGAGGCGTTGGGTGTGGTTTCGGCCCCAGCAACTAGGCCGGGCGAGGGCACAGGAGGGAGTGAGGGGTCTGGGGCAGACTCTCGCCCTGCCCCACCACAGCCTACCCCAGCTGCCCTGCCTGCTGAGAAGAGGCCGGCCTGCATCTCACCGCCATGTCCCCATCATGCAGGCCCCCGCCCCCTCCCAGCGTCCTCCAGCTGGTGCTTCAGGGAAGAATGCACAAAGGCCACAGTTGTGTCCACGAACACGGGCATCCATTGTCCGCAGCTGCCAGAGGGGGCCAGCTGGGCTAGGGAGCGGGAGCCAGCCTGGCCCCGAACTGCAGCAAGCTGTGTCCACCCGGCAGCTTGCACTTAACTCTTTGCGGAGGTTCCAGGGGCCCCAGGCGAGCAGGCAGACCACTGAGGGGTCCCCCCTCTGGCTTCCTCCGCACCACCCCGATCCTTCAGCCTCTTCCGTCTCCTCTCACTGCCCTGGGGCAGCGGCATGTCTCCCCCTTCTTCCGTGAAGGTCCTCTGTGCTCGGACCCCACCCCCACCCACACCTGGCCTTCGCCCTCAGGAGCTCCCGAAGCCCGCTTTCCCTGCAAACAGAGGTCCTGGCTGCAGGCAGCTCCTTCTCACGAATCCTGCTTCTCACACTCGCTCACTCGATCCACACAACAGGCCAGGTGATGGCGGGCGCCCAGGCCGACCGGCTCTGGCCGTCCCTCCTGGTGTACCCAGGCCCTCCTCCAGGGAAGCAGGGTGCCGCAGGGGCTCGGGTGGCCCCAGGCGGTCAGGGCCCCTGTGTCCGTGACCACCCGTGTCCCCACAGTACTTCCAGAGGGTAATCCCCCATCAGTTCGACAGCTGCCCGGACAAGCTGATCCTCAAGGCTTACCAGGTCAAGTACAACCCCAAGAAGATGAAGAGGTCAGTACCGGGAGGCCAGGGTGCTGGCAGAAAGGGGGTCCCCGAGGGTGAGACAGTGAGCACGTCGGCCCTCCCCTCTGCAGGCTGGAGAAGGAGTACGCAGCCATGAAGAGCAAGGAGATGGAAGAGCAGATCGAGATCAAAGTGAGCCCCCTGTTGGCCTGGGCAGGGCTGGCGGGAAGCAGGGGGGCGGTGGGGGGGGGCTTGATGGTGGTGGTGGATATGCCCTTGGGAGCCCCCTCGACGGCCGCTAGAGGGCAGCCCACCCAGCGCGGGCCACACAGCAGGGGGTCCTTAGGCTCTGAGAGGTGGTCCCTCGGCCTGCCTGTCCTTTCACTCACCACCAGGCCGGCATGGGAGCAAGGGCCACCCCCCCCACCCCCAGCATTGGGGACACGGTGGTGAACAGGTCCACTGAGATTCAACCTCCAGCCCTTTCCCCTCCCGGGGGTCTGAGGGTGGGACTGAAAGGTCCAACCCTCTCATCACAGGACTGGGTCCCCTGGCAACCAGCACCATCCTTAGGTGATGGGGGGTGGGGTGGGGAGGGCTTTCCAAAAGTCATCTCATTAACATAACAAAGACGCCTTTATTCCTCTCCTCACTTAGGAAATTCCCAGGGTTTTAGGAGCCTGTGCCAGGACCAGGGACAAAGACCAAGTATATATTCCTTGTAAATCACAACATCATAGAGGGTTTTCTGGGTGTGCAGAACCTCTGAACCCAGATGTCCCTCCATCTCCTTCCCTCTGCTTTCATCCCTTCAGACGTGATTTTGGTTGTTCCCTCAACAGGCGTTTAGTGAGCACTATGTGTCAGAGTCACAGCAGGACTGAGGCCCCCCAGTCCAGTGGAGGTGGGGGAAAGACACAAACACAAACACCAGCACAGCCTGGCTCTGTCCTCTTCAGTGGCAGAGTCCCACAGTGGCTGGGACTGGAGTCCCACAGACCAGAGTTCAAATCCCAGCTCTCCTGCAGACCAGCTGTGTGACCTGCCGGGAAGGTGAATTCACCTCTCTGAGCCTCAGTGTCCCCTTCTGCAAAATAGGGATGACGCTCTCCTGTTCAAATAATTATTATTATTAACCACCACCATCATCGTCATCCCGACCGCCTCTAGAAAGGCAGAGACAGAACCTAGATTCGAATCCAGGTCACCTGCCACCCATACCTGAGTGGCGAAAGAGGGCATCATTGCCCCGGCCCTGTTTGTAAGTTTTTGAGAAATAGTCTTGTGTCCTGAATTTTTAAGCATCTCCCTTTCTCAGGAATGGCAGCTTTACTGATGCACCAGTCCAAACGTGTATGTTTTGCTCATGCACAGACAAGGGCCTGCTGCCATATGGTGACCATGATGGCTCAGCAGTAGGGAGGGACACAGCGGATCCTTAAACCACATGCCCAGCCTGGAAATTTATAACGAGAGGAGACTGCGTGCCCAAGGGCAGGGCAGATGCCTTCTCCCCTGACCCAGCCCTGTGCCCTTGCACCTTTTGCCTGTTTAAAAATGTACCTGGGATTTGTTTTAATCAGGTATGGTGAGGTGACAGACACAGAGACAACTGCCTTCAAAAGAAGAGTTTATCACTCACAGGAGGGGGCACACCTCTGCACGCAGGGCCACATGGGGAAGCACCAGGGAGGGTCAGGAGGCAGAAGAAGAAAAGCATGGGCCAGAGCCCTTATTGTGGTTTCCACAGGAAGGGATGGGCGAGGCAGGGTAGGCAAGTTCAAGAGAGTTCAGGATTGGCTAGTTTGAATAATTTCCAGGCTCTGGGCTATAGGGGTGGTTCCTAGCTGTCCTGGAACAATTGAGAGCAGGGGAAATACTAGCGTGGTGTGCGAGAGTTAGATAAGGGCGGTGGGTGGGGGCATGGGCTCTGGATTGGCTGGTTTGCCTGTGGAAGGCAAGCTAGCAGGCAGGTTGTCTACTCTCCCTAGGAGTTAGCTAGCCCTGGGAGGGGCAGCGTCTCCAGGACTAGCAAGGCCGCAGGATGTCAAAACATCAAAAATACAGAAAAAAAGGGACTTCCCCGGTGGTCCAGTGGTTAAGACTCTGCGCCCCCACTGCAGGGGCCACAGGTTCAATCCCTGGTTGGGGAACTAAGAGCCCGCATGCCGCATGGCAAAAAAAGAAAAAAAAAATTTAATAGTGTGATTAGTACATAGGCCCCTGTAGTCCTTGTTCACGCTCTGTCTGGTTTTCCCTTGGGAGGAAGAGGAGAGCGGTTAGTTGTTGGTCGGCACATCCAGCTCCTCCAGGGATGGCTGAGCTTGTGGCATCAATGCGTTGAGGCCAGAAAGGGGGCAGACATTCCAGGGGTCAGGGGTCAGGACTCTGGTTCTGGATCCCTATGAGCAACAGAGACCTGTGCCGGCAACGGCTCTGACCCCAGCGAGCCAGGAGCCTCGGGCAAGACACTGCCTGCCTCTGACTTAGTTTCCCCTCCCATGAAATGAGTCAGTGCCCATCAATCAAGTCTGCAACTCTCTCTGACCACAGTTGCTTCCTGGGAGTGTTCTGGGTGTTTCCATCACCTTTTTCTCCCCCGGTAGAAACCAGGCAATGTTCTGTGTGATCCGCAGGGAAGCAGGACCCTCACTAATCCGCCGATCAAAACTATTTCTATACCCACTGCTTAAGGGGTACGTAGTTAGAAACTAGGTGCAAGGCAGATGTGAACCTCCCCTGCTTCCCAAAAGGCTGTGAGGGAACCTAAAACCACAAATATGTAACCAAGACTACCAGCACAGGATGGAAGGCGGAAGCAAGGAGACCATCTCCAGAACCCCAGCCCGGGGAAAGTGACAACTCTTGGGTACAGCTGGCTCTCAGTGGGTTGCGGAAATGTAGTTGTCAAACTGAAAGAAGCATGTGTTCAGCAAGACCTCTTCCCCTGGACCCAGACTCTGAGTTTGTCCTCTGAGAATTCAACCCTGGCGCTCCAAGTGAAGCAGTGAGGGGTGGGACCTGTCTGCGAGCGGCTTCCCCCAAAACACAGAGGCCTTTGCCCCGTGGGAGGCGTCACATTGGCCCTTTACAGGCTCAAGCGTGGGGTAGAAACAGACTCCGGAGGAGGGACCACCGCCCCCAAAGCCCCCCACCCCCCGCACACACAGTGCATAGCTACCAAAGTGATCACACTATTTTTACTGAACCAGAGTTTGTTTTTAAAAAAACACCTGGTGGACCATTCCGAACGGGAATTGGCCTTGACTGTTTTCTGGAATCACTGACCCAGAGCATGAGACGCTGGCGCCGTCCTGCCCAGAGGTGGCCTAGCCCTGAAGGGACAGACCTCTGTGTGTACAGGAGCAGGAGGCGGGCTCTGACATGCTCTCCCCTCTCCCCGCATAGAGGCTTCGGACAGAGAACCGGCTCCTGAAGCAACGGATTGAGACCCTGGAGAAGGTGAGGGGTGCGGCCACCAGCCTGTGGCACCGAACCCTCCCAGCCCCGAGCAGGACCCAGCAGCCAGAGGGCCAGCCAGCCTCCTGCCCCGGGCGCCGCGCACCCCCACCCCAAAGCCTGTGACGTAAATCCCAGAGGCCCCACCACAAGCCCCACTGAGATTTGGGCTGCTGTATAAATTTGGGACTGTGGCGAAACTTTGCTTGAGGAGGGATTGAGTTATAACCCTGTCAACTGCAAACATGGAAATCCATTTGTGCCCGGTGCCCTCCCGGGCTGCCTGGGTGCGGGCGGCTCGGACAAAAGAAAGGAGACAGGGTGGGGGGAGGAGGGGACGGCCTTGCACTCTGGAGGGGGTACCATAGCCTTGACCCTGGCCCCCAACCTGTTTTTAAAGCTGGGAGTAGAGACGGGGATCCTCTACTTCCAGCTCCCCGCTCAGTCTTGCTTGACCCTCCGCTGACCACAGGGAGTAGGTGGAATTTGTTGCCCTTGCCCCAAAGCCTTGATTCTCACTTTGCCTCCAAATTAAAATGCACCCACCGGGCCCAGTGCTTCCCTCCCCTGCCCCCTCCCCGGACGGCACCTCCTCACTCACGAGTGAGCCCCCCGCCTGGCGGCCCCCATGAGTGACGCTGCCCTCCCCACTCACACGCAGACCCCTCTCCAGGACGGAGCTGGCTCTGGCTTTGGTCTTCCTCTGGGTCCTCTCCTGCTGGTTCTCTGGTTCTCTGGTCTCCTCTCTCCCTGCTTCTAGAGACAGTCCACTGCGTTAGTGACAAGTGGTTCTTGTCTGTCTCTCCCTCTCTCCTGTCCCCGCGCCTCCTGCTCTGCCTCTTCCCCCTGTCGCTCGGAACCCCTCCACCGGGTAGGAGAGCGCTGCTCTGGCTGATAGGCTAATCCAGGTACTGTAGCTTTTCGTCTCCCGCTCCCACTTCTTCCTGGTCCCCGCACATGACCACCAGACCACCTCTTCCCTGGCCGCTGCCATCCCCCGGGGGGTGAGGGGGGCAGGCCTGGAGCTGCGCATGGGGGTGACTGGGGACCGCTTCTCCCGGGAGACGGAGGCTTCCCTCTGGGGGAGGGGGCGTGCGTGTAAACGCGTGGTGCGTGTGGGCGCATCTGTGAGTGTACCCACACGCACGTGCACAGGTTTCCTCCCTCCAGGGGACACAGGTGGGGACCCAAGAGGGCTCGGGGACCCTGAGGCTGCATCAGCAACAGGCCCTGGTGTGTGCACGGCTGAGCCTCCGCAATACACACACACATACACACACACACACACACACACACACACACACACACACACCCCATTCTGGCCCCTCACGCTCTTCTCTGCTCCCACCTGCAAGGCCTGCCATCTTCTTTCACTCACCTGCTTCTGCTGCTGCTTCATCTTGAATGGCTTTATCTGGAAGCTTCTGCCCACTACCTAGTGGCTCTGAGCCTGGAATGGGGGGCCTAAGTTGGGTGGGCTGAAGGGATGAGGCTGGGGGGGCCTCGGGCAGGTGGAAGTCCCGGGCTCCAGGACTGGAGCAGGTCCCGGGAGAGATGTATCCCACCCCCCGACCTGGCCCTAAGGAGCCAGCCCTGAGCCTCTGGGCCCTTGGCGACCCCCACATCCCCAGCGTCACCAGCAGAGCCCAGCCTCTGCTGTGCCATGTGCCCTGGATAAGGACTTCTTTCTCCTCACCTGGGACAGAGGCTGAGAGCCAGAGCCTGGGCCCCGGGTGGCTGTGTTCCTCCAGGTTCCTCCCAGTGTCCTGTTCCTGCCGGTCCCCCCATCCCCAGGCCCCGTGGGGCGCCCCATCCCAGGCTCTGAGTGTGGGAGGCCTCACCCCTCTTCCTTCCGCCCCACCTCCACCCTCTGTGGGCCTCGCCTGGGGTGTGAGCAGAGGGTCACGGCCCCCTGTCCTCGCTGTGCTCAGGGGCAGGTGACACGAGCGCAGGAGGCTGAGGAGAACTACGTCATCAAGCGGGAGCTGGCAGTGGTGCGGCAGCAGTGCAGCTCAGCGGCCGAGGACCTGCAGAAGGCACAGAGCACCATCCGGCAGCTGCAGGAGCAGCAGGTAGCAGGCTGGGTGGGCGGGGCCACCCGGGCCAGGCCACGCCCCGTGCCCAGCTGCCTGCAGGGCTCTTGAGCAAATGGCTCCAAATCAGCCCTGCCTCAGCCCCTGGCCCGCCTGTTCCTTGCTGGGGGGCAGGGGACCCAGAGCAGAGTGCAGATTCTCCCCCACCCTCAGCAGCGAACTGCCCCACACCCAGGGGGGATCCCGTGTTTTCCGTTTCCCACCCCCCAGTAGGGTGTCTGGCCTACCACACTGAGAGGAAAGCAGTCACCCTCCCGGGCCCCCAGCCTCAGCACAAGAGCCCCTGGGAACGAGCTGTCCCTGCCGGGACCCCTCCTTCCACTGATGGGGCTGTGATTCCTTGGGGGAGCCCTGGTGTCTCCCCAGGGTCTGAAGGGCTGTTGGGCTGTTATCGAACTAAGCCCGGGTCCGCTCACCCGACATGCAGCAAAGCCAATCCACCAACACTCGGTTGTGGCGGAGGAAAGTAAAGCATCTATTGCAAACAAGGAGAACAGGCAGCTCCTCCTCAAAGGAACCCATAAAGTCCCCACTGGCTTTTAGGCAGGGGTTTTTAAAGACGGTGTTAGGGGAGAGGGTCCTAGGATGCATCATCAGCTCATGGACCTCCTTCCGATTGGCTGGTGGTGAGGTAACAGGGTGATGCTTCGGGAATCTCCGGCATCAGCCTTCTGGCTCCAGCCAGTCTGGCGTGCGCGTGCTTGTGTTCAGCATGCAGTCACTGTCTGCCACCTGGCTGGGGCTCTCAGTTTCTGCAGAACGGCTCAAAGATCCGTGTCAGACGGTTATCTGTGTCCCTTCAGGAGGACCTAGGCGTCCTGTGACCTACCGCCCTCATCATTAACCGCTTGCTGTGCTCTGGAACTCAGGGAAGGCCTAGGAAACTAAAGCCTTTTTCTACAAACAAGCAACGGGGACACCGAAGGGTTTTTGTACCCGGGAAGGCCCCACAGGGTCCTGCTCGGTTTCAATCCCCCCCTTTTCTTTGAAACTTGTCAATCCTGACGGGGGGAGGGGTGGCACAGAAAGGCAGTGAAGTCTTGGATGGAGAGGTTAATCCTAAGCTTGGCAGGGGAGCTCAGCTTTAGGGGGACTCAGTTTCAGGGCTTCCCCGGGGGGGCCAGCCACGCAGGGCAGGAGCTGGGACAAGGGAGAGGGTAACCGCTTCCAGCGCCCAGCACTTTGCCCTCAGAAGAGGGTCTGGCCTGTGCCCACCAGTCTGAGCCGGTGGGATGGGGGTGAGCGGGCAGCCCAAGTCTGTTGTGGGGTCATGAACTTCGGATGGGTAGTGGGAGGACCCATGTGCTGGAGCACTGCAGAGAGTCCGCTTCTCCCAGAGAGGGCTTTCAGAACTTTCCTCCAGCTGTACCCAGCAGGCTGCCTGCCTTGTGTGGCAACCCACCAGCAGCTGCAGCCTGCAAACTCAGCATGCATGCCCGAGCGCAGGTCCCAGAGGGGCAGGGAAGGATGCTGCAGGCTCCCTGCGATCCAGGGCTGAACCCAGCAGGGCCTGGCAGTGAGCTGGGGGCGGGGGGAGGGGGGGGGTCCCTGATTTGGAGAAACCACAGGGTGCTCAAGAAACAGTGGGTAGAGAGACGGAAGGGTCATTAGCTGAGGAGGGCCCCCTCACCCAGGCCTGGAGACCTGACCTGAGGGATGCAAGCTGATTCTTCGCTCCCAGGTGCAGGGGGTGGAACTTCACCGTTGCTCACCTGCCTCCACCTCCTGCCCCGCAACTTCGAGTGCTGTAGCCCCACCTGGCTCTAAAGCAGCCAGGCCAGTGGGGAAACTGAGGCTGGGCTAACCCCGCCCATGGCATGATGCCCCCTCTCAGGCCAGTCAGAGAGACATTCACCTGCCACCTCTGAGCTCTGGCCTTTAGGGCCTGATCAGAGCTGGGTGAGGCAGGGAGGCCGCTGCAGGCAGAGGGAGGGAGTGCGGGAGAGGCTCCTGGAGGAGGTGCAGCCTGGCAAGAGGTTGGCATGGGGCCCGGAGCCCTTCTGAGCCAAGGGAGAGCCACTGGTACCCATGGGCCTCAGAGACCCCCAGTGGTCAAGGGCAGCGAGCAGACCTGGGCAGCTAGGCAGGTGGGGGAAGAGGGTGGCGGCTGCCCTGCCAGGCTCCCCAGGCAGCAAGATGCAGGCCCCGCTCTGACCCCAGGGGCTGCCCTCCCCCACTGGCCAGGTTTGTTTTGTTTTGTTTTGGCTGCGCCACGCGGCACGCGGGATCCTATTTCCCGGACCAGGGATCGAACCTGTGCCCCCTGCAGTGGAAGTGCGGAGTCTTAACCACAGGACCGCCAGGGAAGTCCCACGGCCAGGTCTTCTTTATTGGGCCCACCCATCACCCCTGGGACTCCTAGGGTACCTTTGAGAAGCCCCTGGGCACTGACCAAGAAAGGAGTCTCAGCAAACTCTTTCCCCATCTGCCCCATGCCACCCTCACCCTGTGGTTAGGCCACAGGCCACACAGCAGGAAGGGGTCCCCGGAGAACTCACCCTCCGTCCTCATCCCAGTGATCCTGGGAACCAGTCACTGGTGTCCCTTTCCATGGCATCCTGAGGCCATGGAAAGTCCCCTCTGTTCCCAGGACCCCTAGGCACAGAGCATCAGGGCCCCCCTGGCATCCGGCCCCTCCGGCGGATCCGGAGTTTCTCCTCACCCCCCTCTCCACCCACAGCCCGGCCCTGGAGGTGGACGGGGTGGGGCCAGGCCTGGGCCCACAGCCGGCTGGCAGGAAGGCTGCCCACCTCTGGCCACAGCCTGGGGCCCAACACAGCCCTCTGCCCGCCCCCAGGATAACCCGCGCCTCACCGAGGACTTTGTGGCCCACCTGGAGACGGAGCTGGAGCAGTCACGGCTGCGGGAGACCGAGACTCTGGGGGCCCTGCGGGAGATGCAGGACAAGGTTCTAGACATGGAGAAGGTGCGACTGGGCAGGTGCTGGGGGAACCCTGGGGAAGGGGAGGTGACAAGAGGCCCTAGCCAAGGAGAAGGGGCGGCCAGGGGGACCAGTGGGACAGGCCCTGGAGTCAGAGCCCCCTGCCCCAGCAGCCCCCACGGAGCTCAGGGCACCTCCCTCGGCCCCTGCCTCCTTCTCCTTGGTCTCCACACCAGGGTCTGGGCAGATGGGAAGTTGGGCCCCTCACCCTCAGACCCTCTCAAGCCCTGGAGGTACACACGTGCATGCGCACACACACACACAAGCATACAAAAAGCAACACGACTCCACAAGGGGTGTGCCCGCCCTCATGTGTCAGGCACCAGGCCACCAGTGCGGTGGCCTTCATGGGCTCCCTGGGCTGTATGTGTCCCCCTCAGGCCCTGGGTTCCAGGATTGGAGAGAGGGGAAGGGAAGGCCAAGGCCCAGGCCCATCAGGGCTGCTCCCCTCCATGGAGACACCACCCAGGGGGCCATCCTCTCCCACCTGCAGCCCTGCAGGGGGCACCAGGCCTCTTGGTCCCTTCCCAGCTCCTTCCACACCGGTTATTGTCTCAATTCCCAGTGCGCTGCCAGAAGGGAGGTGCCCCGGCCACCAGAGGGCAGCACTCACCCACTGGCAGGAGCCATGCCCCTCACCTCCAAGCTGCGCTATTTTGGGTGCCCTCCCAGGTGGGGTGTCTCTGCCACAGCCTTGCATGGGGCCATCGGCCTCTCGGTCCCCAACTGCCCGCCTGTCCAGAGCTGGGCTTCCCACCCCTCTCCCTCCACATCAGAGGGAAATGTGGGCCCAGTAGGTCTGCCACCACCCCCCCACCCCAACTCCCAGACTCAAACAAGGGTCAGGGAGAACCTCATGCAGCGAGTTGGCTTTTGGTCCAAGAGGCTGGAGCATGAATCTCTCATCACTGAGCCCTTGGGAGGCCAGGATAGGGCCTAAGCCGGCCCTCAGTGCATCCCCAGGGAGACGGTGCTGAAATCCACGGTCTTCTCTGCTCCAGCTGGGCCAGGTCCCGGGTCTGGGCCCGGAGGGTGTGGATCTCAGATTCCCAGGTGGGTAGCGCCCGTCCTCTCCCAGCCCACCCAGTGTTACTAGCAGTCACATGGTGTGAGGGGGTTGCCCTAGGCCAGTCGTGCCAGAGAGCAGGTGCTGTTATTACACCGGTTTTACAGACCAGGATGTCCAGCCGGGGCGGCAAGGGCGGGGTCTCCTCCCCTCGGGCCTGGTCCTTGTTCCCCCGGCGCATCCTGGGGTCCAGGGTGCGCCCTCTCCCAGCCGGGCCGCCCAAGGCGGAGCGCAGAGGAGAGGGGAGCCGGGGCGTGGGGCCTGCGGGAAGGGCCGCGTGGCTGCGCAGCTCCCCTGGGCTCTGACCGCTCCTCTCCCCGCAGAGGAACAGCTCGCTGCCCGACGAGAACAACGTGGCGCGGCTGCAGGAGGAGCTGAAGGCGCTCAAGGTGCGGGAGGGCGAGGCCGTGGCCTCGGCGCGGGAACTGAAACTGCAGCTGCAGGAGCTCTCGGACACCTGGCAGGTGAGGGAGGGCGGGAGGGCCTCGCCCGACGCGCACGAAGCGGCCTCGGGGCTCCCAGGCGGAGGCCGACCGCCGACCGCTGCCCGCAGGCCCATCTGTCCCGCGGCGGCCGCTGGAAGGAGTCCCCGCGGAAGCTGGTCGTGGGCGAGCTGCAGGACGAGCTGATGAGCGTGCGGCTGCGCGAGGCCCAGGCTCTGGCCGAGGGCCGCGAGCTGCGGCAGCGCGTGGTGGAGCTCGAGACGCAGGTGGGCCGCTGCCCGCCTGGGGAGGGGACTCGGAGCCCGGGGCCGGCCCCGCGGCGAGGCCGTGACCCCCGCCCGTCCGCCCCCAGGACCACATCCACCGCAACCTGCTGAACCGCGTGGAGGCGGAGCGAGCGGCGCTGCAGGAGAAGCTGCAGTACCTGGCGGCGCAGAACAAGGGGCTGCAGACGCAGCTCAGCGAGAGCCGCCGCAAGCAGGCGGAGGCCGAGTGCAAGGTGTCGCACCCCCCCCACCCGCGCCCGCGCCCCCGCCCGCCCCGCCGCGCCCCTTGACCGCTTGTCCCCCCGCCCCCAGAGCAAGGAGGAGGTGATGGCCGTGCGCCTGAGGGAGGCGGACAGCATGGCGGCGGTGGCCGAGATGCGGCAGCGCATCGCCGAGCTGGAAATCCAGGTAAGCGGCGGGGCCGGGGCTGGGGCCGGGCTGCGGGGCGGGACCCCGCGCTGAAGTCCGGCGACCTGGCCCGCCCGCAGAGGGAGGAGGGCCGCATCCAGGGCCAGCTGAACCACTCGGACTCGTCGCAGTACATCCGCGAGCTCAAGGACCAGATCGAGGAGCTGAAAGCCGAGGTGAGCGCGGGAGGGGCGTAAGAGCCCCGGTGTCCTCGGCCGGTGACGGGCCGGGAGTCGGCGCCTCGGGGAGCGGGAGAGGAGGGGGCCCGGCGGCCGGACTCCGTCCGTGGGTACGTCGGTCCACGCCTCCAGCGCGCGGGTCCCCCGCCCCAGGTGCGGCTTCTGAAGGGCCCGCCGCCCTTCGAGGACCCGCTGGCCTTCGATGGGCTCGGCCTGGCGCGGCACCTGGATGAGGACTCGCTGCCGTCGTCGGACGAGGAGCTGCTCGGCGTGGGCGTGGGCGCGGCGCTGCAGGACGCGCTCTACCCGCTGTCCCCGCGCGACGCGCGCTTCTTCCGCCGTCTGGAGCGGCCGGCCAAGGACAGTGAGGGCAGCTCAGACAGCGATGCCGACGAGCTGGCCGCACCCTACAGCCAGGGCCTGGACAACTGAGGCAGTGGCCCGCGTGCTCGGAGCCCGGGGCCGCCGTCTGCCCGCTCCTTCGCCGCCGCCCGCACTTAACAAACTCCAGGCCCTCGGTGGTCCCGCCCACCCCGAGGGCCAGGACCAGCGCGGCAGGGCGCAGAGGGTAGGACGGAAGTCTGGGGATCCTGAGTCCCCTGGCAGGCCCACTCTCCCCAGCAGTGTTTACCCATCTTGGTCCGTACCCCTCTGGGCCCGGTTACCTGGATGGTCTGCCCCTCTTAACAGCCAGGGCAGGGGAGGACCCAGGGGTCCCAGGACTGGAGGAGCAGGAACGTCCCCCCTCCTAGCTGGCCTCCTTCTGGGACAAGGGTGGCCCGGCTGGGAAGGACCCAGGAGCTAGAGGAGGCCTGAGGAAGAAGAGGCCGCTCTAGGCCTGTCGTTACCACCCCGAACCACCCACGGGACCCTTGGCCTCTGGGGACAGATGGCCAGGCTGGGTTTTCCTGCCTGGTGCAGGCATTGTGGCCCCTGCGACAGAAACCAAAGCCCCCCCTACTGTGTGCAGGGCCGCGCAGGGTGTGAGTGGCCAGCCGGAACCAGCCAGGGCCTGGGTAGTGTCTGTCCCTGCTTCTTGGGGGCCAGAGCAGCTGTAAGGAAATGAAGAGACCCCCCCCCCCTTTCCCCAGCACACCACATCTTCCTCTGTGACAGTCCCATCGCCCCAGCCTGGCCAGTGATGAAGGGGCTCCCCGACCCAGGCTAGCCTCCTCTCCAGGGTGTCCCCAGCCTCCACTTCCGTTCCTTCTCAGTATCCCCGGCCCCACTCTCTGGCCAGAGCCAGGCCCCAGGGGAGGAGGCCTCCCAGGTGAGTTGCCTCCCCGCGCCTGCTCATGGTGGTCCCGTGGTCTCTGCTGAGTCAGAACCAAGAACGGTGCCAAAATCCAACGATGCCCCCAGACCCCTACCCCCTGGGGCCTCACGCCCCTCGGGCTGACCCTCTCGGTGCTCCTGGAGCCTAGAGCAGCATCACAAGCAGTCTCCCCGGCACTTCCTGGGGTGGGGATCCATGCTCAGTACCCCCTTCCCGGTCGCCCACTCCTCAGTGTAACAAAGCCTGGGGACCAGGGTGGGCATCCGAGGGGCTCTCCCACGTGCCCCCCACACTGCCCACCACCATTTTGCACACTGCCTGTTCACACTCCACATGTCGCCCAGGCGGGAAAGATGGAAAATAAAGTGTATTTACACAGTCACGGACAAGGGATGCTGAGCGGGGCAGGCCTTGGGGTAGGGGAATCACCACAGCCATGGGTCCCCGGCCCCTTGTCCAGTGAAGCAGCGGGGAAGCGAGCAGGCTGTCCTTGTCCTTGGGAGCCTCCCACCATCTAAGAGAACCAGAGGTGGAGATCATAGCAGGCCAGTAGCGGGGGGCCAAAGAGGCTGTCCAGGTCGGGTGCCGCGTGGGAGAGGAAAGGACATTCACACGTACAGTGTGAGCATAAGTGTGGGCGTCGGAAGAGACGGTTAGTATTGTAGGAACGAGTCACCAAGGACCTGGGAAGTCAGGCGTATGGACAGACCCTTAGAGGAGGGCATTTTCAGGAGGGTGGCTCTGGAGATGGGGAGGGAGGATGGGCCATGATTTCCCACCTGGGTGACTCAGCTGGGGCCTCCCCTGAGAGACACAGAGGAGTGAAGGGTCTTAGGGCCTCAGGAAGATTCAGGATCTGGTTTATTCGGCACCCACTTCCCAAGGCCTTCCGGGTGCTCCACTGTGCCTGGTTCTGAGGGGTTCCAAGTGTAGCGGAGCAGACAGACATTGGGGTGGGGGCGGGGATTAGCCTGCACAGTAGTGTGGCAAGTGCCTAGACGAATGTGTAAGGAGATCAGGGAAGGCTTCCTGGAGGAGGTGTTGGGGGGGGGGGATCTGCAAGGGCAGAAGCATAACGGTGAGACGTCGCAAGGACCAGCAGGAGGCACATGAGGTCTGTGAAGAAGGAACAGGAGAGAGTGGGCATGGCCAGACCGTGAAGGGGCTTTTCTAGTCAGGAGAAAGAGTTTGCACTATGAACTAAGAGCGCTGGGGAGCCGTGGAGGGCTTAAGTGAGAGGGGCACCATCAGGTAGACTACAGTGTTGGGGGGCAGTACAGAGGCAAAACAGCCAGGCAGTGGGGGTTCCCAGAGAGGCAGCATCCTTTGTGGGGTTGCCCATGGAGCTGAGGCAGAGTCCCAGCTAGCACAGGGGTGACAGAGCCAGGAATGGCAAAGGAAGGCTTCCTAGGAGGAGACGTTTAATAGGTGCCAGCCAGGCCCTACCCTCTACACCCAGTGTGGACCCACCAACTGTCCCCCACTCTGCTGCCTGATACCTGCCAAGCGGCAGGGCAGGACACTGGTTATGCACCAGGACAGCCGAATCCCAGTTCTATTCCCTCCCACGACAGCTCCTGTGGGCCCATGCATCATTCCCATCACACAGATTTAACACTGAGACCCTGGCAGTTGCTGTTTGCCTCTCCTGCTGCCACCGGGTAATTCCACCTGGCTGGCTGCCAGGAGGGGGCACGGCGTTGGGGGAAGTGTCTGAGGTTCTGCCCTGCACCCTCACAGGGGCTGGCCTTGGAGCCCTAGCTGCCCAGCATGTCAGGAGTCAGCCCCTACCCTTGGGCTTGTCTCAGCATCTGGAAACAAGGACACCTGGGTCCTCACCAGGGCCCAGCTTAAAAAGGGACCTCTGTGGACTTCCCTGGCAGTCCAGTGGTTAAGACTCTGCACTTCCAATGCAGGGTGCATGGGTTCGATCCCTGGTCAGGAGAACTAAGATCCCACATGCCACTAGGTGTGGCCAAAAAAAAAAGGAACTTCTGTAGTTTGCCACCTAACTGATTGGCTCCCAGGGGTGGAGGTGGCAGTGTCCCACTGCGACAGCGCCAATGTCTCTTCAGACCCCAGGTTGGGAGGCAGCCGCTTCTGGGGTGGGGGACAGGCAGGACTTGGTGATTCCTGTCTGACAGGAACCTGGCTTCAGGGACTGGGTCTAGGAGCAGAGATAGGGTTGAGGGCCCAACACAGAGTCCCACTCTGTCCTTCTACCTGCCCCGGGGATTGTGGTTCCCCTCGGGCCTCCATCATTCTTGGTATGAAGCATGACACCCTCGGGGAGGGAAGACGTAAGGGGTGCATTTCCGGCAGGGGCACTTGGAAAGAAGAGCCTGCGCTGGGGCTTAAAGGGTCCAGGATCAGGGTGACTGGACTGTGGGACGGCAAGGAATTCTGACTGGGGGAGACAAGTGAAGACATTGGTTGGCTCTGGTGAGGACCCTTGACTCTGGGACACAGGCAAGAATGCCTGGCTGAAAGGGCTTGGGGAGGACACCCGAAGTTGGGATGAAAGGCAAGGCCCATGGTTGGGAGGCACAGAGGGGCATGATGAGGGCACCTGGAGAGGAGTGGGCATTGTGAGGACTTCCTGATCTCCCACCCAGCTTTGGGAGAGGCTGCTCCTTCCCTTCCCTGCAGGCCCTCCTAGTGCGGTCCATCCAGGAGGCAGGGAATGCCCTTCATGAGCCCTGGACCCAGCTGCAGGCCCGCCTTTTGCACTGCAGCCTCCTCGGTGAGCAGAGGGCAGTGCGCGCGCTTGAGAGGCCCTGGAGGGACCCGAGATGGCCATGGGTCTCAGGCCACCCCTGTCTCCCTCCTACACCCCAGGGTGTGCAAAGTAGGGCGGTGCACACTGTGAGGAGGGACCTCAGGAAGGGGCCCCCCACCTTCTCCTTGGATCCAAGCAAGCCTTTCCCACGTGTCTTTCCCCTCCCCCCAGGAGTGCCCGCTCCCCTGGCCGAGCGTGGGAAGAGCTTGGTCAACTGGCCACACCGCCCACGCCTTGCTCACTCGGTCGCGCGGCCTCACCTGGGCCCCTCCTGCACCTAATTTTTCCATGAGAAATTGGGCATGAGAAAACCTACGTTCACGAAAGCGGGTGGGTGCGCGGCGCTGGACCACGGGGACTCGGCATCGCCTGGTCCCACCCCAGCCCCTCCTCGCGCGCCCCTATCCTCAATGGAGAAGACGCAAGGCCGGGGAGTGTTCGGGAAGGCCTTCAACCAGAGCTACAACCTGCTGTGCACAGCTGCCAGCACAGCCCGGCCCAGCCCCTCTCGCCGCCCTGCGGTCAGCTGCGCCGCCGCTGGAGGGCCCCAGCCCGCGACCGCGAAGGCGAAAGTGAACAGGCTTCAGTGTCCCGGCTTTATTGCAAACTCGGGCTGCGCGCGGTAGACGATACACTGGACTCCGGGCAGGGCCTAGGCCGAGGGAGGGACGAGGCTCGAGGGGAGCGGGAGCTTGTCCTAAGCCAAAGGGGCGGGGCTCAAGGGTGAGCCTTGGCCAAAGGTGTGGGTGGGTCGCAAGCCTGGGCCAAAATTCTAGGGCTCTAAGGGGTCTGAGACCAATCCACAGGGAGCCGGACTCCAGGAGGAGGGGAGGGGGAGATCTAAGACAAAGATGTGCAACCTGAGGGACGGATCCTAAGGCAGGGGTGGGGCGGGTGGGCGGGGCTAGGGTCTGGCTCAGTGGAAGGTCTCCACCTCTACCACGGTCCAGTCACCCTGCGGGGAAGTCACGTCATCCGGGGAGAAGCTAGTGACTGAGGTGATGCTGGCGCGGGACTCGTCCAAGGGAGACAATAGTTCGGCCCAGCGGCCCAGTTCGGCGTCGCTGAGCGCAGTGCGGGCTCCCCCCGCGCTGCCGGCACCCCCCGCGTCCCCTGAGCCACCGGTGCCGCCCGCGGCACCCTCGGCCGCAGCTAGCAGCAGCGTCCGGCTCAGCAGGTGCTGCACGACGCTCGCCTGCAGCGCTCCCAGCGGCAGCTCGCCCAGACGCGCCGGCTTCGCGCCCCGCGAGGCCGCTCCAGCCCCAGCCCCAGCCCCAGCCGCCGCCTTCCCACCGCCCGCGCCAGGCCCGGGCCCCGGATCCAGCGCGCCTGTGGCGGGAGTCGCCGACTCGGGCCCTTCAGCCTCGTAGATGGTGCACAAGCCGTCAGCAGAGCCCGACCCGGCAGCAGGAGACCAAGGCAGGGCCGCTCCTGCGGGGAGAGGAGCCAGGCTGGGCAAAGGGAGCGGGAAGCCCCGCCCCCGACACAAGACCCCGCCCCTTCCTTCAACTCCGCCCCCAGACGCAAAGGTCCTGCCCCCCGAGTTGCAAAGCCTCGCCTCCGACCTCGCCCTCCTACCGTCCCCAGACCTCGCCCCTCCTACTGGTCCGCAGTGTCCGGAGGGCTGCTTACCTGAGGTGCCGCGGATGGCCAGCGGCGGAGCGGAACCTCGGCTCCAGGCGGCCGGGTGGCAGGCGGCGAGCTCCGCATCGGCGGGCGGGGAGGTTGCGGCGCCGCCCTCGGGCCCACTGTCGTAGCCGCGCAGCTCTTCGGGCGTGCTCGTGGCGCTGCTGCTGTGGCCCGCCAGGTCCGGGCCGCTCAGCGTACTGGACGGGCTGCGCGAGGGCGGCGGCGGTGGACCCGGGGCCAGAGCCAGGGTCAGCCGTGGGCCCGAGATTGGGGCATCGGGACCCGGGGTTGGGGGGCGGCGTGGGGCTTGCAGAGGGGGTGAGGCAGGGGGAGAGGGAGGGGTCTGCAAAGCGGGCAAGGCCAGGGAAGGTGGAGCCCGCGGAGGGGGCGTGGCCAGGGGAAGTGGAGGGTCTTGCAGAGGGGGTGAGGCAGGGGGAGAGGGAGGAACTTGCAGAGGGGGTGAAGCGGGGGGAGAGGGAGGGGCCTGCAGAGGAGGTGAGGCCAGAGAAGGTGGAGCCCGCGGAGGGGGCGTGGCCAGGGGAGAGGGAGGGTCTTGCAGAGGGGGTGAAGCAGGGGGAGAGAGAGGGGCCTGCAGAGGGAGCGAGGCCAGAGGAGGTGGAGCCTGCAGAGGAGGCAAGCTCTGAGGAGAGGGAGCGGCCTGAAAGGGAGGCGTGGCCAGAGAAGGTGGAGTGTGTGTGGGGGGCACGGCCAGTGGAGGAGGGGCCTGCAGAGGCTGTGAGGCCAGAGATGATGTCTGTATAGGGGGAGTGGCCTGTAGAGGGGGAGCGGCCAGAGGCGTGGCCAGGGGGGAGGGTGAGCCTAGAGGAGGAGCACCTGGCAGAGAGAGTGTGGTCAGAAGAGAGGAAGGGGGAGAGGTCTGCGGAGGGGATGTGGCCAGAGAAGGGTCCTGTGTGGGAGTCGTGGCCAATGTATAAGGCGTGGCCTGAAGAGGTGGAGACAGAGAAGGACCGGCCTGCGGAGGGGGCGTGGGCAGAGCAGAAGGAGCCTGAAGAGGGGGTGTGGTTAGGGAAGAAGGCGGGTTCCTCAGAGATGTTGCTTGAGATAGAGGGGCTTGTAGAGGGGCAGTGGCTGGTGGCAGAGGACCCGACAAAGGAGGTGTGGCCAAGGGAGAGGGGAGGGCTGGAAAAGGGGGTAAAGCCAAAGACGCCTCGGTGGGGGGCATACTCTGCAGAGCGGGTGAAACTGATGGAAGGACTGAAGTCAGAAAAGTGGCCGTGGCCAAGGAAGAGGCGGATACCTCCGGAAAAGATGTACCCAGCTGTGCGGGGGGAGCTTGCAAAGGAGGTGTGGCCGGTGGAGAGGGGAGGGTCTGCAGAGAGGGTGGAGCAGAGGGAAGAGGGGCTAGTGGAGGGGGCGTGGCCAATGGGTGGATAAGGGCCTGGGGAGGGGGCGTGGTCGGTGGAGATGGAGGGAGCGAGCCCCGCAAGGGAGTGGCTGTGATATGGGAAGGCGGTGCAATAGGACAGGGTAGGGAGGAGGTGGCCAAAGGAGGAGAAAAGCCCTGTGCAGGGACTGCGCCCTTCCTTGGGGGTGTGGCCTGCGGGGGGCGTAGAGCCTGCAGTCCTCTGGATTTGGGCTGCGAGGGATGCCCCAGAGCCCGGGGTGTTCCAGCCGGGGAAGCCCCGGAGCGGGCTGGGGAGGACAGAGGAGTGGCGCTGGAGCCCGTGGGGCGCAAGGTTGGCCTCTGGAGGCCCCCGCCGGCGCTGGGTCGCCTCCTGGTGGCAGGGCTCGGCTCCGCGGCGCTGCGCTCTGGGGCGCTGCTCACTGATTTCCTGGAAGCCTCGGTCGGGGGCCGGGGCCGGGCACTCGGAGCTGCCCGGGGGACACCCACCTCAGCGCCCGCAGCCCGGGACCGACGGGAGATGGCCGAGGAGGAGACGGCTGGAGTGGACCCAGAAGAGTCTGGGGACAAAGCAGAAGACCGAAGGGTCGCCGATACTTCTAGGCTGGTCCCTCTCACATCCGAGGAACCCCCTTCCTCCCCAGATCACGTACCTCTCCGTGCCCCAGCGCTCAGGGCGCTCCTTCTGGGCCCTTCAGGGGCTTTTCCTCTGGCCACAGGTTCCTCAGCTGGGGGCCGGAGCCCCTTCTGCCCAAGAGGGCCTGGCCTGGGGACAAAAGGGTCTGCGCTCAGGACAGCGCTCCAGCTCCTTGTTTCGTCTCCCAAGTCTACATTTCCCCATCTGTGAAACGGGGCATATGCCCTCTCTGCCAACCAATAATAGCTTTCACCAATTTGCGCCCAGTGATGAGCAAGTACTCCCACACACTTTAATTAAAAGCTTCCAGATGGAGACACTAACCCTTGCCCAAGGCACCAGGGGAGAGGGGCCTTGTTACCTGGTGGGCCCACTGGCATGCCCCGAGCTAGAGATACAGCCTGGGCCTGGGGTCTTCGCAGGGGCCCGCTCCCCTCTCCCAGCTGCTGGGGGCCTGGAGGCTGTGGGGAGAACGCCGAGTCAACGCAGGTGCCCCGGAAAGGAAGGGGAGGCTGGTGCCTCAGAGGAGAGGGGGGCAAGAAGATGGGGTCCGAATCAGGAAAAGAGGTTGGAGTACCTGGGCTCCGGGGGCCTGTCCCAGCACTCCGCAGTGGTCCCCCCCGGGGAGTAGCCTCCGGGAGAGCAGCTCCCCGGCTGCCCCCCGCTCGCTCTGCCAGAGGCCCTCGCCCTGAAGCTCCCGCTGCTCCCAGAACTCGAAGAGCTGCGCTGGTTACGGGGGGAGGGGGTCGTGGAGACCCTGGGGGCTTGGGGGTCGGAAGGTTGGGAGGGCGAGAAGAGGGCGTCCGACCGGCGGCCCCTGCCCTGGACGTGTCCCTCTTGTCCATCTCGCACCTGATGAGGAGGCAGACCGATCAGCATCCCAGGTCCTGGACAGCTACGCTGCCTGCAGGGATCTGGGTCCTGGCACCTCTCGGCTCTTTCCCCAGTGTCGCCACCCATGGGTGCCCAAACCTCTGCCTGGATCCACTTCCTTCCCACCCACCCACCACTCACCAGCGCAGCTGCTCATGGCTGTCCCCAAGTCCCACCCTCACCACCTTCCTCCAGGCCATGCCAGCCTCAGCCAACCCCCCTGCTCCCTCTCAGGACCGGAGATCCACCCCCCTACCCCTCGCCTCCTCAGGGACCCTGACCACCAGCGTCGGGACAGGGGGCTGCCACAGGTTCCAGATGAAGGGGACGGGAGCACACGCCCAGGTCCCCCTCGCCAGCCACCAGCGCCGTCCCGGAGGGATGTCGGCACCTGCCGGGAGGAGGAGCGGCCCTGGCTGCCCGCGCACGGGCTCGGGGAGACAAAGAGCCGCGTCCCGAGCCCTTCCCCTCCCCCAGCTGGGCCCTGGTCCGCGCCACCCTTCCACCTGCTCGAGCCGAGCTCACCTTGGGCTCCGGCCTCCCGCCGCTCCACGCTGGGTCGCCTGGGGTGGGACAGGGTGGGAGCGCCGCGGCGGCCGCGAGCGGAGGGCAGGCGAGGGGAGGGGGCGGCGGGCGGCGGCGCGGGGAGGCCGTCCGGCCCCTCGGCGGCGGGCGGGGGAGAAGGGGGCGCGCGCGCTGGATGCAGACCCGGCAGGCAGAGGCGGGAGCGCGCCGAGTAGGGCGGCCGGGAGCGCGTAGGAGGGAGGGGCTGGTTCTCCGCGGCTGCGCCTGAGGACCCCAGACACCCAACCGGTCGGGCTTCGGGGGGAATCCCTTGGGGTCCCGGACTCAGCCTAACCTCCTCTCCCCACCCCCTGCCATACACACCTGCCCCGGCCCCCACCCCAACTACTTGGCGACCAAGGCCCGCCTGGACGCGGATAGGCTGGGCCCTGGCAACCAGGGGGCGGGACCATCGCGCCTCGTGCCCAATTGACCAATCCGGCCGCTCGGTGTCCCAGGCCCTCTCCCCGCTTTTGCGACCGCAGAGGCGGGCCCCCCAGGATTCTTGGGGCTTCCGCCACTCTCATACCCAAAGGGTTTTCACAGACCCCAGGAAACCCCGTACCTGGTTGGGCTGGGGGGACTGGTGGGAGAATGCAGCCCTGGGAATGTAGGGGTAGACCCCAGATTTGGGGGAAGAGAGGAAGAAAGGACAAGAGGGAGAGACCGAGGATGGTGAGAGATGACCCAGCCTTCTGCAGGGCAGAGCACCCCCCACTCGCCACACCCTCCCAGGTCACACGAAGTCAAGTCAGCAAAGGCTTCCTGGCAGAGCCGGGCTTTGGGGGGATGAGATTATGGGGGTCCTGGAGGTGTAAAAACGGGTGCATGAGGAGCCGAGAAGATCCCGTCCGAGGTTTCCCAGCCCAACCTGAGGGAGTGAGAGGTGTCATTTTGGTGACCCGCCAAACTGGTGCAGAGGCCTCATGGAGGACCTTGATAGGAGACTGTGGCATTGAGGGGGTTGAAGCGAGAAGAGGAAGATGGCCATCCTCAGCTGCCCAGAGCTGGCCAACAGTGCCAGGTGCCCTCTTGCACCTCTGCTTATACTTAAGACCACATGGCTCCCCCCACACACACTGTGCTCTCTGCCCCCAAGCCCCATCTCTTCAGACTCTTAGCGACTCACTACCCCATCCCAAAGAACCAGCTCCCTCTGCCTCACCCTTTCCCCCATCACATTTGTACATACACACACACATACACACACACACACACACACAGAGTATCCACCGTATGATTCCATTTATATAATATTCCGGAAAACACAAGCTAATCTATAGTGACAGAAAGCAAATCAGTGGTTGTTGGGGACCACTGGGGGAGGGAAACTTTTGAACCACCAATTGAAGCCACTCTGATTGATTCCTGACCCTCAGAAACTATGTGAGACAATAAATTCTTGTTGTCTTAAGGTGCTAGGTTTGGGGGCAATTTGTTACACAGCACAGTAATATGTAACTACCTCAGGCTCACAAAACCTTAAAAGCTGGGTCTAAAATATCAAGTGTTGGTGAGAATGTGGAGAAATTGGAACAGTTGTGTACTGTTGGTGGGAATGTAAAATGCTGCGACCACTGTGATTCCACTTATATGGGGTCCCCAGAGGATTCAAATTCATAGAGATGGATGGTAGAATGGTGGGTGCCAGGAGCTGGGGAGAGGAATGAGGAATATGAGTTCAATGGGGACAGGGTTTCAGTTCTGCAAAACAAAAATAGTTCTGAAGATGGATGGTGGCGATGGTTGCCCAACACTGAATGTACTTAATGGCACTGAACTGTGAACTTAAAAATGGTTAGGATGACAAATTCTATGTTATGTGTGTGTTCTACCACAATTGTTTAAAACCTGGACAGTGTCCATGCGAGAAAACTCACAAACTACCTGTGGGAATGTAAAGGGGGCAGGCTTTCTGGAGGACAACTGGAAAGCATTGTATGTGTGTCATATGACTGAGACATTCCTCTCAAGCGTCTGTACCTGTGGTGGTGCCATACAGCTCCTTCCATATCTCCTGAGCACCCACAGTCCCCACCTGCAGGAAAGTCAGAAGTGTCAGGGTATTAACACTCCCTCCATCCCCTTCTCCAGAGCAGCCCTCAGCCATGACAGGCAGGAGCTGGTGCATCAATGCTTCAACTCCCTCACCTCTTGGGTGGGAAAACTTGGAGGTGCGTCCTCCACCATCTCCCAGAGCTCCCCAGCACAATGGAACCCCAGTTGCCCATATTGGCAGCCTGCTCCTTCACCCTCATTAACACTACTGGCTTCCTTCCCTTCCCCACTCCCTCACCTTCCAGAGAAACTATTTGCATCTAATTCCTTGCCTCAGGATCTGCATCTAGAAGGGCCTGAACTAAGCATCCATCCGTCCATCATTTACTGAATGCTCACTGTGTGCCAGGCACCATCCCAAGTGCTGGGGACACAGTAGGGAACAGAAGAGACACGTGTCTGGGGATCATGGGGCTTCGATTCCAGTCACCACCGAGACTCTTACACAAGTGTGCAAAGCGTCATTTATGAAAACACTTATCCCAACATAAAGCTGGAAACAAACCGCCAGGGTATGGATCTCAAGGAGTTTCTCCCGAGGCTACAGGAAAGGGAGAGACTATTCACCTCAAAAGGCCCCTGCCCCTTGCTACCACTTCACCCCACCCTACTTTGTTATATACACAGCATTTGTCACAAGCTGACATTATCTTGTTCCTTACTTATTTGCTTTCTTACCTCTGTCTCCGCCCACCGCATCCCACCCCCAATCCACACACACACCAATAGAGCAGAAGCTCTGAGAGAGAAGGTAACCTCGCTTATGGTGTCCACACAATGAAGGTTTGTCTTTGGGCAGCCTGTGGTCGAGCCCACAGGGACTTCTTCAAGGGTTGCACCCATTGCAGGGTTTCACAGGGGAACCTAAGCTTAGGGGATCCCAACCCTCAAGGTTTCGGAGTGTCTCTACTCTGGTGAACTTGTTTTCTTTTCCCCATGGGAGATGGGGTTTCACTCTGCCACCTGGTCCAGGTCTCCTCTCCCTTGAGTTTTGCAGACAGGGCAGATCAAGGTCAACTGTCGTCTAAGACCCAGCTCAGGCCTCCCAAAGTGGGGAGGAAATCGTGGGCGGGGGGGAGGCAGAGTCTCCCTTTGAGAAGCCGGTCTCCCAGACTGGACTCCAACCCCGGCTCCCAGAGCCCTCTGACCCCCGTGCCCAACCCCACCGGGACCCGGGAGTGGCTCACTCCCTCTCCTCCCCCAGTGGAGAGCTTCCCCTGGCTGGCTGGTCAGAGCAGGAAGGGGGAAGCGCCCTGCCCTCTCTTGGGCCCTGGTCACTGATTCCTTGGTTGAGCCTCAAGGCCAGGTAGCTGCACCTGGGAGTGAAGGGAGGAGGGGGAGGAGGACTTCCACGCGTTCCTGACAGGGTCTGTACAGCTTGGCTCGCGGAAGGGTGTCTTCAGGTCGGCTTTGGGAGCCCAGCGCCTCCAGCCCTCCTCAGTTTCCCCCGTGCCAGGTTTGCCCCACGGAAGCGGAGCCCAGAATTCTACGGTCCCTGCTCCTCCGACCAGCCCCTCGCCCACCTCGGAGACATCAGGATTAGGATCGCCCTCCTCCCGCGATCCCGCGGTACCAGGAGTCGGGGGCGACCTGTGAGCGCCCTAAGGGAGGCGGGGCCGAGACGGCTAGTGGGCGGGGCCGGGAGGGGCGGAGCTGCTCCCGGCTCCTGTCCAGCTCGCCCGCCCGCCCGCCCTGACTCACCCAGCCCGTCCCGCGAACTCTGCGGGAGTCCCGGCCGCTCCGCTCCCAGGGACACAGGAGTTGGAACAAGCGTCCGGCCCGTGAGGTGAGTAGGTGGCTCTCCGCCCCTGGGGACCAGGTGGCGGGGTGAGGATCTGGCCCACGGGAGGACCGCCCCAGGTGCGGCTGGCCCTGTGACCTGAGCCCAACGCCGTCTGGGGCACAGAAGGAGCTGGGGGGTGGGGTGGGGGGTGCAGAGAGAGGCCCCGCCCTGGCTAGCCCAAGGGCGCCTGTCAGGGAGCCCGGCAGGCCTGGCCAAGGACGGAGTGAAGATCAACAGGTTGGGGTCCACCCTGAGGGTCTTGACCATGTTCCCCTCTCCTCTGCTGCTGACGACTCAACCCTGTGAGCCCCTCAATTCCCAGAACCCTACCACTTGGGAGCCTCACCAGGCTGTCCCTTCTGGGACTCTTGAACCTCAAGACACCCCAGACCCCCCCTAGTCCTGGCAGGACAGCTTGGAAAAGTACTGGGCTTGGGAGTCCCCAGGCCTGGGGCCCAGAACAGGATCTGCTACTACAGGGCCACCCTCCCCCACCCAGGCCACAGTTTCTCACTTGTGTAAAAGTCCAAAGTTGGACCCTGTGTCCTCCAAGACCCATTTCAGGGCTGACGACAGTCACTGTTTCTTCTTCGCCCCTTAGCATGGGCTGTGGGTGGGGGCGGTGTGGGATGGGGCGCTGGACCAGGAGCACCCGCCACCGCCACGTGTTCAGAGGCAAGCTGGGGGCTTGGGGAAGGCCTGAGAGAGAAGCAGCAGCAGGGGTGAGGCATGGGTGGGCGGAGCTAAGGCCGGGTAAGGGGCCTGTTCGTGGCCCTAGGCTGAGGAGGACAACACAGCCTGCTGGGCAGAGCAGGCGTCCTCCCTCCGTTTCTTCTCTGCCTGAAGGAACCCCTTCTGAGGTCCTTTTGGCAAAGATGCTTCATCTCAGCGAGACGTTCTCGCTCAACAACGTGATCAGACAGACGGGACTTGGGGGTCTCGCCTCGAATGCCACTTGTCACAAGCTGTGACACCTTGAGCAAGTTATTTCACTCTCCTGAGTCTGGAAAACGAGGGTCCCAACATCCACGCTCCCAGAGCTGGGATAAAACGAGACACTGAAAGCATCTGGTGGCCATAAGTTCTCTGCCAACACACCCCCATGAAGCCTTCTCCCCAAGCCCTCCCACCAGCCCTGTTCAGACACAGGGGGGGCCAGCCTTGTGTCTGGGGAAACTTAATGGCAGGTTCGGGACGATCAAGATTGAGTCATGGAGAGAAATAATGATAACCCCATGTCTGCTTCTGAGGCTGTTGTGTATACACTTTGCTCTGTGGGCGCATCCTCTGGGCCATCTGCTGGGGACCCTGGGTGTGTCTCTGCCTTCTTGCCTTTGATTGTGGACCCGGGATGGCCAGTGGGGAGCTTCCACCATTGTGAGATGGGTCCTGAAGGGTGGCAAGGACTCGGGGGCAGGAAGTTGGTCCCTGCCCGTCTGTGTGGCATTTTTGCTAACAGTTACCATTCTCAGGTGAAGCAGCTAAGCAGTGTCCCTCGCAGGGGTAGGTGGCCAGGGCAGGGAGAACAGTGGGTGGCCAGAACTGGAAGAGGGCATATGGCCGGCTCCCTGGTCCCGGGTCTCTCCTCAACTTAGTGTGTACTTGCCCTTTGTACACACATGCCCTGAGGTGCACACTGCAGAGTGCCCCCAGGGTGTCCCTTTTGGTGGCTGCAATTTGGCTCCTGGGGGCTGTTGAGCCGCCCTGGGTGTGTTTCTAGCAGATTCCCTGGTGTTTGAGCCTGTGATGCACTGGAGGCATCTTTACTCGGCTTGTTGTTTAGGACAGGGTGTGAAACTGAGCACAAGGGATGGGCCATTGGGTGAGGGATCTTGTGCTCTGTCTGCACACCCCCTTGCATGTGCCGGCTGCTGGGTGAGTCAGGGCCTGAGTCAGGGGGCCCCGGAGACTGGGTGTGGGCAGGCGTGTCCCTACCCCTTGCGTGTTATCTCTGGTACTGAGGTGGGAGCCTCTGATGGGATTAAGGGGGTGTGGCGGACTGCCCCGACTTCAGCCTGGTGGGCGGGGCCTGCATCCCATATCCCCGCCCACTTCCACCTTGTCCTCACTCAAGAGTAACCCTAAGGCCTTCAAGAGTTGTGGGGACCAAAAAGGGAGGCAAGGAGGTGTCAGAGCGATTGACTGAGGTGTGGGACAGAGGCCAGGTTCCCTCCCCCCCCAGGAGATGGGTGGGCGGCTGGAGGACCGGCTGGTCGCCCAGATGCCTCCCTTCTTTGCCCAGCCTGTGCCCAGTGACAGGCTGTCAGGATGAGGACCGCAGGCCGCAGGAAACCTGAGTGATGTAAAACAGGATCTTTATATTAGGGAGCATGGATGCTGGGGAGGGAGGCAGACTGCCTAGGAGCGCCCTCAGAGGCGGTGAGGGGCTTGCTGCCTCCCTTTCCTTCCCCGCTCCAGCCTCGGAGGTGGGGGAAAAGGCTCCCGACTGCCTGTCAGGGAGGGTGATGTCCCAGCCCGTGGCCTGCGCCCCCGTGTGACTTGCGCCTGGTTGTCTGTATCTGGAATAATGATACCTTGGTCTAAAATGAGAGCCAGGGACAGACAGAGTGGGCTGGCCGCCCAGGAGCCTGGCAGCCCAGCCCTGTCCCAGTCGTAGGTGTCACCCTGGCTCTCTCCCTGTGAGTTTTCCATTTCCTGATCCTCTGCCCCATCCTCGCGCCCCCCTGCCCCTGCCTCTCAGAGGCCAGGTCTCTGTTTTCTGCCGCAGATCCTAGGCACTTGCCCCACTAGAAACACAGGTGTCCAAGTCACTCCCACCCCCCAGGGCTGACCAGCCTTCAGCTTTGCCACTCCCTGCCCCTGGGGCCCGTAACCAGAGCCAGGCTCCAGCCGGCTTTTCCGGTTGGAGGTCGGAGGTGGTGCCCGGAGCGCCCCTGAAGGGGGTGCGGGGCCCACGCCCCGGAAGTCCCCGAGTCTCTGGGACTCTCTCTGGTCCAGTGGTGGAGGAAGCCGGGGCTGGCCGCCTGGATTCCGGGTACCTGGGGTCAGAGAAGCAGAGCGAAGTGTTTCGGATTGGCGTCAAGGGTGGGAGGAGATGCCTGGGCTCCCGGAGAAGGCCGCACGGGCACGCTGTGGGGCAGCGGCCCCGTGGACTGCCCCTCCTGAGCTCTGAGAGGGCAGGCAGAGTCCGACCGGGGCAGGGGTCCCTGGGAGCAGAGGTGGTGAGGACAGTAGTTGCCCGGCTCCAGGAAGGAGGCGAGGTCTGTGGGGGGAGGGGAAGGAAGCGCACAGCTTGTGGGTTCTACCAGAGTTTGGCAGGGCCGAGCGCGGAGTGGGAGCAGATGCGTGTGTCTGGCTCTTCTGGGGACCCGGCACCAGGCGCGCTTAACTGAGAGTCTCTCTCTGCACCCTCCACTTCCTGCCCTCCCACAGGCGGGATGATTCCAGTGGCGGAGTTCAAGCAGTTCGCGGAGCAGCAGCCCGCCTTCAAGGTGCTCAAACCTTGGTGGGATGTGCTGGCCGAGTACCTCACCGTGGCTATGCTCATGATCGGGGTCTTCGGCTGCACCCTCCAGGTAAGGGGCGGGGCAGGGGCGGGGTCTCTAGGGGCGGGGTCTGGGAGGTTCCGGAAGTCTTCCGTTACGTTACTGTCTCTTAGTTCTGGAGACTGGAAGTCTGAAATCAAAGTGTTGACAGAGTTGGTTCCTTCCGAAAGTTGTGAGGGAGAATGTGTTCCACGCCTCCCTTCTAGACTCTGGTGGCCTCAGGCATTCCTTGGTTTATAGATAACCTGTATCTATTCTCCCTGTATATTCTCCCTGTATCTTAAAAGCATCTTCCTTGTGTGTATGTCTGTGTGTCTGTGTCCAGATTTCTCCCTTTTATAAGGCCAAAGTCCTACTGGGTTAGGGCCCACCCCCCAATGACCTCATCTTAACTTGATTACATCTGCTCTGCAAAGACTATTTCCAAACAAGGCAACATTCACAGGTATTTGGGGGTTAGGACTTCAACATCTTTTCGAAGGACACAAATCAACCCAGCTCTTTTTTTCAGACAAAGTCGGATGCTCAGAGGTTTATTGACTCTTCCAAAGCTGGGGAACAAACTGGGGACAGTTGGGGGTTGATGGAAACCTCTCTTGCCTTCGGCCTGCTTCCTCCCCCACCCCACAACTTCCCAGGCCGCCCCAGATCCTTCACCATCTTTCACCCTCTCTCCCATCCTCAGGTGACACAGGACAAGATCATCTGTCTGCCCAGTCACGAACCCCGGGAGAACTTATCAGAGGCCCCGTGCCAGCAACTGCTGCCGCGGGGGGTCTCCGAGCACATGGGGGACCTCCGGGAGTTGAGCGGCCTCAGGAACAACCTGGACCTGCAGCAATACAGCTTCATTAACCAGCTCTGCTACGAGACGGCCCTCCACTGGTACGCCAAGTACTTCCCCTACCTGGTCGTCATCCACACGCTCATCTTCATGGTCTGCACCAGCTTCTGGTTCAAGTTCCCCAGCACCAGCTCCAAGATCGAGCACTTCATCTCCATCCTGGGCAAGTGTTTCGACTCTCCGTGGACCACGCGGGCCCTATCCGAGGTCTCCGGGGAGAACCACAAGAACCCTGCCGCCGCCAGGCGGGCAGTGGTGACCATGGCAGCAGCGGCGGCAGGACCGGGGAAGGCAGGTGAGGGTGAGAAGGAGAAGGTGCTGGCGGAGCCCGAGAAGGTGGTGACGGAGCCACCGGCTGTCACCCTGCTGGACAAAAAGGAAGGTGAGCAGGCCAAAGCCCTGTTTGAGAAGGTCAAGAAATTCCGCATGCACGTGGAAGAGGGGGACATCCTGTACACCATGTACATCCGGCAGACGGTGCTCAAGGTCTGCAAGTTCTTGGCCATCCTGGTCTACAACCTCGTCTACGTGGGGAAAATCAGCTTCCTGGTGGCCTGTAGGGTGGAGACCTCGGAGGTCACGGGCTATGCCAGCTTCTGCTGCAACCACACCAAGGCCCACCTCTTCTCCAAGCTGGCTTTCTGCTACATCTCCTTCGTGTGCGTCTACGGGATCACCTGCTTCTACACACTCTGCTGGCTCTTCCACCGGCCCCTCAAGGAGTACTCCTTCCGATCTGTGCGGGAAGAGACGGGCATGGGCGACATCCCCGACGTCAAGAACGACTTCGCCTTCATGCTGCACCTCATCGACCAGTACGACTCACTCTACTCCAAGCGCTTCGCTGTCTTCCTCTCCGAGGTCAGCGAGAGCCGCCTGAAGCAGCTCAACCTCAACCACGAGTGGACGACCGAGAAGCTGCGGCAGAAGCTGCAGCGCAACGCCTGGGGCCGGCTCGAGCTGGCCCTCTGCATGCTCCCGGGGCTGCCCGACACGGTCTTCGAGCTCAGCGAGGTGGAGGCACTGCGGCTGGAGGCCATCTGTGACATCACCTTCCCCCCAGGCCTCGCACAGCTGGTGCACCTGCAGGAGCTCAGCCTGCTCCACTCGCCGGCCAGGCTGCCCTTCTCCTTGCAGATCTTCCTGCGGGACCACCTGAAGGTCATCCGGGTCAAGTGCGAGGAGCTCCGAGAGGTGCCCCTCTGGGTGTTCGGGCTGCGCGGCCTGGAGGAGCTGCACCTGGAGGGGCTCTTCCCCCTGGACCTGGCCCGGGCGGCGACCCTCGAGAGCCTCCGGGAGCTGAAGCAGCTGAAGGTGCTGTCGCTGCAGAGCAACGCCGGCAAGGTGCCCGCCAGCGTGACTGACGTGGCCGGTCACCTGCAGCGGCTCAGCCTGCACAACGACGGGGCCCGCCTGCTGGCACTGAACAGCCTCAAGAAGCTGGTGGTGCTTCGGGAGCTGGAGCTGGTGGCCTGCGGGCTGGAGCGCATCCCCCATGCCGTCTTCAGCCTGGGCGCACTGCAGGAACTGGACCTCAAGGACAACCACCTGCGGTCCATCGAGGAGATCCTCAGCTTCCAGCACTGCCGCAAGCTGGTCACACTCCGGCTGTGGCACAACCAGATCGCCTACGTCCCCGAGCACGTACGGAAGCTCCGGGGCCTTGAGCAGCTCTATCTCAGCCACAACAAGCTGGAGACACTGCCCACCCAGCTCGGCATGTGCTCTGGCCTCCGCCTGCTGGATGTCTCCCATAACGGGCTGCACTCCCTGCCGGCCGAGCTGGGCCTCCTCCAGAACCTGCAGCACCTGGCTCTCTCCTACAACGCCCTGGAGCTTCTGCCCGACGAGCTCTTCTTCTGCCGCAAGCTGCGGACGCTGCTCCTCGGCTACAACCAGCTGAGCCAGCTCTCGCCCCAGGTGGGGGCCCTCAGGGCCCTCAGCCGCCTGGAGCTCAAGGGCAACCGGCTGGAGGCGCTGCCGGAAGAACTCGGCAACTGTGGGGGGCTGAAGAAGTCGGGGCTCCTGGTGGAGGACACCCTTTACGAAGGGCTGCCTGCAGAGGTGCGGGACAGGATGGAGGTGGAGTGAAGCCAGGGAGGGGCAGGTTGCGGTAGAGGCCTTCCGGATGCTACCATCCTGGAATCTCTACCGTTATCTTCAAGGGAGGGGGCCAAGTGAGCCCAGGCCAGGAGAGGAGGAGCAGACGTGGCAGGCTGGTGGAGCCCAGGCAAGATCCTGGGATTGGTTTGTCTGGGAGGCTGTGGATCTGGGGTGGAACATCCCGGAGGGATTAACTCAGTCATAAGACTCTCAGAGCAAAACCACACCTGTGTCTTTGGCTAGCTGGCCCGCCCCCAGCCCTGGGCCAGAGCTGCTGCTGCCCCCAACCCACTCCGAACATTCTGGCTCAATCAATGCCACGTATGGGGGTGGGGCTCATCCCAATGGGATTTCAACCCTCTCTCCCTGACCAAAACAGCTTACATCTGGGGTTCTCTCCCAAGGAGGGGACACAGACGCAACGGACAGGCTCCCCCCTCCTCCACCCCCAACTTGGATGTTAATCCCCTATTTATAAGTTGTTTGCTATAGACACCTGAACTCAGAAAAATGGTTTTCATATTTGACTAGGCATCAAAATCAACATCACCAAAACAAAACATCCCAGGCCCCACCCCTGAAAGACTGACTCAGGAGGTTCAGCTGGAGGCCAGGAACTTGCCGGTAAATATAAGCATCCCAGGTAATTCTGACACAGACGGTCCCAGGCCTGTGTGTTGGGAAATGCTGACCTGCAGAGTAGATATCTTGGTGTCTAGAGGAGGGATTCTCCTCCCTCTAGAGGAGGGATTCTTTTTTTTTAATATCCCTAGATGCTTTGAGAAATCTGATGAAAGCTGGGCACCTCCTTCCTCAGGAAAATGCTCACGTACACATACATGAAAAGTTCTGCAAACAACTTGAGGCAATCAACAGATTCCCCCAGATCCCCTAGAGGGCTGTTTATGGACATCCTAAGGATCGGGGACCCCCGGTTAAGAACACCTGCTGTGGTGGGTACATTTTTCTGAAAACAGGCTGGGACTTTGTCTTTCAAATGTTCCCTGTGCGAGGGAGTGTATATCAGTGGGTGCTTAATAAATGATACTAACTATGAGAACTATAATCTTGGTCCCTTGTGTCCACTCCTGTCATAGTCTAAGCCTTCGATTCCACCAGACCAAGTACAGGCAAGTGGCGACAGTCACATTCCAGAATCAAGGGTATGAGTCTATCCCGGAAGCAGAGGCAGAGAGAGACCTCAGCTAACCAGGAGAAATCAGGTGGCATCGTCTGCCTAACTTTTTTCCTGGAGAACTGCTCTTCCTCTACCTTCCCTGTTAGTCTCCCGGCTCCACAGTTTTGGATCTGCTCCACCTGTAAGTTGTCACCAGAGGAGTCGCCACAAGCCTTCAACGCCCATCACAGTGTCCCTATGCTGGAGCGGGCAGGGCACAGCCTGCCCAACCCTGACCTCCTGGGATCACCACCTCCATGGTGTCTGCAAAATGCGAGCCTCCTCCTGGCACGAGAGAGCAGAGGCAAGGTGCTCTCCGGGGGCCCCAGGGTTCCAGATGGGGACATTTTCCCAGCACTCTTCAGACCAGTTAAAGAAAATGTGTAGGCCGCGGAGGCACCAAGTAGAGGCACCAAACACCGGGGCCTATCTTCTGCGTTGTCCAGGAGCTGGGCGCAAATTCTGGGGGCAGGGCAGTTGAGGGAAGTCTTAAAATGTCCCACGCAAGTCTGATTTGGAACTCTCTGGCCTTGACCTTGGCCCCCCTCCCGGCCCCCACCCCCGTCGCCAAGGGCAGGGGTCACGCCACTGGATTCCCAGGGTCCTGACAGTGGCCCGAGCCCTACCCCGCCCATCCTACATGTCCTCGGCCAACCCTGAGCCTGCTGAAATGGAAAGGGCTTGCCCCGGGTGCCTAATTATGGTGAGGGGGCAGCAATTAAGCATAACAGGGATCCTAGTGAAGCACTGTCCGAGATGAGAAAGGCAGTTCCGAGAGGGAGTGGGTGCCAGCGAGGACCGGGCCAGGAAGAGAAAGAACGAGGCTGAGGACACACAACCATGGCGACCACCGGGGACAGCGACAGAAAAAAAAAAAAAAAGTCACGAATGCGCATGTGCAGCAGAGGCCAGGGGCGTGACCTCGTCTCCTCCTCTGTACGCTTGCGCCCTGCTTTCTCCGCCCACCGCTCTAAGCGGAACGGTGAGTGGGTTTCCACACAGCGCCTCTTGCCGGAGCGCTCGGGAATTCACGCATGCGCCTTACACTGAGAGGATTCGCACGTTGCCAGCAGCGAGCTCTAGGCGGCGTCATCCCTCCGGCCGGGACGAAGCACGCACGCGCGGAGGTTCGCATGCGGGAAGGGCGGGTATGCACCGCGAGCATGCGCCCTGCGGAGCGAGACGGCGGCTCGGCGGGGTCATCCAAGCGCAGGCGCAGTGCGGTGTTTGTCTGCGGGACTGACGGGCGGCCGGGCGGTGCGCGGCGGCGGCGGGGAAGATGGCGGCGTCCTCCCTGGAGCAGAAGCTGTCCCGCCTGGAAGCAAAGCTGAAGCAGGAGAACCGCGAGGCCCGGCGGAGGATCGACCTCAACCTGGATATCAGCCCCCAGCGGCCCAGGCCCAGTAAGCACGGCGGCGTGGGGGAGGGGGCGAGCGGGGCGGGGCGCGCGCCGCGGGAGGCCCCGCCCCCGCCTCCAGGTCCCGCCCCCGCTTCCGGGGCGCTCTAGCTCCTCCTCTCCGCCGCGCTCCCCGCTATCGGCCAGCGGTGAGAGGGTCACGATGACCCGGGGGGCGTGGGGCCCGCGGGTTCCCGGGCAGCCCTCCCCACTGTTTGCGGGTTCCCCCTTAACGGGGCCTGGGAGCCTAGTTACCCGGCTCCAGGCGAGGCCCCCCACCTGATGACCCGCCCCCAATCACCGGGATCCTCGGAGCCTCTGTCACCTACCCTGAGCCTTGCTTCTCCTACTTCATGCGACCGTGACCACATCCAGGTTCTCTGCTAAGATGTACACATCCCTTTTCACCAGCTGATTCTACTCCCGCCATCTCAGTGATTGTGTCAAGAGGTTCCCCCACCCCCCACCCCCCATCCCCGCTCCGTACCTGGGTCCTTGTCATCGGGGCTTAGCAGATGAGCCACTCACGCTCACACACGCGCACCTGGGCAGGGGACACCTGAGGTCGCTTGACCATATTATAACCATCCTGTGGTGTGTCTGGTGCTCCATTCTCCCCCACTCTGGGATCTTGTCATTGGGCTCAGCGGACTCCCTCCCACATACAGTTTGCCCACGTACACCAGGCCCCCTCATACTTCTCTGACTCATTTCACTGTTGCCATCTTTCTGGCTCCTCCAGAAATAAACACGCAACTCCCAAGCGTGGCAACTTTGTCATTTAGAATCAAGTGACTTCCCCATTCTTACACACCCACACCCACCCAGCCCGGGGACACCTGAGGCCAATGCGACTCTATCTAGGCATCCCAGGGCACATACACCTCCTTTCTTATCCCACAATCTCAGTGCCTGTCTCCCTGGCGTCTTGTCATCTGGAGTCAAGAGCTACCCCCCAGCACCCACACCTGGCTCGGAATCACCATGACCACATCTAGTCTCCTTGTGATTTCCTGCATGATCCCTTCCCCATATCCTTGAAGCTCAGAGGGAGTCAGATTTTTCCCCTCCCTACAGACCTGATGAACAGCAGCCCACACACATGCTTTCTGTTTTTGTTTTTGGCCGCACCGCGTGGCATGTGGCATCTTAGTTCCCCCACCAAGGATCGAACCTGTGCCCCCTGCATTGGAAGTGCAGTCTTAACCACTGGACCACCAGGGAATTCCCCTGCCCACACACACATGCTTTCTGTGTCTCTCTTGACCCAGCAAATTGCTCTCCTTTTTATTCCCTCTGATATGATTCCTGTGGCTTATGTAGCTCCTTGTGAGGTCATCCTGACAGGAGGGAGAAGACACCTCCTCATCGGGGTTCCCCCATCACTGCCTGCTCACCCAGCCTGGCGCCCCCATCCTTGTGTAGGGTCCACTCTCCATCCTCCCTTTCCTGACCTGGGTCCGTGTGGGTTCCTCACTGGATTGGGGGGGGGGGTGTCTCTTGGGGCCCAGAAAAAACCCCGAGGTGGCAGTGCTGGCATTGGACACTGCCTGGGGTAAGAAGCCCAGCCAGGACTGGAGGGTCCCCGCTGGGCTCTGCAGTGCCGCTCCCCCTCCAACCCCAGCGTGGACGAGACAGGCCTAGGTACGGGGCCTGGGGTGCCTTGCAGGGTGGCTGTCCCAGATGCAGAGTGAGGCACGGTGACACCCATGGCGAGCAGGCCCCGGGGAGCCCCCTCCAGGCGTCTGTGTCTGTGTCAGCTCCATCCCATCCTCCCACTTCTCCCATCTCTGTCGGTTTCTACCCATCTCTGCAGTTTGGTGCCGCGTGCCTCCCCCTCCTCTTCGTTATGATTTGATTTGATTTCTTTTCTTTTGGACAAATCGGTTGTTTCCGTTGTGATTTATCGTGGTGTTGTTTTTTTTTTTTTTCTTCCTTTTCCCCATCCAGTTATTGTGATCACTCTAAGCCCTGCTCCTGCCCCGTCCCAACGAGCAGGTACCAGCCTTTTTATCATCGCTGCTTGGACCTCTGCACCATTGACCTAACCGCTGCCCTGGCCGCAGAATGCCATCCCCCCCTTCCCCCTCCCACGTGCTCTGTGTGTGCGTGTGCGCATCCCCCCCCCCCACCCTCACTCTCTGTCCATCCACACCGTCAACGTCCGGCCCACCCGGCCACTTCCTCTGTCACCTCCCGCTCCTCCTTTCCTCTCGGGCTCAGGTTTGGACTCCCTGGAGGAGGAAACAGACTCCCTCAGCGGCCGGGAGTCTGTCGCCTGCCAAGGGGGTCACGAGTGTCCGTGCGTGTGCCTGCAGGCGTGTGCATGAGCGGAGGGAAGGAGAGCTGGGCCCTGCGCCTGCTGGTCCCCCTCAGCAGCTCAGCGAAGCCGTGTCGCCCCCTGGGCTGAGCCGTGCTAGGCTTGGACTGAGCCCCTGTCCTCTCGGGGCTGGCGCTCCCCCGGGGGTGGGGGGCCCTGGGGGTTGGAGGGCTGTGAGCACTGAGGGCCTCCGGGCAGGAAGTGGAGGAGGCCCCGGCGCCTTGGAGGGAAGGCCGGGTGGAGCAGGGGAGCAGGGTTGCAGTTGGGAAGCCTCTGGAGAAGGTGGAATTTGAGCCAAGTCTCCTGGGAGGTGGGGGCAGCGCAGGGATGGAAGTAGAGGAAGCAGTCCCCCCAGGGCCCGAGGGCAGGTGCCAGTGGGTCTGGGAGCCGATGGGTGTGGGACATGCCTGTGCGAAGGGCGGGGGTGGTGAGAGAGATGGGGTGGGGGTCTGGTCTCGTTGGTTCTTGTGCGTGTGAGCAGGACTAGGTTGGGAAGTGTGTGTGTGTGTGTGTGTGTGCACGCGCGTGCGTGTGTGTCGGAAGGTGAGGGGCTCTGTGGCTCTGCTGGAGACCCTGTGGCATGTCGTCTCCCCGTCTGCGTGGGTTTGTGCCATGCCCTGTGTGCGTGTGCCTACGTGTGTCGACTGACAGCCTGGTACGTGTGAGGCTCCTGATGGCCGCATGCCCTCCCCACACCCGCCCCGTGTCCTTTCTCGTTCTCTTTCATTCATTCTACTCTCTCTCTCTTTCCCCTTCAGCCTCTCGCTCTCATTCTGCCCTCCTGACCTGCCGTGGGCCCGGTACCACCTCTGTGACTTCTGTTTTCAGGGTCTTTGTCTACCTCCCTCCACCCCACCTTAGCCACCCCGCGCCAGCCCTGCTCAGACGCCTACCGTGTGTCAGTTTGTGGGCCTGGCTGGAAGCCTCTGTCCCCTTACAGCCTTGGCCACGGGTTCTGGGGCAGCCCTCAGAGGGCCCGGTGGACTGTGTAAGGGAGGGGACCGACAGGACACCACACCGAGAGGTGTGGGGAGGAGAGGGGTGTGGTCCTCACTCAGAAAGGGGGCCCTGGTGCCCCCAGGGAACCTGAACCTGACAGGGATCCAGGGTCCCGGTGCAGGGGGAGCCCGAGGGTCCTTGGGAGCCCCGGAGGTTGTCCAGCCAGAGAGGGAGGGATTAGGACTGGGATTCTGGCCCTGGCAGAGCAGAGCAGCGGGGAGGGCATGGGAGGAGAGGCCTCCGGGCCAGTGGAGGGGACTGGGCCCGGCCACGTCCCCGGGGTCCCCAGAGCTCTTCCATCACTCCCGCCAGGCCCTCCTAGGACTGCAGGCCAGGCTCATAGACCTGCCCCTCGCTCTGGCTGCGGTCAGGGTTGCAGGCCAGCAAAGCGCCCAGGCACCAGGTGCTGCACCATACCTGTCTCTACCCGTTGATCACTGGGCCCACGTCACCAGGTGCCTGGAGAACTGTGGGAGGAGAAGGTGGGCCGTGCGGGAAGTGTGGAGAGAGAGGAGGGGGCGTCAGCCAAGGGCTAAGGAGAATGGCAGGCCCCCAGCTCCTGGCCTGCTCTCCAGGGGAAGGTGAACCTGGGAGGTGCTTGTAGCCTGCAGCCTCCCCAGCCAGGGGCTCCCCTTCTGGAGGCCGAGTGCCAGCGTCTCCGGGGTTCACTGGAGGGTCGTCACCCTGGCCCCCACTCCCCGCCCTATGGCCTGCCCAGCCGGGAGGCTCCTAGGCCCTCAGGGAATCTGCTCTCTTTTCCCAGGCCCCTCTCCGGCCTGTCTCTGCAGCGCCCCTTCTGGGCAGCTGGGCCCCAAGCCTCAGCTCCCGTCTGTCTGTCTCCCGCCCTCCCGTCCCCTAATGCCGCCTGCCCGTCCTGGGGTGCCCGCTGCCTGCCCGCTGCCTGCCTGCCTGCCTGTAGCATGCCCGAGCTGTCCGCATGCAGGCTTCTGGAAAGAACCAAACTCGCCGCCTGGCCCGGCCCCTGCCCCCCACGTCCCGCTGGCCCCTGGAGGGGCTGTGCCACCTGGATCCCCTCACCCGGAGGACACAGGCCCAGCCTGGGGTCCTGCCCCTGACTCGTCGGCCCTAGCTCTGCAGGCCAGGCCGGGAGGCTCACCGATGAGCCCGCTGGCCAGAGGGCGGCCCTCCCTGACCCTGAAACAGAATGCTGGGCGAGGCAGCTGGAAGCCTGGGTCCCTTGCCCACTCTCTTCCCAGGGTGGTCCAGCCAAGGTCAGCGCTGCCCACAGCGCCAGAGCTCGGGCTGATCCCAGTGGGCATTCCTGCCTTGTGTGGTCCAGAGTGTGGGCGTGGTGGCCCTGGGCCTGCTTCCCAGGCGGAGGTGGGGAGGAAAGGGACACAGTGGGGAGGCTGCCTGCCCGAGGGACGGCATCCGCCTCTGGGCCTCCGTTTTCTGTCAGGGGAGGCTTGGGGATGAACCCTCAGCCTCTGGGGACCACCCCACCTCAACAGCCCACCGCAAGCCCTTCCAGGTTGGAGGAGTGGGGGGGACGTGGGAAAAGGCACCTTAAGAGTGGTCTGGGAGTGGGGAGCTCCTGCAGCCCAGCAGGGCAGGGGGCTGTGCCGGCCTACCTGAGGGATGCCAGGGAGGGGAAGATGAGGGTGCCAGGCCCTTGAGTTGGGGCCAGCTGGGAGCTAACCTCCTCCCCGCCCCTGGTTCTCACCACCCCAGCCCTGCAGCTCCCACTGGCCAATGATGGGGGCAGCCGCTCACCGTCCTCCGAGAGCTCCCCGCAGCACCCCACGCCCCCAGCCCGGCCCCGCCACATGCTGGGGCTCCCGTCAACCTTGTTCACACCCCGCAGCATGGAGAGGTGAGCGGCTAGGGTGGCTGGTGGGAGGGCCGGAAAGTCGGGGCTGGGGCAGGGCGGGGCACAGGGCCAGCCTCAGGGAGGAGCTGGTGAGCTCTGTGGAACCCCTGTGTGTTAGGGGCTGGGGTGGCCTCAGGTTGGTCAGGACCCCCATTCACCGGCACCCACTCTCTGTCAACTCAGCATCGAGATTGACCAGAAGCTGCAGGAGATCATGAAGCAGACAGGCTACCTGACCATTGGGGGCCAGGTACCGCCCTTCCCTTGGCCCCCCCAGGGAGGGTGGGCAGGACACAGCTGGTAGGATCTGGGTTGGGGTGGAGGGCAGAGGCCCGGTGGACCCCCAGCCCTGGCTGTCCTCGCCAGCGCTACCAGGCGGAAATCAACGACCTGGAGAACCTGGGGGAGATGGGCAGCGGCACCTGTGGCCAGGTGTGGAAGATGCGTTTCCGGAAGACGGGGCACGTCATCGCTGTCAAGGTGAGCCCGCCCCTGCCCCGGGTGGGCCCCGCGCCCCAGGCTCGGCGCTAAGGCCCCTGCTGTCCCGTGCAGCAAATGCGGCGCTCGGGGAACAAGGAAGAGAACAAGCGGATCCTCATGGACCTGGATGTGGTGCTCAAGAGCCACGACTGCCCCTACATTGTGCAGTGCTTCGGGACCTTCATCACCAACGTGAGCCGGCCGCCCACCCCCCAAGCCTCCCATGCTGGTCTCTGAGCCAGCCCTGTGCCCCCCGCCCCTCCCCCAGGACCCGAGCGTGTCTGGGGTGGGCAGGAGGGTACAGCCACCCCGCCAAGCCGCCACCTGCTGTCCCTGCAGACGGACGTCTTCATTGCCATGGAGCTCATGGGCACGTGCGCCGAGAAGCTCAAGAAGCGGATGCAGGGCCCTATCCCTGAGCGGATCCTGGGCAAGATGACGGTGGCGGTGAGCGGCTGGGTGGGGCGCGGGCGGGCGGGTGGTCCCCCCCCCCCAGGCCCCGTCCCTGCCATCACTGGTGCCCTCCTCTGCCCGCGCCACAGATCGTGAAGGCACTCTACTACCTGAAGGAGAAGCACGGCGTGATCCACCGGGACGTCAAGCCCTCCAACATCCTGCTGGATGAGCGGGGCCAGATCAAGCTCTGCGACTTCGGCATCAGCGGCCGCCTCGTTGACTCCAAAGCCAAAACGCGGAGCGCAGGTTGCGCTGCCTACATGGCAGTAAGTGGGGCCCAGCAGCGTCCGGCGGGCGGGCGTGAGTGGCGGCGCACCCACCCCAGCCACAGGGGTACATCCACCCTCTCCTACTTCCCACCGGCAGCCTGAGCGCATCGACCCCCCGGACCCCACCAAGCCCGACTACGACATCCGGGCCGACGTGTGGAGCCTGGGCATCTCCTTGGTGAGTTGGGGCCCCTGCTCTCCGAGACCAGGGGTGGGGTCTTCTCGGGGTATGGAGTCAGGTGGCGGGAAAGGGCAGGATCCTGTCCTTGGCCGGCCCAGCCCTGCTCATCTCTCTCCCAGGTGGAGCTGGCGACGGGACAGTTTCCCTACAAGAACTGCAAGACGGACTTTGAGGTCCTCACCAAAGTCCTACAGGAAGAACCCCCGCTCCTGCCCGGTCACATGGGCTTCTCGGGGGACTTTCAGTCCTTCGTCAAAGACTGGTGAGGGGACTTCCCTGGTGGCACAGCGGTTAAGACTCCACGCTCCCGATGCAGGGAGCCCGGGTTCGATCCCTGGTCAGGGAACTAGATCCCACATGCGTGCCGCAACTAAGAGTTAAAGACTGGTGAGGAGCCCCGGCCCCGCCCTCTGCTCTGGAAGGCAGGGCGAGGTCAGATGTGGCCCTGCACCCAGGCCACTGGGGAGGGGAGAGGGGCCCCAGGATGGGGTGGGGGCTGGAGCCCTGGGAGCTAGGAGTTGGGTTTGGACTCAGCCTGAGGGGACACCTGGCCCCAGGGGTACTTGGCAGGGTAGCCCTTGGGCTTCACCTTGGGGGAGCTGTGAACAAGCAGAGGCACCCCAGAGCTAAGGGCTCTGAGTGTCCTGCACCAACTGGCAAGAGTAGCGCACGCGGGACGTCCACATTGGAGCCTCCCGTGGGGGAGCCCACCCACCTCTCCCATGGGTGTCTCACGGCGCACGTTGGGCTTCTGTCACGTTGCGGGGCCCAAGCGCAGGGCCGGGAGGTTGCGGGCTTCTACCCACAGATCTTGCAGACCCGACTCAGCCACGAGGGCGGCCAGGCCCCTCCTCCCTGCTCTCACTTCTCTTCCTCTCCTCTTCTCTCTCCAGCCTTACTAAAGATCACAGGAAGAGACCAAAGTATAATAAGCTACTTGTGAGTACCCAGGGCCCTCCCCAGCCCCCATCCTAAGCCCCCCGCCACACTGGACGCCGGGCCTGAGCAAGGCCAGCAGGGAAGAAGCCCTTGCCCTAAGTGCCCCGCCTTGGGCCCCACAGGAACACAGCTTCATCAAGCGCTACGAGACGCTGGAGGTGGACGTGGCATCCTGGTTCAAGGATGTCATGGCGAAGACCGAGTCGCCGCGGGCGAGCGGGGTCCTGAGCCAGCACCACCTGCCCTTCTTCAGGTAGCTGCACAGCGGCGGCCAGCCCACTGGGGGCCGGGGGCGTGGCCACCGGCCCCCCCTTCCCCACCCGGCCACCCAGCTGCCCGCCAGGGGAGCCCTGGGACCTGGACGGCCGCCGAGGGCTGAGGACAGAAAGTAGGGGGCGCCGACCCACCCCTGACTCCCTGCCCACCAACCATGGACAGATGGGCCCACCAGGCCCCAGCCCTTCCCGTCCCAGGATCAGCCGGCTGTGCGCATCCCCCCCGACAGACACTGTGAACGGAAGACAGCAGGCCGCGAGCAGACTCGCTATTTATTCAGTTGTAACCTCTGGGCTGGGGCGGCCCCCGGGGGCCGGGAGAGAGCCGCCCGTCCTGTCCCCTCCCCTCCACACCGCGCTGTCCCACTGCCGCCTCGCACGCACATGCACCCTGGCTCCGTCTCCCTCTCTCTGTCCCCTCCCTCTCTACCTCTCTGGCTTTCCCTGTCTCCCTCCCTGCCTCTGCCTCTCTCCTGGCCCAGGCCCTGCCACCCCCGGCGGGACCCCTGGGTCCGTTTAGGTCTCCGGCAAGCCATGAGTCAGTTGGCTGGCGTCCTTGCCCTGGGCAGGCGGGCTGGACGTTGTGACTGCAGCCAGACCCGGGCTGGTCTCTCTTTCTCTTTTTGATCTCAGGGGGTCCTTTTTAGAGTTTATCGTATTTTATTGTACTTGGTGGGGTGTTTGGGGGGGGTGGGGGGAGGAGAAGAGCTTGTTCTCATGGGGTTTGTCGGTACCTTCAGAAACTTTTACCAAAGTCATGTTTAGCTGCTTGTGGTGGCAGCCCCCCGATGGCCCACGGGCGCTGGGGGGCTGGGGGCCGAGCCGTGGGGCCTGGGCCACCCCGCTGGGGAGAGACTAGTCCCAAAGGTGGGCTCTGGGGGGGCGGGGTGCCCCTCCCTTGGGGCTGGAGACTGGCCACAGCTTGTAGGGGTGAGTTGAGGACCTCGGGGGGTGTGGAGGGAGCCCAAGGGGCCGTGGCCACACAGGGTGGCCTTCAGGGAAGGCAGGCGTGGGGCATGGTGGAGGGCAGCAGGTGCCGGTGAGGCAGAGGCGGAGGAGGGAATGGGTGACAGGAGCGGGGGCCATAGGGCCCGGGGAGGCAGGGATTGAGGGTGTGTGGAGTGGACGTGGGGGTCTGAGGATGTGTGACAGGGACAGAGGTGGGGCAGGCCGAGGGCTGGGCGTGTGGAGGCAGTCACGCCCTCGTAGTGGCCTTGAGCGCCCCTCGACTCACCCAGAGCTGGCCAGTCCCCAGCCCACGCTGAGGCCCGGGCCCTGGCATCCCCGGGACCCTGGGGAGCAGCCAGAGCAGGAGGGGGTGTGTTTCCTTTTTGTTGGTGATGCATGCAAATCAAGTGGACAACGAAATAACAGAACAAAAAAAAAAGAAAAACAAAAGAAAACTCCAGAAAAAACACAAAAAGCAACCAACACCAAAGGTGAGGAAGGTCACTGGATGTAGCTGAAGCAATCTAGACTAGGCATCACTGTACCCTCCATCTATCTCACTGACTGTAGTTGCTACTAGGATAGTCACAAAACGCCGCATGTTTTAAAAAGTACTCGAAGTCATCTTTTCTCTGCCCCCCCTTGGGGGAGGCCACCTTCTCTCGCTCCAATCCCCTTTGTGAGGGGAGGGGGCAGAGTGCGGGGCCAGTAGGCCTGGCCTCCGCCCTCCCTCATGGGCCCCAGCCACAGGGGCCTTTGTGGGTAGCCGGGAAGGTTGCGTGGCTGGCCCCAAGGGCCAGCTGCCTGAGTTTTTATTTAACTTTATTTTCTGTTTTGTGAGTGTGTGTCGGCCCGTTCCCCCTCCCCGCCTTCAGTGTTAAATGGGAGCCTCTCCTTCCCCCCTGCCTTTTCCATGTCTCCCCGCCCCCCACCCCAGTCACCAGTCACCAGCCATCCCTCTCCATCAGGCAGAGGGTGAAGTGGGCAGGTGGGGGCCTGGGGCGGCCTGGGCCCAGCCCATGGTCCGCAACCCCTTCTCAGGCCACCAGTACTGCCCCATCCCTTTTTAAAACAAAACACCCTCGTTTGTAAATCCTTAGACGCTTGAGAATAAAACCCCTCCCTTTTCTTCTGCTGTGTCTGTGGTGTATGTCCTGAGCCTGGCAGGGCCTGGCAGTGAGGTGGGGGAAGGGGCCAGGGAAGGGGTCGTGAGCCCCGACCTTGGGGCTGGGGAGCTGGGGGATCGGGACCATTCTGGTGGATGGGGCCTCTGCAGCGAAGAGAGGCAGGCAGGGCTGGGGGCTGGTGGGGTGGTGTTTGTAGTGACTAGCCCCATATCTAATGGCCAGTGTGAGGGACCTCCCCCCAACCGGATAGCTACTGGTCTGGCCAGAGAGCCCTTAATCCCCAGCAGGCCTTGGCCGTGGGCTCTGATGTCGGCCCATCAGTGTGCCGCCCCCGCTCCCTGCCTCCCCAAATGGCCCCCCAGCCAAGGCCAGAGCCGCCTGCCCACCTGCTGGGCCCAGTGCTGCCTCAGCCGGTCCAGCATGCTGGGCATGGTGATTCTGCTGCTGGCCCTGCTCCCAGGGACGACCACCGTGCCCAGCGAGCCAGCTGGTATGTACAGGCAAGGGGACATGGCCCAGCACACCTCCATTCCCGTGTTACCCTTTCTCAGTGCACCCTCTCATCCAACCCCCTGGGGGAACGGGGGTGGGTGGGAGGTGGGGTCTGCCCCGTCCCCCGTTTTCCAGGTTCTCTGGGATCCCCAACTTCTTCAAAGTCCCGGCAGCCATGGTGAGACCAAGGGCTGTGGGAGGGGAGCAGTCTGCGCCAATGCTTTTAGGGACTGTCTGTGCCGGTGATCCTGGACATTTGAGTACATCCTTTGATGAGGACCCCAGCTGAGCGCCTCCTTAAGGCAGAGGTCTGTGTCATTGTGGTGCATGTGTGTGTGATCACACACCCCAGTGGAGGCTCCCCTGTGCCTCTACCCTTTGCCGCTGCTGCCCTCAGCCTGCGAGTGAGTGAGGAACACCGACAAAGGGAAAAGGCCCAGACCCTGGTGGCCAGGCTGGGCCTCCACGATGCCCAAAGGGCTGGGGGGAGAGCACCTTGCTATTCTTCCCTCCCCTTAGAAAGGCAAGAATGGGTCCGGCACCCTCCCCCCAAACGGCCCTGCTGTGACCCCAGAGGAGCCCCTGGTCCTCGGTGGGTGAGCGGGGGGTTCAGACTCCAGAAGGGGAGGACCTTTGACCTCACCCAGGCAGACCCTCCACCATCAGGTGCCCCTCGACCCCTTCCCGGCCAGGGATTCCCTCGCTCACTGGGGGTGGAGAAGTAGAGGTCTGGGAAGGGGGCTCCTCCCCAGGAAGGCGCAGCTTTGCGCCCAGGCTCAGGGGCTGGGCTGGGATGTCCCCCAGGTCTCCAGGGAGTACATCACAGCTGCTTTTCAGCTGGCGGTGGGAAGCGCGGAGATGAGCGCGGGTGAATCCTCCACCGCAACTGCATCCATTTTCCAAAGTAGGCAGTGGAGGCGAGGTTGGCTCACTTGCCAGGGGGGCCTAAGGGACAGCGCATCCTCCTTCCCCTGTGCCACCCTTTCTCCCTGCCAGCGTCCCCGTTCCCCGCGGCGCCAGGGCCCAGGCTGCGCCGACCCCTTTTCAGTCTGGAGCTGTCGGACGCGGAGGACGCCTTCCCGCGCCGCGCGTGGCCGCTGGAGGTCCCGGCCGACAGCCGCGTGTTCGTGCAGGTACGGACGGGGGGCTCACCGAGGCCGGGTGGCAGCCGGTGGGGGCAGCCGACCCTGACCGCGACCCCGCCCCCCAGGCGGCCCTGGCCCGTCCCTCCCCGCGCTGGGGCATGGCCCTGCACCGCTGCTCGGTGACACCATCCTCACGCCCGACCCCGGGCCCCGCCCTGGCGCTGCTGCGCGGGGGCTGTTCCGCCGACTCCTCGGTCACCTTCCCGACACCGCGGCCGCTCCCAGGTGCCGCTCGCCCCGCGCGCTTCAGCTTCCGCCTGCGCCCGGTCTTCAACGCCTCTGTGCAGTTCCTGCACTGCCAGCTGAGCCGCTGCCGCCGCCTCCGGGGAGCCCGCCAGGCGCCTGCGCCTCTGACGCTGTCTCCACCGTCGCCGGTGCTAGGGCACGGGGCGGGGAATCTGGGCACCCGGGCCCGTCGGGGGCTGGGCACAAGAGCCTCTGGCATCTGAGGGAGAAGCCCCTTAGGGTTTGGGGATCTGGGGGTCTGGGAGCTTTTGGACGTGGGGGCGGAGGTACCTCGAAACTGGGAGTAGGCACTGGGTCTCAGGCTGGGGTTGGGCGCAGGGACGTCCGAAGGGGCCGAATTTCCAGGGGTCTAGTGGTGCGACACCTGGGTGCAATATAGTGCTGGACACAGATCTCTTGGGAGCCCTGGGGACCCGCCCCTGGAGCCGGGGCCCTGACGTCCCCGCCTCTTGCCTCCCCCTCCTCCCAGTGTCTGCCTCAGGATGAGGCGTGCGCGGGCGCTGGCAGTGGCCGCGATGAGAGTCTGGGTGCCGACAGCCCTCACCTGCACACGCTGACGCAGCCCATCGTGGTCACGGTGCCGCGGCTGCCCCCCAGTGAGCACGCAGCAGTCCTCAGCGGGGGTCTCTGGGGTCGGGAAGGGGGATGGGGAGGACATCTGAGGCATGAGCCCAGTCTCTGCGTTGTACTCCTCACAGGGCCACCCAAGGGCGTCCCCGGCACAGCCGTGCGACCCGAGCCTCCCGCGCCGGCCCCGGGGGTCCTGGAGCCCGCGCCGGTGGTAGCACTTGTGTTGGCCGCCTTCGTGCTGGGCGCCGCTCTGGCCGCCGGGCTCGGCCTCGTCTGCGCTCACTCAGGTACCAACCTGGGTCCGCCGGGATCTCCGCTTGGGCCCCAGCCTATTCCCACGAGTCCGGACCCCTGGTCACAGCGATCCCAGCCTGCTCGGGCCTGACCATCCCTAGACCTGCTTCCGCTACGCCTGCAGCAGCCCCCCAGGGGGCGCCCTTGCCCCGGCCCAGCGCGCGGCAACCCCTACTCCTCAGCCTGCCTCTCCTCTCCAGCGCCCCCGCCCCCCGGCCCGCCCCCGAGAGCCTCGCCCAGCGGCCCACCGCCCAGGAGGCCCCAGTGAGGCAGGTAAGTGTTAGGGGGAGGGAAGGGGGGGAGTGTAACCTGGGGCCGGTAGGACGGATGGAGGAGGGAGGTGATAATGACTCTTCATAGCGTGTTCTCTCTGCCAGGCGGAGTACCAAATGTTTTACGCATATTAATCCTTGTAACCAGCTTCAGGTAGATACTCTTATAATCCCCATAATAGAGATTTAAAAATGAGGTACTCTCTGAAATTAACTTGCCAAAGGTCACAAAATTTGGTGGAGCTGGGATTCGAAATCACGTAGTGGGTGACCCGCAGCCGACTGCGGGCTTAGTGTCGTAAGAAAGAACCTCAACACCTCAGACAGGCACACTAGGCAAGGAGAATTCGGGTTTCAGACCTAGCACCCACCCTCGCCCCGGCACACAGACTGATGGGACGGCCAATGATCGGTTGGGAAGGGGGTGACCTGACGTAGCGTCCTCTCCCCTGCTCAGCCTGAGTCGCCCCTCTCCAGAGATAGCGCGCCCCCATCAGGGTCCGGAGACATAGCAGCCACAGCCTTGGACCAGGCCCGCCAGGACCTGAGACTCGATGGGACTAAGATCCCTGCGCCCCGCGCCCCCTCTTGCTCCTCCTCCCACCCTCCCACCTGGGCTCAGAATAAACATCTGGCCTGAACTGCAGCGTTCTGAAGTCTGCGTGTGCGCGTGGCGCGGGGGTGGGGATTCCAGGGTGGAAAAGGTCCAGACTGGAGGGGTGGAGCTTTGGGGCGGGGCTCATAAGCCCTTATATATACGTGTGCGGTTACCGCCCAGGGGAGCCCCAAGGGCATTTTGTCCCAAACAAAAAGGGGACACCCAACCCCACCAGCTTAAATATAAAAATAAGCCTCGTTTCCTTCTCCACCCCTGCACCGCCCACCTGCCTTCTCAACCCCAGGATTTCTCCGCTCTCCACTCCCACCGCCCGGACCCTGCCCTCGCTAGGGCCTCGAGCTCAGGCCTCTGCTCCAGTCTCCTTCTCCGTCTAGCCTAAAGGTCCTTAAATCCCTCCTGCCCGAGCTTCTCCCTCCTCAGAGCATAGACAAGGGGGGGACTATTAGCTCCATTTTACGGTTGAGGAAACTGAGGCTCGGCAAGGCCAAATCACTTGCTCACCAGTCAGGGCTGGCCGACCCCACAGCCCAGGCTCTTGGCTACAAAGCACATAATAGGAGTTTCACAAGACGTAGTCCTGGAAGGGAGGGAGGGCACGAGATCTAAGAACTTGGCTCCAGTTCACGAATGAGATAGAATGCGGGCGGGGGGTCTCGTTCGCCTCCGCCTCAGTTAGATGCCAGTCTCCCCATTACTTCCCGGGGAGGCAGTTCCCTTCGGCCCGCAAACGCAGAGCCACGCCCCCATCTACGTCTGCTTCCGCGCGGGGTCTTTTGGCCCCAGCGGCCGCCGTAACCCCGCCCACTAAGGAAACGGCCCCGGAACGACGACACCGCCCTCACCCGCCTCACCGGCATGAAGCCCCCGCAGCGGCGGCGAGCGGCCCCGGCGCGCTATCTGGGTGAGGTGACCGGCCCCGCGACCTGGAGCGCCCGCGAGAAGCGGCAGCTGTTACGACTACTGCAGGCGCGACGGGGCCAGCCGGAGCCGGACGCCGCCGAACTGGCCCGGCAGCTGTCGGGCCGGAGCGAGGTCGAGGTGAGAGGGGTCTCGGGATGGGAGCGAGGCTGGAGGCGGGGCTAGGATGTGTTCGGGGCTCGCGGAGGGGCGGGCCCTGGGAGTTGGCGGGACGAGAGTGAGGCTTGGGGGCGGGGCCTTGGAGTGGACGGGTCGAGGGTGAGGCGGGGGCGAGGTTGAGGAACCGGAAGAACGCCGGAGGAGGCGGGACTAGTGCAAGGCTGGGCCTTGTGTGCCTGCGAGAAGCTGAGGGCGGGGCGGGGGCGGAACATAGCCGAGGGGCGGGGCGAGAAGGAGGCAGTGCTGCGGCAGGCTGAGGGGCGGGGCGAAGCCAAGATTTAGGGGCGGGGCGAACTCTGAGTTAGAGCGGAGGCCCCGGACTGGGTGGGAGGCGCAGAGGGACTGGGCGGGAATGAGGTTGAAGTGAGAGTCAGGAAATGGGGCGGAGTGGACGAAGCGGGTAGGTGACTAGGGTAGTACTTAGCACGGGGGTGGGCCCTGGCTGCGGGGAGGAGCCAGAACCGGCCAGGGCCTTACATCTTTGTCGGGTAGCTGGTCACACCTGGGGCCTTGGCCCAAGACCCTTGGGCAGAGTCCCTATGACCCTTAACTCCGGGCCAGCGGGAGGCTAGGAGCAGTGGCCGGCCCTGGAGCAGGCAGAGGACTGCCTAGCCCTGGGCTTCTAGGAGGTCCATTTGGCCTCATCCCCTCACTTCCCCAGATCCAGGACTTTCTCCGGCACCTCAAGGGTCGAGTGGTCCGAAAGGCTACTCAGATGATGCATCCAGGTGGCCCACAGGGTCCAAGGCGCCGGGAAACACAGACCCCGGCCCCCATCGAGGTGAGGCGGGGTGAGGCTCCCCAGGGCCGGCCCCTGGAGGATGAGGTGGGAGTTGGGGGGATAACCTGGTCAGGGGAGCCCCAGGAGGGGTAGGGCTTGGGGGACTCCTGAGGGTTGATCCCTGAGCACCTTCTGGTTGCTCTACCCAGGTGTGGATGGATCTGGCTGAGAAGATAACAGGCCCGCTGGAGGAGGCCCTGACCGTGGCTTTCTCACAGGTACAGCCATCCCCCAGGCAGGATGGGGGTATCCCGGGGACGGGGTCATATATTTGAGTCTAATTAAGCTGGACCTGGTTCCTGGGTCCCTTCCTCTTGCCAGCTCTGTGACTCTCGTCCGTCACCGGACACCCTAGCCTCAGCGTCCGCACTTCTGAGGCCCTCTGCTGAATGTGACGCCTTCCTCAGGGTGGCAGGGAGGATTTGGAGGTGGAAGGCTGTCTCCTGCAGGGCAGGGGAGTAGCCCACGGGGACACTTCTGCCTTTCCTTGCCTGATCTCTCTGCCTGCCAGGTGCTCACCATCGCGGCCACGGAGCCCAACAGCCTCCTGCACTCCAAGCCCCCCAAGCCCACGCAGGCTCGTGGAAAGCTGCTGCTCCTCAGCGCCCCTGGAGGGCAGGAGGACCTGGGCCCTGAGGCTCCTGGCCCCGCCCCTGAGGCCCCTCGACGGCAGGAGTCTCCTGGCCCCGCCCCCAAGACACAAGGCCCTGCCCCTGAGGCGTCCTCTGAGTCCCTGGCTGGCCCGTCCGCTGAGGAAGACTTTTCTGTGGACTTTGAGAAGATCTACAAGTACCTGTCGTCCATCTCCCGCGGCGGCCGAGGCCCTGAGCTTTCCGCAGCTGGTGAGAAGGGAGGGGCCGACGATCTGGGGGTGGGAGTCTCTGGCCGTGGGAGTCTCCGGCGGCAAGCCCCGCCCTTCCCTCACCCGTCCCCTTTCCATCCATCACCAGAGTCAGCTGTGGTCCTTGACCTGCTCATGGCACTTCCTGAGGAGTTGTCCCGCCTGCCCTGCACCGCCCTGGTTGAACATATGTCGGATATGTACCTACACCTGATGGCCCCCCAGCCCAACCCTGCCAGTGGGGGCCTGGGGTCTGGGGCTGAGGCTGACGGGACAGGTTCCAGGGGGCAAGAGGAGGCTGGCCAGGCCACTCCTCAGGCCCCTGAGAATGCTGGGCCCAGCGAACCGATATCCACTTGGCAAGCAGCTGGGATCTGCCCCCTGAACCCATTCCTGGTACCCCTGGAGCTTCTGGGCCAGGTGGCCACCCCTGCAAGGTGAGGGGCCCAGCACCTCACCAGACACACCAGACATCGGTGAGCCCCCAGGCCCTCAATCCTGCTTGGGCTGGCACTGGGTTGTCATTGAGGATCTTGCCACAGTGGAAGGTCCCTGGCGCAGCGTGCAGTATAGGTCGCCTATAAGATGCTCGATACAGCACGGGTCTCAGAAATGGAAGCACAGGGAATTCCCTGGCGACCCAGTGGTTGGACTACACGCTCTCCCTGCCGAGGGCCTGTGTTCAGTCCCTGGTCGGGGAACTAAAAACCCACAAGCTGTGCAGCATGGCCAAAAAAAAAAAAAATGAAGTAAAGTTGTACAGGGTTTCAGCCATAGAACTGGGGTGAGGGGGCTCCAGCCAGATGGCTGGGCTAAAATCACCCTCAAATACTCCCCCCACTGGTTCCTCATCCCTCCTGAAGTCCTGTATCCAGTGTCCTGTAACTGTGAATAAAGTTCTGGTCTATCCCCCTGGCTCTCTTTCTCCTGTGAGTTAAAGGTGGGAGGGGGCCCAGAATCAGAGGTAGGGAGCCATAGCTTGGAGTCCTGGGGACGGAGCGGGGACATGCCAGGGAGGAGGGTGTGGTCTTCGGTAAAGGCCACTGCACCAGGTCCAGTCTGATGCCATCTGGAGCGACCCTGGCTTGGCTGTGAGGGGACCCTTGTTGATTGTTGTTTGGAGGGTCTAGGCCTGAGCCTGACCCGTGTCGGGGAAAGGTTTTCAGAGCCCAATGACTCTCCATCATACAGATGGAGGGGAGAGGCTAGCAGAGTGAGGGTGGCCAGGTCAGGGGAGCTGGACTCCTGACCACGGGAGGGTTAAAGGTGGGCTGCCCATGTGGCAGGACGTTGGAGGGAGGGGAGTGAGTCCCTAAGGTAGCCTTGGGGAAGCAAGTGGGGGAGGGAGGGAGAGCTGGAGGGGCCTTAGGAGCAGGGAAGGGGGAGCAGAGCTGGGTGGAGGAGGGGGCTGGGGTCCTGGCCGTTGCCAAAGGCCTCCAATTCCCAGAGGTGCTGCCAGGTCTCCCTGCACGGGGCCCCCCTCCCTCAGCCTCCCTGAGCGTGTGGATTCAGGGGCAGGCTGGTGAGGGTCGGGTGGGGGAACCGGGTGTCCTCCTACGGCACCACCTTCCCCCAAATCGAACCAGTCCTCTGAAAGCCAGTGAATTTTCTGTTCGCGGAGCCTGTGCATTCACACAGCCTTCCTTTTATAGCAACGCTCGTCTCTCCCCACACACACTGCACACGGCTCCCCCTGGGGGCGCACAACACATCTCGAAGGCGGGCCGTGGAGCGGAGCCAGCCCACTCCATGACCAAGGCCTCACAGCACCAGCCCCGTGGTGTCCAAAGTGCACATGCTGAGGGTGGGACGGAGGGACCAGGTCAGAGAGGTTTGGGGCTGCAGGTGTGGTTACAGTACCAGAAGGCCGTGCCAGTTCTTGGAGACAACCTCCAGGGCTGGCTGAGGGCACCCCATCCCGGCTCCCTACCAGGCTAAGTCCATTCCATGGCCCCCAGCGTCTCCTCAAGTCAAGGGAAAGAAGGGTGGTCTTGGCTGTTCCTGGAGCGAGGGGGATGGAGATGGTTACGCCTTGGTCCCCCAGAGTGTACATCTGGGTGTTTCGCAGCCCTGGGCAGCTGTTAAGAGCGTGCAGAAGTCAGCCCTAGGTTCAAATTCTAGCCTGGCTAGAAGCCAGCTATAGGCAGGTCACTCAACCTGCCTGGACCCTAGTCCCCTGGCCTGTAGAATGAGCATGGTAACAGGGTCCCGAAAAGAGAACAGACCAAGTACGGGAGGAGCTACCTCAGCACGCTGCTTGGCATGCAGTAAGCGCTCAATAATAGCTTTTATTAATACCATGGGCTCAGAGGCAGGGAGGAGTGAGAAAGCAAGGGGAGGGCCTGGGAGGGGGGGTTGCAGGAGGGATCTGGGGGAGGTGGCAGGAGGGCCAGTGAGGGGTGGAGGTGGTGACAGAGGGAGGGGCGCGCTGACCTGAACTGGGGCCTGGGCTGGGGGCGGGAGGGAGCCTGTCTGCGCTCTTCCCCCCATGGAAGGAGCCTCGCATCCTGGACACAGCAGCCATTGTCGCTCTTCAGCCTCTGTCTCCGGAGCAGGCCGAGCAGGGCATATTGGTATGCAGCGTCCACCTCGTGGGCCCAGGAGAGCCCGCAGGGCCGGAGCCCGAGGAGGGGCTCAACACTTAGGGGGGCGGGCGGCGGGGGAGTGAGGATGGCCAGAGGACAGGGGACGGAGGGAAAGGGACACGGGGGTCCCCGAACCCGGGAGCGGACATGACACTCATGCTCGGCGGCAGGACAATAGCAGAGCCACCTACACGCTGGGGGCGGAGGGGCGGGCGTCCTCTTCCCACAGGCTTTAGAGTCGGGGGCCAGCCAGGCCGGTGAGTTACGGAGAGAGGACAGGGCGGGATAAAGGCACGAAGTGGGGCTCCGGCCTGGCCAGGAGGGAAGATGGGAGGGGTGTGAGGGGGGAGGGGTTGGACTTCTCCTGACGCCCTCCCCCCTCGGGCTGCGGGCTCGGGGGCAGGATCCTGAGCGCGGTCCAGGCCCAGCGGCGCCCCGTCGGATCGGCCCCGGGAGAGAGACCCCGCGGAGGGCCGGCCGAGGGCGCCGCACCGCTCAGACCAGCGCGTAGTCGAACTGCCCGCGCTCGAGCGCCTCCTTGTGGTCGGTCCAGGACGAGGCGGGCATGCGGCTGTAGGGGTCGAGCAGGATACGCACGCAGCGCACCATCAGCAGCACCAGCACCACGAGCAGGCACAGCACGAAGGCGAACACGGTGCGCTGCTCCGCGTCCAGGCCCGCGCCCACCGGGGGCCCCGTCGATGGCGGCAGCGGCTCGGGGGACAGCGTCCACGTCGCGCTCATGGCTCACATCGCCGCGCGCCCTGCGGAGGAGGGGGCCCGCCCGGGAAGCAGGGATGAAGCTGCGCCCTCCCGCGCCCCCGCGTCGTCCCCACCCGCCGCAGCCCCCCCTACCCTGCCGAGCCCCAGCCCCCGCCCGCGCCTTTGTCCCCGGGCTACGCCCATGGCTGGCCCGCGGGCACCCAACTCCCGGCGTGCGCGCAGGTGGGGACGCTAAGAGCAAGGAGAAGGAAACCCCGACCCGGCCGGCCCGCGCACAACAGGTGCGAACGCGCGGCCCGGGCTGCGTGGTGGGGGTCGAGACGCGGTTCCCCCACCCCGCTCCCTTTGTTCTTGCGTCCTGGGTACCCCCCCCTCCCCCACCGCCCCCGCTCCCGCCCCGCCGCGCCCCTCACCCTGGCCTCGACCGGGACCGGGACCAAGCGGCCGGCAGCCGCGCTCTCTTCCGGGACCCGCACCCGTTCCTGGTCTCTCGCCGGTGGCCGCGGCGGCAGCCCGGACTCTACCACCCCACCCGCCCCTGGAGCGGCGGAGACCGAGGCAGGCGAGCTCCGCGCCAGCCGGGCCGCCGCGGCTGTTCCCATGGCGACGGGGGCGGGGCCGCCGCGGGGGGCGGAGGCTGCGCAGGGAGCGGCGCTCGGGCCCGCGACCCCGCCCCGTCCTCTGGGAGAACCGGGCCCCGCCCAGAGGCGCCGGGGAGACCAGCGGCCCAAAAGAACCATAAGCACCGAGGGCCTCGCCCTCCCACCCCCACAGGCACCCCCCTCAAGCCACCCAGCCCGACTTAAGCTCCCACATTCTCCTCTGCAACCGACCCCTCAGACTCCCTGTTTGGGGGATCCCAGTGCCCCAAAACTCATACAGACGCTTAAGGTCCTCCAGCCTCGGGGACCCCAACCCTCAAGCGACCCCAGCCAGGTCACTGAAAACCTCCGTAGCTTTTCCAGTTTCCTTCCTCCCCCCCCTTCCCCCCGCCCGACAACATACTCAGGGTGGGCAGGGTCCCGTCCAGGTGAGTCCTCCCCCTCTTCTGTTAAGCGTTCCTTCAGTGACCATGACCGCTGCCCCATGACCACTGGGCTGCCCCCCCCCAGTCCCAGCTCCCCCCACCCCAGTGACAGACACCTTGGACTACCCAGGTTGCTCTCCTGCACTTTGGTGTTTTATTATTTCCAAATCTCTGCGTATGTACAGGATAATAATAAGGGCACTGTTTAAAAAAAAAAAAAAAAGGCTGAAACGGCCTGGCTGACGTGGCCAGTGGGCCCAGGCCGCACCACTGGGTCCTGGGAGGGTACCCCTGGGCTGGGGGCCTCTGGGCACTGCGTGGCCTGAGTGCCCGTGGCCCGAGCAGCCCCCACGGGGCAGAGGGGCGGTGCGGGCGCTGGCGGCGTGCACAGCAGCCCCTCCCTGCCCCGCCCCATCCCGCTAGCTCTGCAGCAGTCCTGGCACGGCGGGGGCACAGCTGACAGTCTTGTCCCCAGAGATCTAGTTGCTGCAAGTGGACAACAGTCTCCCGTGTGTCTGCAGTGATGATCCAGCCCCGAGGCCCCAGTCGTGGCTGCTGCGCTCAGAGGACCTGCTCTGTGCTGGAGGCGGAGATGTCCAAGAGCCGCCAGGCTGCATAGGGGTTGAGCTCGCCCTGGTCTCGGCAGAGAGCCCACACGCACAGCATTCGCAGTACCTTGTCCTGCAGAACCGGGGAAGGGTGAGGGCTGGACGCAGGGTGCGAGCCCGGCACCCACTCCAGGACGAGCGCAGGGCAGGGAGAGAGGCGCTGCCAGGTCAGGGAACTGGGAGGGACCAGGGAGTGATGCTGCGGGGTCGGCCTGGGTCTGGGGTCCAGAGCAGAGGCAGGGGCAGAGGCTGTAACTCAGGAATTGGTCAAACCAGAGAGATCAGCTACCCTCCGCCAGGCCCAGCTCAAGGTGCTGCCCTGCCACGCGGCATCCCGACTCTCAACTGGCCTCACTGCATGTTTCCACCCCATCCCCTCCCCCGCTCACTCACCGGGTCACCCTCGACCACCTCGCCTTTGGGATTCTTGATCACCATCACCAGCTGGGCCTGGAAGGTGATGATCAGCACAGGGCCCTGCTCCATCATCTTGCCCATGGCCAACTGCAGGGGCGGGGGGGGCGGGGCACGACAGGGCAGGCAGGTCTCAGAGAATGGTCCCCAGCCCCTTCACTGCTGCTGCCCCTCCAGGTGCAGACCCCTGCTTCAGCACCCCAGGGCTGCCACCTCCCACTGGCCCGTTTCCGGGCGGGCACTTCCCAGTTGTGAGGCAGAATGTGAACCCCTGAGGACCCACACAGGCTCCCCGGACTGAGGCTGTGCAGGCGTGTAATGGCCTCTCAGAGCCGGCTGTCTCGCACACAGGTGTGGGCGTGCCTTCAGCTCCCCACGGGGAGACCAGTGGGGGGCCTGAGTAGTCCTGACAAAGCCTCCCCAGTGAAGGTGCAGGGATAGCCCTGGCTTCAGGGGCCTCAGGGGACCCTGGGTCTGGGCAACAGCACCCCCTGGGCCACCACTTGCCTGAGAATTCCCGACAGCAAGACTGTGGAAACCTTCCACTGAAAGGGACCCTGGAGGTCATTTAGTCCAAGCACTGGAACTCCTCCAGGGAGAGGGACCTCAACCCTCCCAGCTGAGCGCAATTCAGAGAAGCACCCCTGCCCACCCTGGGGTCCACCTGGCCCCCTGGAAGAGGCACTCACGTCGATGTTGTCGATGTCCAGGATGCGGGAGTGGAACTGGAGGCCCAGCGCCTTGGCCTGCTGGATCGGGTGGGCCAACTGGCTGTAGGTCTGCAACAAGAAGCCAGACACACCCGTACGGCTGGCCACCTGTGCGTGCGAGCCACGCCAAGGCACTGCACCGCAGGGGAGCCGGGGGCTGCTGCAGTGTCTCGGGAAGCTCCCTGCGGGTGAGCTCACCATGGGGTTTCAGGCCTTCAGCTCTTGTACCTTCCAGAAACGGCTCCCGGCTCCTGGGTGTGCGGCGCCAGGAGTGGCAGATGCCAGGAGCACGGGTCCAAGCAGGGAGGCCGGTGCCACCCGTTGGCTGGCTCGAATCACACACTGCCCTCTCATTATAAAGACAGCACCGTATCAACGCTACTGAAAGCGGTATTAATCAGTGAGGCTGGTAATTCTCCTGGAACGCGATCTGGAATACACTCCCAGAGGTAAGTTGAGGCCTCTCTGGCTGATCCTGAACATTCCCATGTTCACCTCACTGTGAATCGTGGCCTGGAACCAAATGCTTTTTCTAGGATTCATCCTACCCAACGGCTGCTCTGGGGTGAACTGCCCGGGCCTACCGCCTTCTCACTGACCAGCCCCTGTGGGCGGGTCTCGGCCACTGGCAGCCTGTTCCTCTTACGGGGGCAGTGGTGCCCCAAACGACACCCTAACCCTCTTGTGCCTGCTCCCAGGCCCGGGACACAGCAGCCAGCAGCCTTGTATCTCAACAAGCAACCATGACGGAACACATTCCAACAGCATCCACTCTTTATGGAAGTAACTGATCCACCAAGTGAAAAAAAAAAAAAAAAAAAAAAAGTGCCAATCCGACTTCTTGTGTGGTTTCTTAAAGATGACATTTTCAAAACACCCCTGTGTGAGTGGCTGCAACTTCAGCTGCGTTTCCAGGGGCACCAGCGGCAGCTTGCTGGCAAAGATAACCAGCCACATCCTAATGGTCCCAAAGTAAAACAACAACAACAACAACAACAAAAAAACCCAAACCACTCATAAATGCCTGCTGCATTAGTCACCGTGCAGGGGAGTATTTAACAAGAAAACCTGACATCTTCTCCTCTGCTTTTTCCAAGTTGTTTGTGAGCTGGGTACAGAATAAAATCAGCCAAAAGAGACTCTGGATTGCTCAGTATCAAGAAGCTGGTGGGGGAGGGAGGGGGGGAACAAATGCCGTGAAGACACAGGTCAGGGAGTGAGCAGGGTGGGGTGAGGTGGCCTGGTGACGGGGCTGGGGAGGCTGCCAGGAAGGGGCAGTGCAGACGGCGTGCTCCCAAGGACGCCTGACCCGCCGCCGTGCAGCCCAGCGCGGCCTGTGGCCCGGGGCCCAGAGCCCCGACTCCAGGAAGCAGCCGGGCCTCGTCAGGACACGCGGCCCTTCCCCGGGTGGGCATCTATCAATGTCTGTTTGGACGTGTTCGAGGATCTTGCAATGAGAACAGCTAATGAATACATCCAGCGCCGCATGTGCTGGAGCGCTGCCCTTGTGTCCCCGAAGCATCCTCACGACCCCCATGAGATGAGCCCGATGATGTAACTCCGGCCCAGGGAAGGGAGGCTGTGGGGCCTCAAACCCCACTTGCCGGCCAGCACCCACGACCCCCGTGCACTGAGGGAACATCGAATGCACCCCCCGAGTTATTGCCGTCCCTTTCCACCCACCCCCTGACCCCTGGGCCCCCAGCCTGTAGCCACCCCTGCCCCTGACACCCCAGCCCTTCCCAGACTGAGCCACCCAAGCAGATCTCCTCTGAACTGTGATTTCTTCTTAGGCCTAAATAGCGGGGGAAAAGCAAGCAAGCACTTACAGCTTCATAGCACCAATCTTTGAGAATGTCGAGCTCTCCAGAAATCATGGCCTAAAAAGGGAAAGACAAAAAAAAAAAAAAGTGTGAGAATGAGAGTGGGCTTCGGAGGCAGGTAAACTCTGGAGAATGTTCTCCAGTTAGAACCTTTCCTCTGCAGACCCCCGGCCCCAGCCTCCGGGTCCTAGTCTGGGGAAGGGAGACCAGGCCAGGCTGCAGCAGTGGGAGCAGAGCCCCCGCAAGTGACAACGGGGCAGCCCAGGCTGGGTCCCAACAGCCTGCTGGAAGGAAAAGGAAGGTGGCAGCATTTGGGGCTCTCGCCCTGGCCGGGAAACCGACCCAAGGAGGCCAGGCAGGGCATTCTACCTCCCCTGGGGACGAAGAAGCCTTAGACAGCCAGGCCCACGCGGGACGGGGCAGAGGCGGAGTGCAGGGGAGGGTTCCCAGGGTGCAATGAGAGAAGCTTCCACAGGAACCCAGAGACAGGGCTGGACCTGGTGAGGGAGAGGGTGGCTTTTCAGGGCGGGTGGGGTGGTGAGATGCTGGTGGGAAACCACGGGGAATCTGGGGGCTGAGACAATCTCAGCCCAGAAGATTCTGCCCGTGCTTGGGCTGCTGCTTTGGGGAAATGCTACACTTTCACCTCCTCCCAACCCCGCCAAGTGTCGTGAGGGACCTGGGAACTCGGAGGAAGGAGAGGGGGCCAGGCGGAGGCGGTGCAGGAGGAAGGGACAGACATTCACACGGGGCTGGACGAGCTGCCTGCGGTCCCACTAAGGCCGTGCCAAAGGCCCCTGACTTGGCTGGGCTGCAGGATGCCTAGGCCCCAGCCCCAGCATGGGGGGCCTCGAGGAGGGCGACCTTGAGCAAGTCGCCTCCTCCTTGTTTATGTGCCGAAAGGAGAGGCGAGAAGACCAGAAGATGGGCTTCAGGGTTCCCAGAGAGGAAAGGCCCCTGGGCTGCTGTGCTGGTCCCACCTCCCTGCCCTGAGTCATGCACTGCCCCCATGCCCTTGAAGCAGCAGCCGGCTTCTCCCAACTCCTGAAAGGCCCCTGGCTCCTGGGAGACAAACACCTGGCCCCTGGCAGCTTCAAGGGAACAACTTCAGGAAGAGAGCTCGAGGGAAACAAGCCACGGGGCTCCAGGCTCCAGTGGGTGAGAAACTCAGTCCCTGGGGCAGACACATCCCGTGGGCGAGGCAAGAATGGTCAGGGCACCGGCCCAGGGACCAGCAGGGGCTGCAGGCGACCACAGCGGCCTGGCTTTCTCGAGCTGCTTGACTAACAAGGGCTGGGCGTGTGGGGTGGTCAGGCCTCTGTAAACACTGGAGCCACCTCTCCGCTCAGGAGCCCCCTCCACAGCCAAGCGGCCCTGGCAGAACTCTCCACGGGGCCGCAGCCCTGCCAGGCGCACACCCACCTCCAGGATGTTGGGGATGATGTCGTTCTCACACTGCTGCAGGAAGCGGTCCTTGTCGAAGGCGGGGTCCACCCGCAGGATCTCCGTGAGCACCTCCGACATCTCCGTCTTCGAGAACAGGCCCCCTGGGGCAGCCGAGCCAGGAGTGGGGTGAGGGCCCGGGACCCCCTCCCACCGCCGGCTCGGGCTGTAGGGGGATGGCCCCGGGGCAGCCCACTCACCCAGCAAGTCTGTGACCTTGTCTGTCAGCACGCGGGACGCCCGGATGAAAGCGTTGTCGCTTTCGTCATACTTCATCTTCATCTCGAAGAACCCTGCGGGGGGTGGCGGATGGGGTCAGGGGCCCCTTCCGGAGAGACACACCCACTCCATCGCAGCCCCCTCCGAGCCTGCTGGCCAGGGGCTGAGGGGAGCTGAGTGATCGCCGGGCGCCACCCCGGCTGGCTGCGGCTTTCGCTGCCGAGGGAACACAGGCCTCTGGACGTCCTCATTTGAGGAGGGCCAGGGCTCCGTCAGCGCCTGGGAAGCCATGTGCCCCAGACTGAGCAGAGAGCTCCGGGCCCTGAGCTGGCTCCTGGCCCGTGAGGGGGTGTGTCGAGGCCAAGTTCACATGGGGGGGTGGCTGGCGCGTGCACGTGGCTGCCTCACGACGACACTGGCTCCAGCCAAGATGGTGGCCCAGCCCTGCCGGCGGCAGCCCGCCGCCCGAGAGGTACTGGGCGCTTCCCCTCAGGCCGCCTGAGGCCTGCGCTCCGCTGCGCACTCGCTGGGCAGCCCTGCGGGAGTGACTGGTCCTCTCTGACCCCGGCCTCCTCCTCTGTCTTGTGCCCGGCCCTCGGGGAGCACTCGGTGAGTGTCCGTCACCGGCCTGCCGTCTGGCAATTCTCTGAGATGCGAACACTCACGATTAAACACCACGTTGTTGTCCCTGAAGTCCTTCCACTGCTGATACCACTTGGAGTCCTTGTGCAGCACGACCCCCAGGGCCTCCCTGGGGAAGATCGGGGAAGCCAGTGAGCGCGGCCCGGGAGCCGCTCCGCTCACGGGGAGAGGGGCCAGCAGGACGGTGTGATGACCCCGGCCTCTTGCCTTCTCTTGCCCCCTTCCTGCCACCCTACCCTTCCCCTCCCAGTTCTCTCAGGGTGCCTGGGAACCTCGAGCAGAAAGAAACCCCACAAACTGACTTGGGTAGGAACCCTCTGTGGGTCCTGGGAAACGGACAGCAGTGCAGGTGCTGCAAAGGGAGGTGGTGAGAGGTGGGCCCCTTGGCCGGTCTGGTACCTACTCATTGGCCTCAAACACTTTCTCTTCCTTGAATTTCTCTCCCGAGAACTCTTTCCTTTTCCTGAGCCGCTCGGGCCGCCGGTAGGGCCCAGTCTGCCCCAGGACGCTCTCGTCGATCTCCTTCTTGACGGACTCCACGCCCTGCAGAGCACAGCCGGCTATGTGGGAGCTGGGGCTCCCCAACATCCCAGACCAGCAGCTGTGGACCCACCCCAGGGCCATGCCTCCCAGGTCTCAAGGTCATGTGACTCTCGCAGGTGCAGGGCAAAGACACGCCCAAGCCTCGGGCGGGGGCGGGGGGAGGCAGAGGCAAGAGGCAGAGGGGAGACCCCAGCTCTGACTTCTGCCCCCACCTGCCCCCCGCCAAGAGCTGCTCCCAGACGACCCTCACATTCTGAGGCCGATTCCGCACTCTCCCTGGAAACATTCCTTCACATGGACCAGAAACCGGACGGGTGTCCTGAGAGCTGCCTCTGCCCCACCACCTCCATCCGAGCTGCCCAGCCTGTGGATCCACCTCCGCAAACCTCTGGAACCCATTTCCCTCCTGGCTCCACCACCCAAGACACTCTCCGGCCTCCTCTGAGCTGCTGCCGGAATCCTCGCTGGGAGACTGGGCTTTCAGGATGAACCTAAACTCCCCCGCACGGCCTCCAGGACCCTCTGGTGTCCCTGCAGCCACTCTGGCCACACCTAGCTGCGCGGGGTGCCCCGAGCCGGGGATGCCCGCTCCCCTGGCCTGGCGCCCTCCCCAAGCGTTCCTCTGTCACGTGTTACTTGGAACTGCCTGCCCCTTCCCTGTCCCCATTCCTGTCCCGGGATCCTTTGAGAGCAAGAACTCGAACCTTCTCTCCTGAGGTCCCATGGCCAGCAGAGGGCCCAGCGTGTGCTAAGTGGTATTTACGGACTGAATTCAGGACCTCAAGTGACCCAGAGCCCGACAGTCTCTGGGTTCTGGACGTGAGCTAAGGGTGTCAGCAGCTGACATCGGGTTGGAGGCTCTTGGTATGTTAACGTGTAGCTCCCTAGGGGCTGTGACTTGCCCGAGGCTGCTCAGCCAGGAGGGGCTGAGGCCTGGTGTGCCCTGCAGCCCTCAGTGAGGCCTCTCTGGGGCTGAGCCCAGAGCGCCCGCGGGCACGAGCCCCGGCCCAGCTCACCTGGGAGAGGGCTTTGAAGGCAGCGGTCCTGCCAAGCTTCTCCCCACCTTTGGACACAGACTCGGCCGACTGCTTGGCGGTCTTGGCTGCTTCTTCCACACCCTCCTTGATTTTCCGGCCAAGGTCACTTTTACTGACTTCGTCAAGACTCTACTGAGACAGAGAAGAGGGAGGTGTTGGCGTGGCACCCGGTGGGGGCCTGCAGGAGCTCCCCCCGAGCTAACAGCAGACCCAGCCTCCAGAGGGCGGGAGCAGGCGTCCTGAGCCCACCTGGCTCATGGAGCCGAGACTGGGGCGCACATGCCCCAGGAGGCTGCCTACGATGTCTGGGGCGCTGGACCCTAGGGCTCCGGCCTGGAACAGGCAGGAAGGACAGCACAGGCGCAGCAGCCCCGGGGTCAGGACGAAGGGGAGGGAGGTGTGTCCAGCGCTGGGCTGGCCTCCAAGCAAAGCCCTGCCCCTCTCTCCAGCCCAGGAGAACAGCAAAGCAAAACAGAAGCAACAAAAAGAAAGTCTCCCAGGCCCTCCAGGAGTCTCACTCCCACCTCCACCCTCCCGGGGGCGGGGCGTGCAGTGCCCCAGCTTCCTTCTAGCCTAAGGCAGGAAGGAAAACATCCTCATTTCACCCTCCTCCTATTCTTGCTCGTAGTACAGCGGCTTCTAACTTAAGCGGTGAATCGCAGGCCGAAGCCTCCCGCCTGCTCATCCCCGGCTGCCAGCTCCTCCTGCGGCTCCCAGCACTGCCCCCCCCGCCCCAACTCCTCCACCGGAGGTGAGGAGCAGATGGGCTCCGGAGATCCTAAGGGGCCTTGGGGGTCCCGAGGCCATTACCTCTTTCACGGTGCCGGTGATCTCCCCCAGCTTCTTCCTGATCACCTCGCCCGTCCGCATGGTTTCTGATTCGATGGTTCTCTAGGGTAAAGGATGTTGTATCTTTGTGTGGCGACACACAGTCCAAAGAAGCGTTTCCTCAGCAGTCCCTTCCTCCCCAGACACACCCCGCTCTCCCACCCCCTCAGCCTGTCCACCCGGCCCCTCCCGTCCCCCCAGGGTCCCTGGCTGTCCCTGGCTGAAGGCTGGGGCAGGGACCCTCCTGCGCACAGAGCCCCAGGCCCCGCATCTGTCTCTGGGCGGCAGGGGGTGATCTTGCCCATATGCTCATCAGTGATATAGTGGGGGCGGGGCGGGGCATTCTCAGCGTTCTCCTGCCCCGCTCTGCCCCCTCCCCATCACCCGGCCCCAAGCTCGGCCTGCGCTGCCCCGAGACGACGACCCCTCGGCTCACTCCTCTTCCTGAATGAAAAGGGCGGGCCATCTCCCGCAGGGTCGAATCCCTCACAGGTAGTTACATCCAAGTGAGTGCCTTGGGGAGACTCAGGGGGAACAGGCGTCGCCCATGGCCTGGGAGGGGCGCCAACAGAACAAAACCTCCAAGGGGCCTGGGACAAATGCCCGCAACCCCAGGCTCAGCTGCCCATGGGTGCCACCAGGCAGAGCCCTCACAGGCAGACAAGTAAAGGGCGCCAAGCCCATCTGCTGGCAGGCGCCTGGCAGCTGCTCGGTGAGAGATGGTGGCAGTGATTAATATAATAATTACACCAGCCCCACAACCCACTTTCTACCCATTTCAGTCAGAGGCCCTCAGGACCAGCGCATCTTAAACCTAGTGCCCGAGGGACCCGTGGAGATGCAGATTCTGATGCAGCAGGTCAAGAGGGCTCTGAAACCCCATCAGTGCTGCTGGGCCGTGTGTAGAGGAGGCTGCAGTCTCGCGGCTGAACTGGAAGGCTGGGGGCCCGCTCCTGTCCCCTCACCCCCCGGCCGCCCCAGCACTGCACTGCGAGGGAATTCCTGGCTCTGAGAGCAAGTGTGACTGCCCAGGGACACTCAAAGCAAAGGGGACTCACGTATTTCCTTCTGGCTTCCTGGAGCGCATCTGACTCTTCCAGCTTCCTGGCCTCGTCTCGGAACTTTTTTATACTTTCTTTCATTTCCTTGTTTTTGGCTAACTCTTGTTTGACATTATCTAGCAAGCCGGAGAGAAAGCCTTTCCTGTTTCCAGAGGAATAGGATTTGGACTAGAAAGAATGTAAAAGAAACGAAGAATTTTTTCATTTTCTCCTTTCTGTTGATACAGGTTTAACGATGAATACAAGCCGCACGGCATGGCCAAAAATAAATAAATAAATACAAATTTAAAAATAAATAAAAACAATATTTGGGAGTTCCCTGGCGGTCCAATGGTTAGGACTCTGCGCTTTCACTGCCGAGGGCCCGGGGTTCAATCCCTGGTTGGGGCACTAGGATCCTGCAAGCTGCTCGGTGCGACCAAAAACAACAACGAAAACAAAACAAAGCAAAACAAAAACCAAAAAAACCCCACAATGAATAGTTATCTCTTTTAGAAGAGTATAACAGACAAAGTAAAAAGCCACCAGGCGGTAAACTGTGGCACAAGATATTATTCAACAAGAAAAAGAAATGAGTTATCAAGCCATGAAAACATACAGAGGAGTCACATGACATGTTATGTCAATTACATCGCAGTTCAAAAAAGAAACAAGACAAGATGTGGAGGAACCTTAAGGGCATATCACTAAAGGAGAGAGGCCAATCTGCAAAGGCTACAGGCTGTAGGATTCCAACTCTAAGATCCTGGAAAAGGTGAAACTATGAAGACAAGGAAAAGGCAAAGCTATGCAGACCAGAAAAAGGCCGGTGGTTGCCAGGGGCTGGAGGAGGGGAGGGAGGGTGGGCAGAGCACAGAGGATTTTTACCGCAATGAAACTACTCTGTAACCATACTGTTAACGGTAGATACATTATACATGTGTTCAAACCCATAAAATGTACAACACAGAGAGTGAACCCAATGTCAACCACAGACCAAAGTCAACAATAATGTGTCAATACTGGCTCATCAGTTTTAACAAATGTACCGCCCTAACTGCAAGATGTACAACCCGAGGAAAACTGCATGCCCGGTGGGAGGAGAGGGAGACAGGAGGTTGATGGGCACGCCCTGTACTTTCCACTCAATATCCCTGTAAAACTAAAACTGCTCAAAAAAATAAAGTCTATTAAAAAACAAAAGAAAATGCCAGGCCCCTTCTCTCACTGGGGTGAGGGAAACAGGCGCAGCTTGGAATCCTCATGGGGACTCACACACGCCCACCCAAGGAAAAGGCCAACACCCAACGGGACCCTCGTCCCAGGACTAGAGTTGAAAGGACTCTGTGGCCCCTTATCCCAAAAGAGCCGGCACAGGCCCTACTCCAGGGGCTTCTGGGCCCAGGGTAACTTCTTCCTTTAGAGCCGCTCTCAAGTCCCCAGCTGGGCTTTACATGTCACCCAAGGGCCTGGGGACTGGCACAAACCGCCCTCTCTTGGCCCACAGGATCACAGTCACCGAGAGCCCGAGCTCAGGGTCCCCCCTCCAATCCCCACAGGAAAACCCAACCGAACACACCCAGAGGCCAGAAGACAGCGTGAGGCCCCGCTCCAGGCACTGCCCTACCCGAGATGCAGGCTTCGGGGTCAGACACAGCCGGCTTTAGATGCCTGCTTCGCCCCCAGTGTAACTAAGTGCAGGCTCGGGAAAGAGAAAGCGTAAAGAATGACTGTGAGCCAGTCAAGTCACAGGGAAATGGCCGCACATGCTCAGCTGCTCCCACCACTCTTGCCGGTGTGCGGGGTCCACTGCGGCGGCTGGGGGTTCACCCTGCCAGTTTCAGGGGCGACTGCCTCCCCGGTCCCCGTCCGGCCCCAGGGAGAGCAGCAGCAAGTCTGGGTGCTGCCCCACAGGTGCGGTGGCCCGGCCTGGCACTGGCAGGCCGCTGTCTGGTCCAGATGTGCCCCGACCAGCCTTTCTCCAGGGGAAGTCCAAGTTCTAAGACTGTCAGGGACCGCGCCAGCTCGCGGCAGCCCCACCGCTCACTCCAGGGCTGCAAACTGGGGGTGAGGGCGGGGCTGGACAACTAAGGGGAAGCGCCAAAGGGCATGTCCCAAGCCCACAAGAGCCCCAGGACAGGATCTGGGAGATAAAGCATGCTGAGGCCAGAGGGCTGAGATGAGACTCAGAAGGGAAGGGAGGGTGTGGGCTGCCTGAGCATGTGGATTTGGAGCGTGTGAGATTTGGGGTTTTCTTCCCCATGGTGGTGAGGCACCAACAGAAACGTGGTTGAAGGGGAATGACAGGGAGGGCAAAAAAGCTCTAGAAAATGCTCTCTGTGAGGAACAACATAAAGAGTAAGGGAGATATGGCCTGGGGACACCCAGCTCCAGGAGATGGATGGGTGACTCTGCTCAAGTGCCCAGAGGGGCTGTCACCCCGCAGAGGGCACAGCCTTGCTTAGTGAAGGACCCACACGTGGGCACCGCCGGGAGGTGGATTTCAGCTCAGTCAGAGGAATGCCCTTCTAGCCATCAGCGCTGAGACACGCTACTTTGTGTGAGGCAGGCGCCCTACCCCTAACAGTGTCGAGCACTTCCCGGGATACCAAGAGGACCAGGCCCACTGGGCTCTGTAACTCCGGAAGACCTTGGATGTGGAATGCCTGCCAATCAGACACCCCCAGCAGTGTGGACAGCATCCTGCAGCCCTCTCTCCTGTCAGCTAGATCTGATTTTCACACCTCCCCCTCCTGCCGGCTTGCTTGTATCCTGAGTCACTCACCAGGGTCAGCTCTCCATTCGGCCGGGGCAGCTGAAAGGTACCATGGGGTAGTGGCACTAGGTTGTGGCCGGAGAGAAAATGGACTCTACCTCCAAGGCATCTCTAATTGAGGGAGAAAAGAGAAAGATCCATTTAGACTAGAGGGTGACGAGGAAGTAGGCCACGCTAAAAGAGCAGGCGTCGTCTGAGACTCATTTGACGATTCTTATCACATGTCTGCTGCATGCTAGATGCTTGACCATCTTCCCAAATTCTGAGAAGCCAGTGGAATCTGGTGGAAAAAGAAAACTCTGGATTTGCACCTCCGGGGCCCATATCTACCCTCCTGCCTCTGAACGTGGGGGAAACCGATGGGTCCTAGGAAATGCCAACCTATGGTGGAAGAAGGCTAAATGTGCCAGTCTGGCTGAACACCTTAGTCTGAAAATGGGCAGGCTAAGACTCGATGCTGGTGGCAAGCAGTCTTCTCTCACCAGCCCACCCTACTTCTGCCAGCCTTGGAAGACCAGAGGCCTGGGCTTCAAGGGGTAAACACTGCTAACTTGTCCCAGGCACAACCCTGGAATAAAGCTACCATGTCCTGGTCCAGGGTTGAGATGTGAGCAGAGCAACGTAGGGGAGCCACCTGGGCAAAGATGCTGCTAGCCTCACGTGCAGCACCTCTTTGGTAGGCATTTCTTCTCCTACCAAATGGTGAACTTAAAGCTCCAGGAGGGAAGCTCCATGCAGGTCCTGTTCAACGCTACACCTTAGCACCCAGCACGGAGCTAGGTACACTGATGTCAATGACCTGACAGAACCACTCTTCCATTTCCACATCCCCTGGGCCCTTCCTCTCCCCATTCCATGCTTCCTGTCTCCAGTCACTCTAAGCAACACCCCAAACTTACACAGATGCCACACTCTCCTATAGCTACTCAAGAGTAACTCTTGGGAGTTTAAGTAACTTGTTTTACTCCTCTGAATGCCTACACCCATTAATCCTGGAGCCACTGACTTCAGCAACAGCCTGAAATAGAAGTGGATGGCTGTCTCACTGGGGAGAAAAATCCCCCAGCAGGACCAAACCTGAGGGTGGTTCTCCTTGGGACTTGTGCCCAAATCCAAACACGTATACATTCAACCTGTAAAACCTGTCTCAAAAGACAAGCAAGCCCAGAAAAAAAGCTCAGTCCTGAGTCAAAAACACCTTCTTTCTCCTGACACTCAGATTCCTGGGAGACATTTTCCTTCCTCCAGAGTCTGGCTCTGGAGTCAGACTGACCTGAGCTTTGGACCAGGTCAGCCACCCCACTAAACTCTTGAGACTGTGCGCAGCTTGCTTAACACTTCTGAGTTCCCAGCTTCCTACCCTGTGAAATAGCGACAAACAGCTGCAACGTGAGTACTATTTTCTAAAGCCGCTTTACACGCCTTGACCCCCAGAGCATCTATGAGCCCAGGCTCTTAGCCAGGGCGACAACTACCTCCCACACTTTCAGAGGATTAAGAGAGGCGATGCAGGAAATGCTCCCGGCAGGGGGACGTGGCATATAAAGGTGAGCTGTGACTGTCACGGTATTTTGCCTTTTCCTCGCTACTTTTTCTCCACTGAGCACCACGGACACCATTCACTCCTCGGTACACATGGGGTCAGCCAGGAAGTGAGGGGCGATCCGCTCCCGGCCCGGCACGCCCGGCCCCCGCCCTCAGGCCTCGCTTCGGGACCCACGTTCCGAGGGCTCGCTCCGGGGCCCCCGCTCCGGCCTCGGCTGACCCAGCGACCAAACTCCGAGCCTCTCGCCGAGCTCAGGGAAGGGCCGAAGGGGTCAAAGGCCTGGGGAGAACGAGGCCCTGGAGGTCACGGGTCCGGAGCTCCCTAAGCCCGCCCCCCAGGCCCCGCACTCTGCTCACCCGCAGGCAGCGGCACCAGCCTCCCCGCAGCGCCGCCGCCGCCGCCATGCTGGAAGATCCCGTGTGACCTTCTCGCGGCGTTATCCGATGGCGTCATCCACCGCGTCGGCCTAGTGCGGCCTGGGCCTGGGAAAAGCGAGGCCTGCGGGTGGGGTTTGTGGGAGGGAAAGGCCTATCACTGGACAGGGCTCCCAAGGAGGGCGGGGCCGTGGAGGGAAATCCACAACGGGGGCGTGGCCTAATAGTGGGCGGAGATTCCTAGAGAGGTAGGCCTCTGATAGGGCAGAATTTAGGAAGAGCGGGGCCTGTGACTGGATGTGACCTGGGGGGCGGGTACTCCTGTGAGGCAGAGACGTATGGTTGGATAAAACAGCGAGGGGGCGGAGCCTGAGGGTGTGGATTCTGTCGCGAGCCGTGATTCTCCTACTGGCAACTCGGGGTTCGCGTGGCCGGAAGAACGGGTAAACAGAGCGACCCACATCGACGCACCAGCCTGATAGCCACTGACTCTGGCTCTCGCTGACAATGATGGAAAGTGACCAACAGACGGGCAAGTGAGTTGCTTCACGAGCAAGAGCGAATGAGCCCACTTTTGTACAGCACTTCGGGAAGGCGCCTGTGGGTTTTGGTCCAGAAAAGGAACGGGAAGCTGAGACCTGGCTGGGGGTGGACTACTCCTCCCTCCATCGATTCGGTGTGAATTGACACACCTGGCCCTGAAGAAGCTCAAGCCTCTGTCATGTCAGCACCCAGATACTATTTTCCATTTGGAGAATGCCGCCACCAAGTGGCGGTACCTTGACATGGCCATGCAATCTGAGGCTGGGGAGGGGTGGTGGGCTGGTACCGTGGGGAGAGTTAATGTATGTTGCCTTTGCCCTATTGAAACCTTTTGCATTACTAAACTGTGATAAGGTCTATGGGACTTGAAAGGGAGGCAACATACATTCCCTGGCTTCAGGATTGAACAGATCTGCGTTTTCTGTAACTCAGGACCTCCACCTCGAGGTGACAGAAGGGATGAGGGCTTCCACTCGGCTTTGTTTGAAATGTCTTTACTGGAAGAGGAGCAAACTAGCTAAGAGGTTGGGATATACAGGTTTGTTGTTGAGAAGAAGGTCTGGGCTTCGTAGTTGTAGTTGAAACCATGGAGTTGGACAAGGGCACCCAGGGGGAGTATATCAGAGGGGCACATCAAAGCCCCATAGTCAAATGGAGGAAGAAGAGCCCTTAAAGGAGACTGGGAAGGACTGGTCAACAGGTCAGAAGAGGACCTAGAGGGCCTTGGAGAAGGCAGGTAGAGTAAACAGTGCTAAATGTTGCAGAGAACTCAAGCAAGGCAGGCCAGGCCAGAACTCTATCTATCATCCTTTGCATTTTGTAATATGGAGGAGGTCCCTGGGGAGACAGGCTAGAGGGTTTTGGTTGAATGATGGCTGTGGAAGCCAGGTTTCAGTGGGCTGAGATTTTTTCTTTTTTTTTTTTTTTTTTACAGAGGTGTGCTGGAGCCAGCCTGTACTGCCTGGCAAGAGCCGACTATCAAATTTTCAGGAATTTTGGAGCCAGTTGTTAAACACAGCCATTATTTAAAAATTGATTGTATAAACTTACGATCAACTGGATTATATTAAAATAAAGGTAATAAATATTCAAAACTCAGCACTTTTTTTTTTTTTAAATTTTATTTATTTATTTATTTATTTATGGCTGTGTTGGGTCTTCGTTTCTGTGCGAGGGCTTTCTCTAGTTGCGGCAAGTGGGGACCACTCTTCATCGCGGTGCACGGGCCTCTCACTATCACGGCCTCTCTTGTTGCGGAGCACAGGCTCCAGATGCGCAGACTCAGTAATTGTGGCTCACGGGCCTAGTTGCTCCGCGGCATGTGGGATCTTCCCAGACCAGGGCTCGAACCCGTGTCCCCTGCATTGGCAGGCAGATTCTCAACCACTGCGCCACCAGGGAAGCCCAAGCACTTCTTAATTATGTTACTATCTATGCTACTGAGGTTATTTGCATATATCACATCTGTAGGCTGGAAATACCATATTATATGCGGTGCATCTCTTATGCATTTTGTCTTTAATGACACCACATTAATAGCCTGAAACTGGCCGTGGTGGGAGTGTTTACACCATAGGAATTGACAAACACTACAGATCGGTAGCTTTCTGGTTTGTTTGGAGGGCCAGTTATTAAATGTTTAACCACCACTCAGAGAGGGAGAACAGAGATGCCTCCAAGGAATCTTTGCCGTGCTTAGAAGGTGAAATGATGACAGCTGGAGGGACATATGGGGTAGAGTGAGGGTGGTTTGTGTGTATTCCCACCTTTTTATTTTGAAAATTTTCAAAGCTACAAAAAAGTTGCGAGAATAGTATAATGAACACTCACATACCCTTCACCTAGATTCATTTTGCTACACTTGCTTTAGCATTCTTTCTCTATGTATATGCAAACAAACATATATATGCAAACAAATATATATGTGTTGTCAAAGGTTATGTGCCCAAGATTGTGTGCCCAAGGAACAGTGAGGCAAACAAACTGAAACATTGGACTTTGGAGCAGAGAAAGGTTAATTAGTTGAAGAGGCACCAACCTGGAAGATGGGAGACCTAGACTCATCTCAAATCCATCTTGCTGGCTGGCTGGAGGCACAAGGTTTTTGTTTTTACTGAAGTATAGTTAATTTACAGTATTGTGTTACTTTCAGATGTACAGCTAAGTGATTCAATTATATACATATATGTATATGTGTAATTATTAAAAAAATTTTTTTTCCATTATAGTTTGTTACAAGACATTGGAAATAGTTCCCTGTGCTATACAGTAGGTCCTTGCTGTTTATCTATTTTATATATAGTGGTGTGTATCTGTTAATCCCATACTCCCAATTTATCCCTCCCCCCTTCCCCTTTGGTAAACATAAATTTGTTTTCTATGTGTGTGAGTCTGTTTCTGTTTTGTAAATAAGTTCATTTGTACTGTTTTTTAGATTCCACATATAAGTGACATCATATGGTATTTGCCTTTCTCTTTCTGACTTACTTCACTTAGTAAGCTTTTCTCTAGGCCCTTGCATGTTGCTGCAAATGGCATTATTTCATTCTTTTTTATGACTGAGTAATATTCCATTACTTATTATATATACCACATCTTCTTTATCCATTCCTCTGTTGATGGGCACTTAGGTTGCCTCCATGTCTTGGCTATTGTAAATAGTGCTGCTCTGAACAATGGGGTGCATGTATCTTTTCAAATTAGAGCTTTTGTCTTTTCTGGATATATGCCCAGGAGTGGGATTGCCGGATCATATGGCAACTCTATTTTTAGTTTTTTAAGGAACCTCTATACTGTTCTCCATAGTGGCTGCACCAATTTACATTCCCACCAAAGTGTAGGAGGGTTCCCTTTTCTCCACACCCTCTCCAGCATTTGTTATTTGTAGACTTTCTAATGATGGCCATTCTGACCAGTGTGAGGTGGTACCTCATTGTAGTTTTGATTTGCATTTCTCTAATAATTAGCGATGTTGAGCATCTTTTCACGTGCCTGTTGGCCATCTGTTTGTCTTCTTTGGAGAAATGTCTGTTTAGGTCTTCTTAAAGGCAAAAAAAGGTAAAAGGGAAGGGGTCCTTGTGATTTCAGCTCCCTGATAAGACCTCAGTTGCAGACTTACCAGCTTCATCTTGTGACTTGGTGTGTCATTGGTGATTGTGATTGATCTACATGTTCCTGCAAAGCATACTAGTAAATCATGGTCTGTTGTTGAAGCCACCAGTGGGTGTGGTGTTTTGTTATAGCTGCCCTAGCTGACTAAGACAGTCTGTTCTCCCAGATCCGTAGACTAACCCCGGGCTGCCTGGAAACCTTCCCAATGCCGTCCAGTGAGTGTGTGTTACAGTGGGCTGGGCACAGTCAAGAGCAAGGCCAGGGGTAGGACATGGACCAAGGCAATGGGGAACCACCCTCCAGAGGAGCATCCAGAAAGCCCGTTCTTGGCAGTGTGTGCATGGTGTCCCCGGAAAGGGCAAGATTTTGGGCCAAGATGATCACAGAAAGACTCTTTGTATTATTCATCTACTGCTCTGTAACGAATTACCCAAAATGTAACGGCTTAACAGAGAGTAGGATGGTGGTTGCCAGGGATTGGGGGTAGATACACAAGATGCGTGAACTCTAGAGCTCTCTCTAGTACAGCCAGCTTGGTGCCTACAGTTAATAGTCTTGTACTGTGCACTTAAAACATTTCGTAAGAGGGTGGATCTCAGTAAGGCAGAGAAAGAGAAATATCATATGATATCACTTATATGCGGAATCTAAAAAAAAGTGATACAAATGAACTTATTTACAAAACAGAAACAGACTCACAGACTTAGAGAACGAACTTATGGTTACCAGGGGGGAAAGGTCGGGGGCAGGGATAGATAGCAAGTTTGGGATTGACACACAAAAAAGTTGTAAATCACTATATTGTACACCTGTAACTTATATGATATTGTACATCAAGTATACATCAATAAAAAAGAAATTGAAAAAAAAAGAGGGTAGATCTCATCCTCCCCACGCCCCGCAAAACAAACAAATAAAACAAACAAAACAAACAAAAAACCACACACAAAACACAAAACAAAGGGATACATAGAAAACTTTGGAAATGATGGACATGTTCGTCACCTTGATTGTGGTGACGGGGTCTGTGTGCAGATGCCCCAACTCATCAAATTGTATACACTGAATATGTGCAGGTTGTGTATATCAGTGGTACCTCAGTAAAGCTGTGTGTCCTCACATGGTGGAAGGGGCAAGGGATCTCTCTGGGGCCTCTTTTATAAAGGTACTGGGGCACTTTGATAAGAAGCATCCAGAAGTTTGCCCCCCTAGGCCCAACTGGGGGAAGGTTCTGCTCCAAGGTCACTCACGTGGCTGTTGGCAGGATTCAGTCCCTTGCTGGCTGATGGATGAAGGGCCTCCGTTTCCCACCGACTGTTGCCTGGCGACCCTCTTCAGTTTCTGCTTCCATTATGGCAGTCGGCTCCCATCCGAGGGTGCAAGAGAGGGCCAGCAAGACAGTCTTTTGTAACCAAATCTTGGCTGTGACATCCCACCACATTTGTCATATTCTGTTAGTTAAAAGGGACTCACTAGGTCCTGCCCACACTCAAGGGGACAGGATCAGACCAGAGCGTGAATATAGAAGGTAGGGGTCCTGGAGGCTACTTTAGAGGCTGCCCCCCACCTACACTCTTCGTAAGTGTTAGAGCAATTTGATTCTATGGCCTGGGGAGGCCAAGACTGAGGGCTAACTCAAACGTTATTTGTAACAGTTGTACCAAACAGAACCTGGGGCAGAAAAAGGACATTAGGGGAAATCTGAGAAAATCTGAATAAAGTATGGACTTCAGTTCATTATAATGTATCGGTATCAGTTCCTTAATTGTAACAAATGTCTCCTACCAGTCTAAGATATTGCTAATAGGGGAAATGGTGTCTGTGTCATTATTTTTTATGAATAGATGCATAATTTTAATGTATTTGCCTTACTAGTCTCAATATAGGCATTAACGTAAAAAACAATAATTAGGGACCATTCTTCGTTTTTTGTTGGGTTTTTTTTCGTAACATAAAACTTTATTTTTTAGAGTTTTAGGCTCATAGCAAAATTGGGCAGAAAGTCCAGGGAGTTCCCATATAATCCCTGCCCCACCAGCCGCCCCACACAGCCTCCCCGCCACTGTCAACATTGGCACCAGAGCGGTGCCTTTGTAACAATCAATGAACCTGCACTGACACATCATCACCACCCAGAGTCCATGGTTTACACTAGGGTTCACTCTTGGTGTTGAACATTCTATGGGTTTGGACAAATGAACACTGACATGTATCCACCATCACAGTATCAGACAATAATTTCATTGTCCTAAAAATCCTCTGTGCTCTGCCTATTCATCCCTCCCTGCCCCATAACCCCTGGAAACCACTGATCTTTTTACTGTCTCCATAGGTTTGCCTTTTCCAGAATATCATAGAGTTGGAATCATACATCACGTAGCCTTTCCTGATGGGCTTCTTTCACTTAGTCACGTGCGTTTAAGTTTCCTCCATGTTTTCATGGCTGGATAGGTCATTTCTTTTGAGTGCTGTCCAGATATACCACAGTTTATTTAGCCACTTACCTGCTGAAGGACATCTTGGTTGCTTCCTTAGTTGGTAATTATGAATAAAGCTGCTGTAAACATCCACGTGCAGGTTTTTGTGTGCTGGTAAGTTTTAACCTCGTTTGGAAAAATACCAACAGGGGCAACTGCTGGATCAATTACTTCTTTTTTATACACTCAATAGGATGATATTCAGTTCTCACTGCAATTAACGTCTCTGTCAATTTCTTCTATTCCTAACATTTTTTTCCATTTTATTATTGTATTTTATGAAGCCTCTAGGTTTAATAATGCCACAGCTCCAATTTTACGGCAACGGTAATCATTATATAATCAGCTTCTTAATATTTTCGACCTAATTGATATTTTTTCGGAAATTAATATTACCGATCAAATAATCCTTAGAACAATAATAGCTACGATTTGTAGAGCTCTTACTGGGCTAGGCAGCGTGCCAAGTGCTTCACACACTGGTTTAGGGAGGCCCTCTGTGGCTGGAAGGAGCCTGAGTGGGGGGGTACGGTCATCTAACCCTGCAGCTGGGCCTCATGGGCAGAAGTGAACTGTCCCTCCAGCCTCAGATTGGGATGCAGGCACTTCGTTATTAAGAGAAATCTGTTGTCTCCAGCCTAACGCTCTTCCTGCTCCCCTTCTCCCAACGACCCCCTCACCAGCTGTTATCGGCTGAGTGGTGTCCCTGCAAAGTCATGTATTGAAGTCCTAACCCCAGGACCTCAGGATGTGTGTTTGGAGGGAGGGCCTTTAAGGTGGTAATTACGGTAAAATGAGGTCACTGGGGTGGGACCTAAGCCAATATGACTGGTGTCCGTATAAGAAGAGGAGATTAGGACTCAGACACACACAGAGGGACGACCATGTAAAGACAGAGGGAGAAGACAGCTGTCTGCAAGGCTAGCAGAGACGCCTCAGGAGAAACCAACCCTACAGACACCTTGACTGTGGACTTGCAGCTTCCAAAACGGCGAGAAAATAAATTTCTGTTGTGTAAGCTGCGCAGACTGTGGTCCTCTGTTAGGGCAGCCCATGCAAAGTCAGACAACAGATCCTCTACCTCTCCCCTCAGGCTCAGAGCCCCTGCGCACACCCAGCTTCTGCTGCCCACAGGCCTCCGCCATCTGTCTGCCTTCTGTCTGGCCTCCTTCCCACTTCTGCTCCCCCCCCTCTACCCGGCTGACTCTCTCCTCCTTCTCCTGTTCTCCTTCCCCAGGAATAATAATAGCTGCTGGCACTGGCTGTGTGCCTTCCCTGTTCCAGACGGCGCGCTAAGCCCCAGGAAGCGGTGTCTTATTTAGCGCCAGCCCACGAGCCTTCAAGGCGGATGCTATCATTAGCATACAGACCGTACAGACCGTACAGACCGGCCCCCAAAGCTCGCAGAGGGAAAGGAAGCTGCCCACACTGACCACGTCAACAAAGAGACTCTTGCTGGCCCGGTTAGGGCAGAGCCTCGGACCCAGGTCACAGCATAGACCCCTGGCCCGTCGGCTGTGCCCAGACCGGGTGATGTGAAAGCAAGGGCTGTCGGTAAGACAGGCTTTGAATCCTCCTTAATATCTGTGAAGCTGGTGGCATCATTCCCTTTCCTGGCAAGGAAGCAAAGGCCTCCAGAAGTTAAGCCACTCAAGTGCGAGGATGGGGAAATCGAAGGCGTTTGAAAGGAGCCATAAAGGGCAGCTAGACCAGAAGGCTTGCTGTGGGGACAGCAACAGCAGGGGATCAGGACAGATTGGGGAAATGTCAGAGGGAGCAAAAGAGCTTGGCTGGAGAGACTAGGCAGGGAAAAGATCACGAGGGTCGCCTAAGCCAGGAACGCTGGAGAGTTTTAAGTGGGGCGTGGCGGGGTGTCGTGTGAGCCATATGGTCAGTTCTGTTTTGTGGAAGGATCCCGCTCTGGCTCCAGTGAGGCCACTGTGGTCGCTAGGAGATCACAGTGTCCCAAACGAGGGGACATGGCAGATGTGCCTGCTGAACAGCCAGGAGTCAGGGCGCTCAGGACTCAGGGACAAGGAAACCTTTTATGATGCAGGTCGGTGGCATCCCTGGCTGTCAACCTCCAGGCGAGGCTGTGGTGCAGGGCAGTGCCCTTGGCCATCGCGGGTGGGTGATCGGGAGGGGCTTCTAGCATCTCCCGTGGTCCTTGAGGACACTCTCTCTCTGGAACCTCATCTCTCTTCTCACAATTATTTGTGCTTATTAGAGTCTGTGGAGGGTGTGGGTGGAATAGTTAGGCAGCAGATGCAGGGCTTCTAAGGCAATCAGGCCTTTCAGAGAACCAGGCCTGACCTCTTAGCAGGGCTGACCTACCTATTAGTTGCCTAGGGCCCACGATACTTTGGGGGCCCTTGCAAATGTTTCACTTTTTTTTTTTAAATAAGAAGGAAAATATATATAATCTAGCTGGAATTATAGTCATCTTTATGCCAACTTAGTTGTAAAATATAATTTTAAATTTTTTTGTGAAGGATGGGACCCATGAAGGCAAAAGTGCCTGGGACCCATGAAAGTCACAGTGGGGCATGATTTTAGCATACTTCTTTGGCCTTATCATGCTAAGGTCTGTCTCTTCAGTCTTGGGTGCCATTATCAACTCCTTTGTTACCATGACCCAGGAAGGGGAGGTGGGGAGGGAAGAGAGAAAAAAATAAACAGTGGGACCAAAGAGGTATTGGCACACCCATGTTCATAGCAGCATTATTCATCATAACACAAAGGTGGAAGCAATGCAGGTGTCCACTGATGAATGAATGGAAAAACGAAATGTCGTCCATCCATACGATGGAATGTTATTCAGCCTTAAAAAGGAATGAAGTTCTTTTCTCTTTCCTTTTCTCTCTTTCTTTCTTTTTTTTTGGCCGTGTGGATTGCAGGATCTTAGTTCCCTGACCAGGGATGAACCCGGGCCCTGGCAGTGAAAGCACTGAGTCCTAACCGCTGGACCGCCAGGGAATTCCCAGGAATGAAGTTCTGATACATGCTACAGCATGGATGAATCTGAAAACATTTGTTAAATAAGCCTACAGTTTCTGAAATGCACGAAACTGTACATGTAAAGAGCCATTGTCTTCTCAGCATTTGGGTGGGCTTAAAACACAGATCTGGTGGCCTCGCCTCCCCTCCCCCACTTAAAATACAGCATAGACCTATAGTTGGCTTGAATGTGCAGAGTTTTTCTGGAGGGATACACACAGGCAGCTCGAGAGAGGAAAGCCAGGTGGCTGGGAAACCAGAGAGAGGGGGAGCTTTCCTTCACTCATCTTTGGACCTTGTATGCTTTGAACAGTGAACATTACCTATTAAGAATAAACACAGGGTTCCAAAGAAGACATACAGGTGGCCAATAGGCACATGAAAAGCTGCTCATCATCACTAATCATTAGAGAAATGCAAATCAAAACTACAATGAGGTACCACCTCACACCTGTCAGAATGGCCATCATTAAAAAGTCTACAAATAACAGATGCTGGAGAGGGTGTGGAGAAAAGAGAACCCTCCTACACTGTTGGTGGGAATGTAGTAAACTGGTGCAGCCACTGTGGAAAACAGTGTGGAGGTTCCTCAAAAAACTAAAAATAGAGTTGTCATATGATCCAGCAATCCCACTCCTGGGCATATACCCAGACAAAACTATAATTTGAAAAGATACATGCACCCCAATGTTCCTGGCAGCACTATTTACAATAGCCAAGATATGGAAACAATCTAAATGTCCATCGACAGACGACTGGATAAAGAAGATGTGGTATACTTATACAATGGAATATTACTCAGCCAGTAAAAAGAATGAAATAATGCCATTTGCAGCAACATGGTTGGACCTAGAGATTATCATACTAAGCCAAGTAAGTCAGAAAGAGAAAGAAAAATACCATATGATATAATTTATATGTGGAATCAAAAATATGACACAAATGAACATATTTACAAAACAGAAACAGACTCACAGATATAGAGAACAGACTTGTGGTTGCAAAGGGGGAGGGGGAGTGGGGGAGAGAAGTATTGGGAGTTTGGGATTAGCAGATACAAACTATTCTATATAGGATACATAAACAACAAGGTCCTACTGTACAGCATAGGGAGCTATATTCAATATCCTGTGATAAACCATAATGGAAAAGAATATGAAACAGAATATATGTATGAATAACTGAATCTCTTTGCTGTACAGCAGATATTAACACAACATTGTAAATCAACTATACTTCAGTAAATTTAAAAAAAAAAGAATATACGCAGGAAATGGCGAGTTAGTGATTAATGGGGTAGAGTTTCACTTTGGGGTGATGAGGAAATTCTGGAGGTGGATGGTGGGGATGGCTGCCCAATAAAGTGAATGTACTGAATGCCACTGAACTGGACACTTAAAAACAGTTAAAATGGAATCTAAAAAGTGACACATATTTACAGAACAGAAATAGACTCACAGACATAGAAAACTTATGGTTACCAAAGGGTAAAGGGGGGGAGGGATAAATTAGGAGTTTGGGATTAACAGATACACACTACTATATATAAAATAGATAAACAACAATGACCTACTGTATAGCACAGGGAACTATATTCAATATCTTGTAATAACCTATAATGGAAAAGAATCTGAAAAAGAATATATATATATATTGAAACTAACACAACATTGTAAACCAACTATACTTCAATAAAAAAAATTCTTAAGATGGTAAATTTTATGTTACATGTATTGGGTTGACCAAAAAGTGCCTTCAGTTTTTAAGTAAAAATAAAAGACACATTTTTCATTTTCATGACCAACTTTATTGAACAACGTATTCACCCTTTTGTTCCACTACCCTCTGCCATTTTTCAGGCAACTTCACAATTCCATCTTCTCAAAACTTTTTTTTTTTTTTTTTAAAACATGCTGATCCATTTATTTATTTATTTATTTATTTTTATTTTATGGCTGTGTTGGGTCTTCGTTTTCTGTGCGTGGGCTTTCTCTAGTTGCGGCAAGCGGGGGCCACTCTTCATTGCGGTGCGCAGGCCTCTCACTGTCGCGGCCTCTCTTGTTGCAGAGCACAGGCTCCAGACGCGCAGGCTCAGTAATTATGGCTCACGGGTCTAGTCTCTCCGCAGCATGTGGGATCTTCCTGGACCAGGGCTCGAACCTGTGTCCCCTGCATTGGCAGGCAGACTCTCAACCACTGCGCCACCAGGGAAGCCCTCTCAAAACTTTTTATCTTTTTGAGCAAAGAACTTTTCCAGGTGCCTTTTACAGTCTTCCAGGGAATTGAAGTTTTTTCCATTAAGAGAATTTTGTAAAGACCGAAATAAATGGAAATCCGAAGGTGTAATGTCTGGTGAATACGGTGGATGAATCAGAACTTCCCAGCCAAGCTGTAACAGTTTTTGCCTGGTCATCAAAAAAACATGTGGTCTTGCGTTATCCTGATGGAAGATTATGCGTTTTCTGTCAACTAATTCCAGACGTTTTTTATCGAGTGCTGCTTTCAGTTGGTCTAATTGGGAGCAGTACTTGTTGGAATTAATCATTTGGTTTTCCGGAAAGAGCTCATAATAGAGGACTCCCTTCCAATCCCACCATATACACATCATCTTCTTTGGATGAAGACCGGCCTTTCATGTGATTGGTGGTGGTTCATTTCGCTTGCCCCACGATCTCTTCCGTTCCACATTATTGGACAGTATCCACTTGTCATCGCCTGTCACAATTTGTTTTAAAAACGGAACGTTTTCATTACTTTTAAGTAGAGAATCACATGAGGAAATATGGTCAAGAAGGTTTTTTTTGCTTAACTTATGTGGAACCCAAACATCAAAGCGATTCACATAACCAAGCTGGTGCAAATGATTTTCAGTGCTTGATTTGGATATTTTGAGTATGTCGGCTATCTCCTGCGTGGTATAACGTTGATTGTTCTCAATTAATGTGTCGATTTGATCGCTGTCAACTTCAACTGGTCTGCCAACTGTGGAGCATCGTCCAGTGAGAAATCTCCAGCATGAAACTTCGCAAACCACTTTTGACACGTTCGATCAGTCACAGCACCTTTCCATACACTGCACAAATCTTTTTTTTTTTGCATTTCAGTTGTGTTATTACCTTTCTTGAAATAATAAAGCCTAATATGCCGAAAATGTTGCTTTTTCGCTTCCATCTTCAATATTAAAATGGTTACACAAAAATTCACCAATTTTGATGTCTTTTTAAAAATGCACCCTGATATAACAGCTGCCACATACAATCTAACAAAACTGTTTTGAATGAAGTTAAAAACAACTAAGTGCCGCTAGAGTCATCTTACGGAAAAAACCGAACGAACCTTTTGGCCAACCCAATGTTTTAACACAATAAAAAAATTAACAAACACAATTATTAAAAAAAAAAAAAAAACACTCAGGAGCCAGACTGCTCCTGTGACCCTGGGCAAGGCATTCACATTCCTGTGCTTCAGTTTGCCCACCTATAAAGTGGGCAGACTCAGTTCTGGGTGTGCCTGGCTCAGCTGCATTGTTCCCTGCATTTAGAGCAGGGTTATGGAAGGATCCCCTGGAGCTGCCCTGTCCCTGGGGGTGGGGAATGAAAGGGTGTTCCAAAGGGTTTTAAAATACAGGTTTACCATTATTCCACTACAGCAAGGCCAACAGATCAGGAGATGACTGCCACTGAAAGACAGTTTGTCATACTTGCAGTTCCCAAGAGGAGGGACCATAGCACATCAGCTAGGGCCACACAGGGAAGCACCAGGGTTGGTCAGGAGGTGGGGGGTGGAAGGTAGGGCTAGCAGGGAATGTGGGCAGGAGCCTTTATTGTGGTTTCCATGGGGAGAAATGGGCAGGGAAGGGTAGGCAGGCTTACGATTGGCTAGTTTGAATAATTTCAGCAGGCTCTGGGGGTAGGAGCTGGCCCTAGTTGTCTGGCACCTGGTGCTGGGGTGATCAGGGCAGAGGAATATTACCTCCTGGAGTGTGAAAGCCAGATAAAGGAGGTGGTTGCCGCTATTGGCTCTGGATTGGTGGATTTGTCCACAAAAGGTGCACTTTTTGGTAAGTTGCTTACTCTCTCTAGGAATTAGCTAGTCCTGGGAGTCTCTCCCAGATCACCAAGGCCCCAAGATGTCAAATCATCAGAATACAGAAAACAAAGGACACAGTTAATATGCAAGGAAGAGGCGCAGCATTGCCAAAGGACAAAGACAGGAAGGCTGGGGCAGGACTTGGGGCAGGTTCAACGACACGGGTGATGTGGGAGGCTGGGATCGTCAATGCTGGGACTTCCTCCATCCCTCCCAGGCACTCTGCCTTTGAGCCTTCTCTGGAACGGAGGGGCTGAGGGGATTGCCAGGACTAAGCACGGGGTCCAGGCTGACAATGCCAGCACCACCAGGGCTCTGTCTTCTTCTGGCTTTGCTCACGGCTTCTGGCAGGTGCAGCTGTGTCTATGGACGGAGTCGTCCCAGGAGCCCTGTCCCACTGCCCTTGGGTTCCTCCTGCCCTGTTCCGCCAATGGCTTCTCACCCCTCCTCCCTACTCTGACCCCTCCTGGTTGGATGAAATCCCCCCCAGTACCTTGAGCCCCCTCTAGATTGGGCCCATCTGCTGTTCCTTCTTGAGGCTCACTGTTCTTCTCTAACAATGTATAGTGAAGCATCAGGTTGTGGTTGTGCTTCTTTTTAAATTTCCAGTCTCTTGTGAAGCAACATGCGGTTCTGCTGTACGTGGCCAACACACAGCTGGGAAAGTGCCAAGCGACTTCTAAGATTGGCTTCGACCCTGGGCAAGGAGGAGGGTTAACTGAGGATGCGCTTGGGGGTCGCAACAATATCAAACGGCTTCCCACATTTCTAGACACCTCTGCTCCAGTCCTGTGCTTGTTTGCTGTGCTCAGCCTTGACCAGCGTAGCACATGCTCAGTGCAGACAGGGACTGTCCTTTTGGGCTCATCTTTGTACTCTCAGAACCGGCACATTGTAGGTTGTTATGGGTTGAATTATGTCTCCCCAAATTCATGTGTTGGAGTCATAACCCCCAGGATCTCAGAATGTGACCGTATTGGGAAATAGGTTCATTGCAGATGTAATTCATAAAGATGAGGTCATACTGGGCCCCAAATCCGATATGACTGGTGGCCTTACTTGGACACAGACATGCACACAGGGAGAATTCCATGTGAAGGTGAAGGCAGAAATTGGAGTCAGGCTACCAGAAGCCAAGGAACGCCAAAGATTGCCAGAAACCATGGAAGCTAGGAGAGACAGATTCCCCCTCACAGCCCTCAGAAGGAACCAACTCTGCTGACACCTTGATCTTGGACTTCTAGTATCTAGGACTGTGAGAAGTTTTTCTGTTGTTTAAGCCACCCTAGCAAACTAATACACGTCTTTAGTTAATGTCCGTTGCATGCTAATATCTGTGCATGAATAGACTCAATATTCCCTACGTGAGCTGACCGATTTGGAGGGCTGAATGGGGTCCCCACATGGGCTGAGCACGCATGATTGGGTCAGCTGATCTACCACAAATGTCAAACTCTTGGCAGTTGAAAGCCCTAAGGTGATTTTTGTTTTTTTAATTGAGATAAAATTCCGGTATCAGAAACTTCTATTTTATTCTATTTTGTCTTCTTTTATTTTAATTTTATTTTGTCTTTTTATTTTATTTGCTGTGCTGTGCGGCTTGCAGGATCTTAGTTCCCCGACCAGGGATTGAACCCATGCCCTCAGCAGTGAAAGCACGGAGTCCTAACCACTGGACTGCTAGGGAATTCCCAGAAAATTCACCATTTTAAACGGAACAATTCAGTGGACTTCCCTACACTCACAAGGTTGTGCAACCACCACCTCCATCTTGTTCCAAAACATTTTCTTCACCCCAAAAGGAAACCCTGTGCCCATTAAGCAGCAGCTCTCGTTCCCTCCTCCCCCAGCCTCTGGAAATAACTGATCTACTTTCTGTGGATCTGCCTATTCTGGACATTTCATATCAATAGAATCATATAATATGTGGCCTTTTGTGTCTGGCTTCTCTCACTGAGCATCATGTTCTCTGGCTTCATCCATGCTGTGGTGTGTGTGTCAGTGTTTCATTCCTTTTTATGGCTGAGTGATACTCCGTTGTATGGATGGACCACACTGTGTTTATGTTCGTGTGTTGATGGCCCACCTGCCTTAAAATGTTCTACCCAGTGAATATGTGCGGACTGAAAAAAAGAATGACTAGAAGGATAGAGGTTGAGGACAGGTGAGCTGTGGGGACAGAGGCACAGGTGGCCCAGGCCCTGCCGCCCTCCCTCAGGGCCAGGAGTCCAGCGGGGACTCCTAGGTCAGCCAGGGGAGCATGAGAGAGAGGGGGGATATGGGGTAGGTGATGGGGGGAGGGGAGCAAACTTCGTCCTCGCTCAGAGCCGGGCCTGACCTGCTCCCCTCTCCAGGCGACTGTGGCCGAGGCCCCCCGCCTTGGGGTCCTTCGGTTGGGACCCCAGGAGGGGCAGTCCTCCACCTGCAACACCCAGACCTCGTCAGGAGGGAAGCCAGAATTCTGCCCTTGGGACCCGATCACCACCCAGCTTGCTTCTCTTTGTACCGAGTACGTCTGCCAGCAAACGCACTGTGGATTTTCATACAGAGAGACCAGGGCTGCATCTGTCCAGGTGCTGAAAACACCGGCTGTGGGGAGCAGGTGTCTCCCCACCTGGGCACTGAGGGCGACGGCGTCTTGGCTGCACTGGGAGGTCTGCTGGCTGCACGCAGAGGGGGATGCAAGACGCAGCCAACTGGGGCAACGTCTGGGTCCCCGGGCTGGTCCGTGCTCAGTTTCATGCTCTGCTGTTTGCCATCCTGAAATTCTTAATACATCTTAAAAAACTTTATTTTTAAGTGTGGTAAAATACAGACAACATAAAATGCATCATTTGTAAAAGTGTTCAGCTCAGCAGCATCGAGTATATTCACACTGTCGTGCAACCATCCCCACCATCCATTTCCAGAACTTTCTCATCTTCCCCAACTGAAACTGGCCCCATCAAACACTGACTCCCCAGCCCCCTCCCCCAGCCCCTGGCCCCCACCATCTACTTCCTGTCTCTATGGATGGGATGACTCTAGGGACATAGCAAAAGTGGAATCAGACAGTATTTGTCCTTTTGCGACTGGTTTATTTCACTTACCATCATGTCCTCATGGTTCATCCGTGTTGTAACGTGTGTCAGAATATCCTTCCTTTTAAAAGATGAATAATAGTCCATTTTATGTATATACTAACATTTTGTTTATCTGAAATTCTGAATAATTTTTGAACAAGGGGCCCTGCGTTTTCATGCTGCACTGGGCCCCCCAAATTACATAGCCTGTCCAGCTGGCCCGTCACACTAGATCCAGTAGGAGAAATCCTTCCAGGCCCAGCTGACAGCTTACTCAGTCCCCTCCTCCCTGAAACTCCCTGAAGGGAACCCAGAGGGGGTCAAACGACTAACTCCCCCCCATACGCTGCTTTGGGGAAGAACTCGGAGAAGACCCAGTGACAAATTTTGAAGGGTTTTTATGGGTTGAATTGTGTCCCCCACAAAACGTATGTTGAAATCCTAACCTCCAGGACCCCAGAATGTGACCATATTTGGAGATACGGTCTTTCGAGAAGTAATCAAGTTAAAATCATTGTGGGCCCTAATCCAATAGGACTGGTGTCCTTATAAAAAGGGGAAATTTGGATACAGAGACAGACATGCACAGAGGGGAGACGACGTGAGGACACAGGGAGAAGACAGACATCGACAAGCCAAGGAACGGCACCACCCCTTCCTCTGAGGCTCGCATGGGGCAGGCACGGGGAGAACCCAGGCCTGTGTGAACCCACCTGTCTGTGGATGCCCAGGGGCGGCTGGGATGGTCTCAGTCTCTCCCTTCCCTCTGTCCCCTGCCTCCCTGATGTGGTGCCCACACATTCCCGTCTGATGCAGGATTTAACCTGCACTGGGCAAGGGAGGATTCAAAGGGCCTGAAAAGGGGGAAGGCGAGGAAAGGGGTGCTATAAACACATCGCGTCTTTAAATTGAAAACGTTTACGGGTTGCATATTCGTGTGGCCAAAAGGGTTTAAAAAGAACTTGATAATTTTTTTTTTTTTTTTTGGCTGCGTTGCCAGTCTTTGTTGCTGCGCACGGGCTTTCTCTAGTTGCGGCGAGCAGGGGCTACTCTTCGTTGCGGTGCACGGGCTTCTCATTGCGGTGGCTTCTCTTGTTGCGGAGCACAGGCTCTAGGCGTACAGGCATCAGTACCTGTGGCATGCGGGCTCAGTAGCTGCGGCACGTGGGCTCAGTAGTTGTGGCACACGGGCTTAGTTGCTCTGCAGCATGTGGGATCTTCCCGGACCAGGGATCAAACCCATGTTCCCTGCATTAGCAGGCGGATTCTTAACCACTGCGCCACCAGGGAAGCCCTGAACTTGATACCTTTTAATGTTCTTCTTCAGTCACGAAAGCAGATGAGTGAAATGCTTTAAGATTTTAAAACATTACCAAAAAAAAAAAAAAAAAAGACCAAGCCTTTAGAAAAACCATATTTAAGGTTTATGCTTTTGGTTTTCTGTGGGTCTGGGGCCCCGATGCATCCACAATCAACGATCGTCCTCCTTCACGCTCTGAGAAGCACGTTGATACCTCCATCTGGGTCACATCTCTTTGTAAGTTTCCCTTTATTCATTCACATTTTATTGTCACCTTGAAACGCTGCCCTGTGGTCCATTTGCTCCTCAGCCCCAGACTTCCTCGGTCAGAGCACAGGCACCACCGCCAGATGCCCTGTGAAAACCCTTTAGTGGCGTTGCCCCCTCACGCCCCGGCCCAGTCCACACAGCCCAGGAGGTGGAGTTTATGTTGAAGAGCCGATACGAGAAGGGCAAGGCCACTCCCAGCGAGGGGAACAGCGAGGGCCAGGCCTGGCATCCGAGGAACACGGACCCCTTCACTGCTGGTGTGACCTCAGTATTCGAGGCCTCCACCGCCTTGACTTGTGAACCTTGAGATAGACACACCCAGTGCCCCGTCCCCGGGAAAGGCCTGCGTGCACATCTACGCCGGCTTTCAGGGTCTGCCTTGAGATTTCTGTGCAAGCACACATGCATGGCTCTCTGAGGGGCCCTGGTGTGAATCTTTTGGTCGCTGTGCATCCTGTATGTCAGGTGAGACATCCCCATCAGGCCATTTCCCTGTTTTCCTGGCATGCGGTGATTTTATTGATGTGGACGAAGGAGAAAGCTCACGTGCATTTGTCGGTCACAGCTGGCTTTAGTTTTAGAGCCTCTGGATCCCAGAGTCTCTCCCGAGGGGCCCTGGCGGTCCCAGAGCTCCAGCCCCTGCACAGACTATTTCTGAGGACTCGCTCTGCCCCGTTCCTCGGTGCTGCCCCGGGGGCTGGCTGCGTGGTGTGGGTCGGTCACGTGGCTGGTTTACACAGTTGACTCACCAAGCTTCTCCAGGAGGCTTCACTTGATAGAGAGAAGAGGGCATTCGTGCCTGTGCCTGCCCAGCCCCACCTCCTGTCCTGGGATCCCTCCAACCGGAAAGGACCCTTCAGCGGGGCCTGCCCCGAGCCCTGGTCCCTCTCCCCGACACCCACTCAGCGGCTCTCTGAGCTGCAGTTTCTTCCGGGACCCAGGCCCTCACACCGCAGGGCCCAGGTGCCGCTGTGTTCTGACTCTTTAGGCCCTGCATCAAATCCTTCAACTCTGAGAAAACCAATCAGACAGAAGGCGGCCCTTGGAATGAAGGGGAAGGTGGATTTTTTTTTTTAAATTAATTTACTTATTTTGGCTGCTCCGGGTCTTAGTTGCAGCAGACGGACTCTTTTGTTTAAAATTTATTTAATTTATTTATTTATTTTTGGCTGCGTTGGGTCTTTGTTGCTGCGCACGGGCTTTCTCTAGTTGTGGTGAGCGGGGGCTACTCTTCGTTGCGGTGCACGGGCTTCTCATTGTGGTGGCTTCTCTTGTTGCAGAGCGCGGGCTCTAGGCGCACGGGTTTCAGTAGTTGTGGCGCACGGGCTTAGTTGCTCCGCGGCATGTGGGAACTTCCTGGACCGGGGCTCAAACCCGGTCCCCTGCGTTGGCAGGCAGATTCTTAACCACTGCGCCACCAGGGAAGCACGGCATGTGGACTCTTAGTTGCAGGCATGCATGCGGGATCTAGTCCCCCAACCAGGGATCAAACCCAGGCCCCCTGCACTGGGAGCACGGAGTCTGACCCACTGGACCACCAGGGAAGTCCCAGGAAGGTGGATTTTGAGACTCCACAGTCTCCAGGAAGCCCAAGGACAACCGGAAAGCTCCTGAACAGAGAGGGTGGCAGGCCGTGGGCGTGGGACCCGTGCTTACACAAGACCCCAAGCTCAGAGGGCCCCACGCCCCACGCTTGGTTTAACGCTCTGCGGTCACCGACTTGAAATTCTCGGTACTTTCTGAACCAGAGGCCCCTGCAAATTCTGTCCCAGGTTGGTGGAGTTCAGGAGAAGCCCTCGGGCTCTCAGAGGACACTGTCCCTGGAGGTCCAGGTGGGGAGGAGCTGGCTGTGCGTTCACGATGCAGGGGCTCAAGAGAAATTCCCTCCCTCACTCGCTCTGGGGTGACCGAAAGAGCCCTGGGAGAGCTGGGGGTTGGGTCCAGGCCCCTGGCACGTGCCCACAGGCACCTGAGCCCCTCCCCAACCCTGTGCGGTTACACAGGCATAATGTCCCACCTGTGGGAGGCGTCTTGCCCCGTCCACACCCCCAACTTCCCATCCCTGGCTGAACCCCAAAATGGACACATTCAGAGGCACAGAGCTAAGGGGCAGTCCAAACCCAGGATGCTCTGTATCAAACCAGTGAAAAAAAAAAAAATCGCCAGCACGGAACGGTGTCTGTTTTTCCAACTGGCTAAGCTTCAGGGCATCACCTTTAAATGAGTACGTGAACAATACTAACGCCTCGCTCACAGTTCAGTGAAGTACTCTGTAAGGTGCACAGCACGCTAGTAGCTAACAGCGATCACCTCTCACCACCACCTCCTGGCTCCTCGGAACTCGCTCCTGCTCGGACGCCACGCCCCTGAGGGCCTCATGCACCCCGGCACTCGGCACACCCACACGTGGGATGGGGGTCTTCGGTCTGTTCTTTTGGACCCCTGGGTGGGCAAAGCAAGGCATGAACTGGGGAGAAATGCTCCCTGGCCAGCTTGAATTTTGCTGCGGGACTTCTGGGCGGCTTCCCAGAGCCCGGGGCTGCCACTTGTCCAGGCTTGCAGGCCCACGTCACCACCATCTGTCCTGCTCCGAGTGGGCTCCAGGCCAGGGGCAGAGGGTAAGATCCACTGTGCTGTCCCTAGCGCCCCCGACTCCACGGTAAAAAACACTCTCACAGCAGAACGGTCCTTCCTGTCACTAAACAGGAACCATGGTTCTCAGGGACAACACCAGTGTCTATGATTTTCTCCCTTCTCTTTAGGAAATCCTTTGCAATTGTGCTAGGAAAGTACTGAGGTGAAACAAAGAAAAAGACCCAAAGACAGGGATTTCCCTGGTGGCGCAGTGGTTAGGACTCCTCGCTCCTGATGCAGGGGGCCCAGGTTCGATCCCTGGTCAGGGAACTAGATCCCACACGAGTGCCGCAACTAAGACCCAACACAACCAAATAAATATTTTAAAAAATATATCTTAAAAAAAAAAAAAAAGACCCAAAGCAAAGGGATGCAGGCATTAAGCCCTCAGAGTCTTAACCTTGAACGGAACCGTGAAGACGGCCCCCCACCCCGACCCTGGGCAGGCTGGCGGCAAGAGCCCCCCACCTTGCACGTGGACTCAGCCTCTCAGCTCTGAATCCTGGGGTGGGGGGCATCGGAAGCTGTCCTGGCGCACCCGACGTGGAGCTGGGGGCGGCAAGGCTTTGTGACAGCACACCCCCACTTACACCACTGGCTTCCTAGAGGGGGTCCCTGGAGCATCGGCATCACTTGGGAGTTGGTTAGGTTAGAAATGCAGACTCTCGGGCTCAGCCCAGAACTGCTGAACCCGGATCTGCTTTTGAACAAGGCCCCTGGGGGAGGGGGTGCACACCCTGGTCTGTGACGCGCAGGGAAGGGCTGACGCCCAGACCCCTTCTCCTCAGTGCAGTAGGTGTAGACGGCGCCTGCGGAGCTGCCTGGAGGTCCCAGGACACCCCTGGAGCCACCTCCAGCTGGAGCCCAGCCGCCTTCCCCAGGTGGTGCCGGCCTGCCCCTCTGCCAGGGACTCGGGCTGGGTATTCTGAGGGAGCTCAACGCAGAACCACAAGACACACACACACAAGAAAGAAAATCCAGTGACTTCAGGAGAGGCCCTGTAGTGCCGCTGGGGAAGCACGTCCGTGGGTTTAGCTGAGTCCACTGGAAGCGGGGGAGCCGGGGGGGTTACTGCTCTCTCTGCCAACCCTAGCCTCTCTCCTTGGATGCGTCTTGGATTCAGAGCGGCTGTGGTGTGGTACCTACTTGATCTGTTTTCCTTCCCACAAGGATCCTACGGGCTGGGCGTTATGGGCCCCATTTCACAGCCGGGGAGACTGAGGCTCGGAGAGAGTCAGGGGCTTGCCTGCGGTGCACACTGGGGAGGCGGCAGAGTCAGGATTCGAACCTAAAACTCCCACCCTAAGGCTCTTATGCTCCGTCCTGCCTCTGGGTGAGTTGGAACTCACTGTCCGTCACCCGAGGAGATTAGTGTCAGAAGACATTTGGAATGGCCAGGGGCTCAGGTGTGGGGAGCAGACAGACAGGCAACACTCAGGGACAAGACAGGAGGCCCAGGAACCTTTGAACCTGGAGAAGAGGGGTCTCTGGGTCTCCAGGGGGAGGGGGCTGATTTGTGAGTGCGTCCGGGGGGGAGGCCAGCATCTGGGCAGGGGCAGAGGGGGGTGCGGGAGCCAGTCCCAGGGCATGTCCTGGTGCCTTCCTCTCCGTCCTCCAGGCTGGGCTGTCTGAGGGCTCCCTCCTTCCTCGCATGGGTCAAGGCCACGGCCTGGCACAGAGCCTGGTGAGGGGCAGCCCACGCTCACCTAGGAAGGAGCAAGTCACCTGTGGCCCTGGCTGGCGCGTCACTCGGCGATGGCTGCTTACAAGTCACACACCATCACCCCTACACCACCGTGTCTCAACGATCCCACTTCATTTATTACCAAAATATCACAGAGTTCCAGTCATAGTTAACATACAGCGTTTAACACAAACCTGATACCTGTGAAAAGAACTAAGTATTCGGACAATCGAGTCGTTTGGAACCGTTAACGCCCCAAACCGTTATCACTCCGTACTCCAAAAATACACTTTGAGAGCTTTGGAAACTGAATTAAAATGTCTACACAGCTATGAACAATTGTTTAATAAAACTTTTTCATGTTTCCATTACATGTAAATATATCAATTTGGCATCTCTATAAAAACTCTGAAAATGGTGCAAAAGTTTCATTCTCTTTGAGAAAGCCATTGACAAAAAATATTCACACTTCACTAAAATTTTGAAAAATGGTCTTCTTTCAAAGCTTCTTTATTAATCTGAAATCTTCTGGATTATCAAAATCTAGGTTTGCTTTTTCCTCCTAAAACACTAAAGAACATTTATTCACAAGGATAAAAAGGCAAACTTGGGGAGATGGAAAACTGAGAAGGACTTTTTTTTTTCTTCTGAAAAGCAAAAAAAAAAAAAAAAAGGGCAAGAAAAAAAAAAAAAAAGGCTAGTTACATAAGCATCCTCCAAAGAACACAATGGGATTCATTTTATTGTTGACTTTTGGACAGCAGTGTCATACTTTATTGAAAACAAACCCATGTAAAAACAAAGTTAAAATGAAAAATGGTACCTGAAAAATAAATTATTTTATATAAAACAAATCAATAACTTAAAACACACTAATATACAAAAGGTCTACCCATCTACTGTACAACATGGGAACCAGCTGGGAAAGTGCCCCCCAGAGCAAATCACTGTAAACGGAACGTTACATGGTAAAGAGGTGGCCCCGACCAACAGACAAGCCTTCTCTCCTGGTGGAAGTGAAACAGTCCTCCCGAGTCGCCGCAAACCACCGGTCAGCCTAACTTCGGTCCTCACGGGGACTTACGAGGAGTCACTTATTTATTTTAACGACCAAGCGGAAAACTGAACTCTGTCACCAGAAGGTTGTGGAAAAATACAATCATTAGAAGTCAGAGTCGAATCAAAAGGTGTGGAAATGTGAACCCTGCCGGGGGCCCTACCGCTGCTGTAGGAGTGTCCATTCTCGATGCCGCTCAACGGAAAGCACGTGGGGCTTCGGGTGGGGGCCGGGCCTGGGAATCTGATGAGCAGCAGGTGTTTTCCTGAGGAGCTGCCTCAGGGCCCAGGAGGTACCGCGGGTCCTGGGAAGATGGGAAGGATTTCAGATGGAGGGCTGGGGTTATGGGGAAGAGAGGCCCCCGGCAGCTTATGCTCACTCTCCGTGATCCTACCCAGGATGGGTGCGGAAAGCAGAGAGAAGTCGGTCAGGCTGAGTCGGATGGGAAATGGGACAGCTGGGAGACGTGAACTCTGATTTTCAAGGCCAACAGCGACTGGGGTCAGTCCATGGCCCTACTCCGGAGGCAAACCAGCGATAAGTTATTGCCAATAACTGTCTTGGGATTCATCTGTCTGCCTGACCCGGCAGGGCTCCCCCCGAGCTGCCAGCTCCCGAAGGGCCGGCTCCCTAAGCAGCGCGGTTCAGACCCTGGGTTTCCAGCACTAACAACAAGTGTATACTCTCGGAGGTTAAGGCAGCTGCCCTTGGCAAGGGAAAGACTCACCTTTCGGGGAACAAAGAAGGTGAAACCCACCCGGCGCCACCTGCCCACGGGCTGAGAAAGCCCAGCTCCTCCGTTATTCTGGCAAGAGGGTGGCCGTGGTATCACAGTCACAGGACGCGTGACCAGAGGCACAGCCGGTGCAGAAAACCACAGCTTGCCATATCACATCGAAAAGCTAAAGAAAGGCAGAGCCACGGGGTAAACAATGGATAACTCAACTGGAACCAGGTTCACAAATCTGGAGCTGCTTAGTGAACAACTATGAGGGGAAGTTACATAGGCCAAAAGAGAATTCAATCAATTCAATCAAAAGAGAATTCTTTGGTATTTATGTACCAAACCAAAGTTTCAATAAATTAACATCATCTACTCTTAACTTTTTCATCAAAATTCCCAAATAAAAGGAGAGCACTCATTTTACGAAATACAAATAAGATTGATCTATGTTAAAAAAAAAAAAAACCCACAATTTTTTAACACGGTTTCTTTTGGATTTTAACTTTAAAAAAAATGGGATCTTCCTTTTGCAAACAGGCCTAGAGAAGATGGAATGAACTTTTTGGACACAGGGCCAGCGTCTGGCACTTCCATGGGAGTGACAATTACTTTTCAGGAGTAAAACATGTCAAAGGCAAAATCCTCCCGCACGCTCACAAATTAAAACTCCCAAAGAAGCACATTGGGGTTTTCAGCCAGAAGGATGTTCAAAGAGTGGGGACCACGTAAAACGAGAATTTTACTGAGAAACTTCAGGCAACTCTCAAGGGTCCGTATGCGCTTCACGTTTCCTGTTCATCTGTGCCAGCACCAGGATAATCAGTGTGGTTCCAATAAAATAGAGGGGAGGAAATCAGCTGCGGTGCTGGCTGTGAGCCCGTCACTTCGCAGTTTAGGCCTCTGACAGAATTCTCGTAGGAAATGGAACACTAGTGCAGGCTGGCAGGATGGTGTGTCAGCGAGGAGACTCAAGGGTCACTCTCAGGACTGGGAACCTTGTCTTCACTGAGATGCTGGCCCGAGGCTAGCACAACCTACACAGCATATTTTTCCAGGAAAACATCCCAGTCCCGGGGTGCAGAGTGCTCTGGGGCACACGCAGCAGGGACCCTCTTTGCATCACATCTGGGCAAACGGGCCTTGGTTCCAGGAAGAGGCACGCAAGCTAGCTTTGACTTAGAATCTGGAAAATTCTGCTGCAGAGAGGAGGCCCTCCATGGCACTTGGCCAACTTATGAGACAAGGCTTCAAGGTATGAACTTGGCCCTTTGTGGGAGAAGAAGAATGCAACGTGGGAAATTCAGGAGGATCACGCAAGCAGCTGGCAGCCCCTCAGTGAAGTATGAGGGAAGCAGTGGGGGGAACGGGCAGCCTCAAATGGTCCAGGGGTCACTCAGAACACAGACCCGCTCTGGGGAACGCTGTGCCTACTGCCCAACGTCTTCCACTTAAATAAATAGATAAATAATGCCGCAATTCCATGACATCGATAACTAAAAAGCAGCTTACTGTTACATGTTTTAGTCTCGTGTCAAGGTTAAAAACTGCTGGTACTAAGTTATTGTGTTTTTGATTCTCTTGCACACTGGTTATTTATAAAAATCAGATCACGCGCCTGAGGAGTTGCCCGGAGATCGGGCCCTGCCTATTTACTTCTCAGGCCCTCTCTCTTAAGACTCTCCCTGCCGGCTCCCCATTTTAAAAAAACACCATCTGTGATGGCACAATCCTAACGTCACAGATTTGTAAATGCTTTGTCTTGAGGCAAGTATGTTTGTTTCTTAAGATCTTATAAATCCTCCCTGAATGCTGGGCTGTCTGTACCTTACCTAGCCAAAAAGAAAGAAAAGGTAAAATAAAAAACAAAACAAAATTCGAGCAAAACAAAATCAAATTTAATGGTCTTAAATGCAAAAGTAAAAACAAACGAAAAACACAAAAAAGCAAAAGAAAATTAACAGAACAGAACAACCCAAAATGTCAAGGCAGTTATGAAGAGAACTTTGAAGGTTAATCTTTAAAACTACAAATCAAAGGGTATTTTTCTTTTTTTTTCTTTTTTTTTTTTTTTGTTAATAGGTAACTGGCAGGAAGTAAGTACTTTTCTGCTGAGTGTTCATAGGAAAGCAAAGTTTCAAAACAAAATCCGACTAAAATAGAAAAAAGCCTAGCGCTCACGAGAAGGGATGCGAGAAATACAATGCTCAAATGTTTCTGTGTCATTAAAAAATAGAGCTATTTTACGCACTGGGGCCGTGTTCAATGCTCTTGGAAACTGGAGAGATGATTGTGAACAACAGTATCTGATGTGTGGAGGCACCATGCATGCAATGTGTGGACAGGAATCGGGATGTCAGAGGAGCAACACGTCTTCAGGCGTGCCTGGAGCTGAGATCTGACTCTGGAATATACTGGAGTTTCCCTGAAACTCTTTGGTCCGTTCCCATTGGCGCCTGGGCTTAGGAAACCCACTCGTGTCCTCGGCAGAGCCTGGCCTGGCCTGGTGTGTGGCCCCCCTCCCCGCTTGTGGCCCACGGCAGACGGGCCCGCTGCCACTGCCGGGGCCAATCGGCTGAGTGAGCAGGAGGTGGCAATGGGACCTGCTTGGGAAAGCAATTTCCTGACAACCAAAGCAGAAATCGCTTAAAATGTTGAAGCGGTTGAGAAAACGCACACAAGGCATCTGTCTAACATCTTTAGTTTAAAAACTAAAACTAAAAGGTCATTTCTTTTTGTTTGTTTCTATCCAGTTTGTGGAGACATCGAATGAAACGCGTGTTAGACAGTCTCAGAAGTTAAAGCATGCTTCAGTTTCACCACCATCCCGAGGGACTGGTTAGTCAATGCAGTCTACTTAGATTTCTGTTTAATATATATTTTAAAGGAAATAACTTAAGAAACTTAAAATTGGTCTAACATTGTGGGATTTCAAACATTTGAACATGTCGGTTGCATCCCAGAGTATAAAAACCTTTTCACTTCTCATTTAGACTAAGACAAACACTTGTGAAAATTGGCGCAAAATGAGTTGTACACTAACAAAAAAGTTTCAACTTCTTCACTCTTAATTATCTATTCCGTACAAAAAAAAAGCATGAGCGAGTTATTTGTGGGACTTGTTGGTTTTGAAGGAAACCTGTAAGATTTTGTCCCCCAAGCGGTAGCCGTTCAGACTTGCTATGGCCATCGCGGCTTCTTCATAGTTTGTCATGGTCACAAAACCAAAGCCTTTGCACTTGTTGGTGTTGAAGTCGCGAATCACTTTCACATTGGTAACTGCACCAAAGGGGCCAAACATCTGCCAGAGGATTCCCTCATCGGCATCTTGACCAAGGTTGTAGATGAAGATGCACCAGCCCGAAGAAGCGTTGCCTGGGACATTGACACCAGAAAGCCCACTCATGTGATCTACACCCATAGGGGAGAACCTAGCAAACAGAGAGCACAGCATTCAGGTCAAGGTCAGTGCGGGCCAGCGAGCTGCACGCAGCCCATGTGAGGCGCTTGGGCTGACACACCCCGCTCAGTCAAAATCAGGACTTTTCAACTGAGAGGAACTCAATATGGGGGCGGAGGGAGGGCATGGGCTCCCTGCTCTGTAGGGAGTCGACTCCGAGGAGAGACGTTTGCTGCCTGCAGGGGGTCAGGCCTCAGAGCGATGGCCTCTAGTGGCCTCTGACCAGCCGCTCCCTCCACCCCTCCCACCTTGGTGGGGTGGTCCTGTCTAGTCACACCCGTACTTCCCACATTTTAAATGATGGAAGCTTCTCCACATCCTCCGAGGTGCTGTTACACCCCCAGCTCTCCCTGGAGGAAACCGTTCCTCATCCTGTGTCTGTGTCTTGTGTGTGTGTTTGCGGGGGTATGGTGGGGGTGGGGAGAGGCCTGAATTTTTTTCTTTTCTTTCTCTGAATTTTATACCCCATCCCCACCCCCATCGGCACCCTCCCTCTCCGAGGATTCACGTCCGAGCGGTGCCTGAGTACAGCACACTCCCGCCAAGGGCCACTACCGGCAGGGAACAGCTCCGGACACCCTTCCGCTGCTGGCTCTTAACAGCCCAGAAGGGCCAGGGCTGTGAACTGTAAATCTACCAAGCTTTACCAAAAATGTGGAGCCCCTTTCTAAAGCACCACTTTTAGTCACATCAAAAATAAGCCTTCTACAAGTCGTGGGCAATAAGGATTAAGGGAGATGACAAGATTGTTACTGAAGCCACGTGGCCCTTGAGATGTTTCACAAGCTCAAAAGTAACTGTTGGAGGATCAATTTAAGAATATTTGAGCACGATACAGCATCTCTGAAGCCACACAATGCAACTGGAGAAGTTATTACCTGCTCCAAAATAAAATCAGGTTCGAGTCGTGTGTCTGATCCAGGGGTGAGCGGGGGTGCCTTCAAGTGTCACTAAACAGATTCACGCCCTCAGCAGACATGGGAGAAGAGTGGCCAGCCCCCGAGGTGCAGACCACTGACACAACGGTGATCGCTGATGCAGGTACAGAAGAATCAAGGCACATTGTGGGCCATGGTTTTGAATTTACGAGAATAATTTTAAACAGCCTGTACCAAATGTCTGAACTGGTTAGATGACTCAGGAGGCTTGTTAGTGGTGAGACCACAGTATCATTGAAATGGGGGTGGGAAAAGGCACCCGAGCATCTGTATGAGCTGCTTTTCAGTGAGAAATGGAAAGACATTCTGACTTTTAAAAGGACCTCCTTTTCTCCAAGTTTTGTAGGACACGGACCCAAGTTATCATAGTTAACTAAATCTTGACATAGATATTATACTGAAAATAATCTGAGGTAATATTTTACTTTTATTGACATGATTCTCATTCTTATTTATTCTTGTGAGTTTTCTCCTGCTAGTTGGAGCTGATCTGTTTCATCTCAACTGTCATGAAACCCACCCCCATTCTTTCCTCTGATGGTGCAAGAGGAGAACTGACTCTTCCTTGATTTGGGGACTTTTCCCAACATGATAAGAACTGACTGCAAACCCTCTCCTCTTCTGGGTCTTCTTTCTTCTTATTCTTATCTTAGTCTGCCTTCTGGTGGCGAACCTTCCCGCCCGCCCCTTCCTTCCGTCCATCTCTGGAGGTCACGGTCCCTCTCCTGCCTGGCCCCTTCTGCACCTCCCATCTCTCCTTTCTCTTCTCCTCCAAGCTTCCTGGTTTTCCAGAGTTCCTGGGTAACTCACTGAACTTGGCCATCTACACATCCCACCCGATCACCAGTGAGGTCGACCGTGCTGACTTTCAAAACTGGATTTAGCTCACTTCTGTCCAAAGACGCTTCCCCTGCTTTGCCTTTAAACCAGAAAAGCCAACGAAGGAAGGCCAGCTTTGGAACCTGAGCTGAGTTGAGAACCCTGGATTATTGGACTGTGAAAATAAGACCTTGAAAAACAGCATCTGTGGAAATGAGCGGGGTGTTACCCAACCTCACCACTTAAAGACGGGAACCCTGAAAAGTCGCAGAGAGAAATCCTTAACATACCTGAGATTAGCCCTCATGCCACTTCTCAAAACTGGGAGACGTGGGATCTCAGCTGTTCGTGAGGCAGTAACACACCTGATTTCAGAGTCCAAGTTACTGACTCTACTTGTCTCTGTTCTGCTAGATCCTGGCGACTAGAATCATTTTATATGGAAAGACTAAGGAAGGTGGGAAAACGGTTCACCTCTAGGATGCGGCTTTTAAACAGAAGGCATATAATAGTATTTAGACACAAATGACTCCACAAGGTAGGTGTATGAGAAAGGTCTGCCTTAGGGCTGCTGATCAAATGTCTAAAACCTGTTTAAAACTCTGGAAGAACGGCTCTTGCATAAGCACCCCTAAAGCTGCATCTTTTCTCTCCCAGATACGGGATGATCTTTTAAACTCATGGGTCTACTCGCATATCACTAGAAACTGCAGGCTGCAGCGCTATGCACTCACTCTCCTGCGAGCTGGTTGGAGCTGCACTACCTTTTTCATTCTAGTTAAAGACAACACTTGGATGGAAATAAACAGCTTCCATACAGATACCTTTCTGATGCAGGTGGGGGACATGGAGACATGAAATGGCTGTGAGCACGACTTTCTGACGTGATCAGCCCAGAGGTTTCCACTGCACAGTCACCCAACCAGCAGGGCTCCACGCAGCCAGAAGGGGCCCGAGTGGCCGTGGTGGGAAGAGCGCGTCCTCCTGACCCACCTGAATCTCTGCGCCTGGTGATGGACGGGACCTCCGAACCGCCTAGCTGGCGAGTGGTACAGCTGGGAGAGCAGCGCCACGTTTTTGTTCTGGTTGGGATTGGCTGCAAACTTCACTGTAATGGGCTCGGAGGAACCTGGGGGTTTATGACCATTGAAACTGGTAATTGCCTCTTCTGCTTCCGACCGTTTGTCAAACCGGATAAACGCAACCCCTCTGGACAAACCTTTTTAACAAACCAACAAAAATGGAGTTAGGGGAAAAACTGCAAGGATTTTTAAAACTGAAAAGCAAAAGTCAAGTCAGTCAGGCTACTGTGGTTCAAATTGGATGCTTGGTTAATGAGATAAACAAAAATTAAACCTAAATATGGAAACATGAACAAATTAAAAAAAACAAACAACGACTAATAAAAGACTAAGGTTTCAGACTTTCTTCTGAGTTGAAGCAACGACTCCACAGCCTCAGTGCCAAAAGATACTTTGGTGACAGGAGTCTCAAATAAGACACCCCAGACCTCTTTCTTAAAAGAAGCCACATTAGAAGAGATTATGTCCTCCATCACCATTTCGATGCCAGGTGCCCACCGCAGTGTGGGTGCACGGCGTGCTGAGGGGTAGGTGGGTGACAAGGAATTGTCCCTGGGCTCCGGGAGCTCCCTCCCATGGCCTTCCCGGCCATCTGGCCATGTACCCCAGCTGGGCCTTTGCAGCATGTCGCCTCCTGGGCTGGCCTGACCGAATCCCTGTTTGCTCGGTGCCTGGCTCAGCCTCCTGCATCCCTCAAGGGCGTGGAATCCTAGTAACCAAGCTGAACCCTGATGACTCTTTCCTGCCACCAACACCTCACTCACCTCTTGGATAGTCCACTGTAAGGTCCTGGGACCTCCTGTGGGCCCCAAATTGCCCTCAGAATCAAGTGAGGCCACGCATTCTTTTCCCAGAAAACTGCTGACACACCCACCCACACACTCCCCGGCAGCTGAAGAGTCCCTGTCTTGCGCCCATTCATCGCCACCTCCAGCTGCCTTGGGAGAACACCTTCTCTTGCCACCTGGACTGAGCCACCAAAGGCAAGTCCTGGGCCTGCTGTAACCCCATCCCTCGACAGAGCAAGGACATGGCCCGGGACCACGCTACCTGAGTCCGAGGCCCAACTGCTGAAGGCAGGGTCAGTTTAGTCTGGCACAAGTGTGAGACCTGAACAAACCAGATGGGAAGGGGCTCAGTCACCCTCTAGCCCCGTATGCCGTCGTTCTGGGTCTGGGGGGGATGATGGGGGCCCTCGTCCCTTGAAGAACTCGAAGAATGGGGTGGGGCTGAGGTGAGGGAATGTGGAGCCGGGGAAGAGAACTGGCTCCTTCTCCTGGGGAGAAGAAACAGGGGTCAAGTGTGAAGGTCGAAGTGTACTGGTGACGGCCGAGGGCCAGCCTGGGGGTGACGGGCCTGGGCTGGAGGCACAGTATGCCCTGGTAGGGGAGGCTGAGGCAGACAGCCGTAAGACACAATTTCTTCTCTAGACAAAGGCCTTTAGCATGTGGTGAGTGACGACCATCAGAGCAGAAGAGCCCAGGGCCTCGGGCCACCGGCTAAGTGAGCGTGAGGAACGTCCCCCAGTCAGCTCCCACATGCCGGCACCTTTCCTCGCCATTTCCTGCAGGGTCCCACCCACCGTCCCCATGATGGGCAACAAGGCGCGGGTATCCCCAGCTGGCCCCAAGGCCGCGGCGGGGCCTGGGAGACTCGGGCACACCAGGCTGGTGCGGAGATGACAAGTGTCACGGCAAGGCGCGGCCGTCCCCTCGGGGCCTAGCATCCCAAGCTCTGTCCTGACTTGGATGCAACACCGTGGGTCCCACGTGAACAAGTGGACAGTGGTCAGGGACCCTCGGGCAGGGGCTCTTTCTTTACAGCAGGAGCATCCTGTGGATGCCCTCCGCCAAGTCCTAAAGCACACACCCTAACTCTCCAACTGGGAAACTCTCCCTTCTGGGGCGCCCCCAGCACAGCGGCTCCTCATGGCCTCAGGGCTGCCCCCGCATTGGTTCCATCACTATTTAAGTAAAAATTTAAAATTGACACAGCCAGAGATGCTCACTGAATTAGTGAGATCAGACCCAGCAATTCACATGTGTGCCAGGAAAATTCTAGAGCCTGAGCCCACTTTAAAATTTCGGTTCAGAAGGAACACCTGAAAACATGTACTTGGCATACACTGTTTTTATTTACTCTTAAACGGCACGAACGACAGCTTAGACAGATGGGAACCCGAACGAAATCTAACTGCAGGCAAATCCCACTGGAAGCTGTGGTTGGCTGGCTGCTACAGAAAGCTGCCTGCAGGATACGGTTCCACTCTATTTATAAAGACCTTGCAATCAAGCAGACAGAGTGTGTGTGCACAAGTGTGGTTTCCCTGTTTGGTTTTGCAAAATGACTATCAAATGAAAACTGCCCGAGTGAAATGAAGAAAACCTGAGTAAGAGAGAGAATGTTACTTAAAGTGAGGGAATATAAACTCACTCAATGATTGGATGAATGTATACTTTTTGAAGATGACTGTGGATTTTCTTTTTCCTTTAGCATTTTTAGGATTAAGAGCAGACCAATAAATGGCACGATCTCCAGATGAGTCAACTATGAAGTTCACAATTAAAATGTATAAAGAAGCAAAGACATTCTTTGAAAAAGTTCTGTCAGCTCAGGAAATTAAGGTTTTTTAAGAGAGCTTCTCTGTTTCTTTAAAAAGCACGTCATACGAAGGCAAACTTGACACACAAACTTGCTTGCCCCGCTATTCTCTGCCCCAGCCGCCGGGGCTCCATGGGGTCCCAGCAACGAGCAGCCTCTGTCCCAGCAGAGGAGCCCTGCATGGTGGCCTCCTCTGGAGCAGAGGGAAGGAAGGGGAGCCCACAGTCCCGGGGGCTCACCTTTCTACTCTCCAATCTGACACCCGGCCTAGGGGAGGGCTGTGGAGAGGGAGGAGCCCCTGGGGCTCCCTCACGGCTTCCTTCCCCCTGCCCTCTCACAAAGCTCCTGAACACAGACAGAGGTGTGGGGTAGGGACTCTGTCCCCTCGCCTAAGTGGCAGAAGCTGGCGGGGGGGCCTGAGGGCACAACCCTGAGGTGCCCCCAAACTCTAGGAGACACCAGCCTTGCAGAGGGAAAGGAGGCAAAAGTCCCAGCAAAGGGGTGAGGGAACCGTCTGCAGGAGAGACCTCCCTCAGGATGATGCAAACAAAAGCTACGTGGCAGGGGGTGCGTTCTCGAGGTGGGTGGACTCCAACTCGAGAGCTGGGCCCCGCTCAGCGGTGCTGCGCTGGACAGAGGCGAGCAGAGGCACAGCAGTCCGTACAGGGTCAGGAAAAGCAGGGCCATGGAGGCAGAATACGGGCCAGCACCGTCACCCCGCCAGGTCTCCAGGTGGCCCACGCAGGCGCTTCTGTGCAGGTGGGGCTGGGGATAAATACATGTGCTGACCAGCCGACGGGATCACTCTCTCAACTGGCACTTGAAGATAAGTAAGGGGAACTTTAGGGACCACAGGAAGCTCTTCTGGCACAGAACAGGGGTTTACACCAAGTACACGGCATCTTTACCTCACGCCCATCCCCCGGCCCAGAGCCGAGGGGCAGAAAGGAGGAGGCCGGGTGGGTGGAGTCTATGTCCCTCCAGCAGAGCTTGGGGTCCAGAAGCCCCTTCTCCTCCTCAGGCCCCTGGGAGACTCGAGCTGTCCACTCGTCTCCACGCCGGGCCCCAGCCCAGGACTGCAGCCTGGGCAGCAGGTAGGGCCAGCCCATGCCAAGATGAGCTTCCACAGCTGGGACAGGACAAGGGAGTGCAGGTGACAAGACTGTGGGCCCCAGAGCACACAGCTTAGCGGGGATGTGGGAAAACGTGCATGCACCTCCACCCCCATCTGTCATGGGCCAGGATACCCTGCCCGCCTGCTCTCTGTGTGGCTCTGCAGCCTCCCGGGGGAGGTCACCTCGGAGCCACGACTGCTCTGGCCCGACCACCCAGTGTGTGTCTGACTACCTCAGCCACGGGGGTGGTGAACACGCTCTGTGCTGGAAGAACATAAAAACCAACCGCAGACAATTCCACTGGCTTCGCTGAGCTCCCTGAGCAGTAATCTTTTTTGCTAGTTGGTCAGTAAATTCCCACTCCTGCTGAGAACAGAGATGAAGGGCCCTAAAGCAGGGTGGCCCCAACCCGACCCCAGGCGCGAGGCCAGTGGGGCAGGTGGCCGCAGTGAGGGGCTGCCTCCGGGGCACGCAGGGCTCAGCTTGGCGGTGCCTTACTGCTTTATGCAAAGCCCATCGCCCAAGCTGCTCGTGTCCTGAACTGAGACGACCTGAGAGGGGCTGGCAAAGTGGCCAGGACTGCCTGAGAGAGGAAGTCACTGCCTTCGAGCTCTGAGCTTTGAATGTGCTACCCGAGGGGGCGGGGTATCCAAGTCCTGAAGACCGAAGAACAGCTCCCCAGAAACAGTCACCCTTGGAGCTCTGGGTAAGGAAAGGTGGGGACTCTGGACCTCAGGTGAAGACTGTCTCACGTGGCACACCACTGCCTGCAGTAAGAACGGCAACATTTGTAGTCCAGGCTAGGACGCGTGGGTGCCTGCAGAAACTGCCAGAATCTCTTGGTGTTTTCACCATAACAGGTCTAAGCTTTTATGTCAGGGCTGCTTTTATGCCAATTAACCTCCCCAGCCTCATTAAACAAAAACCAACGTCTTCTCATTTTGATTCTGTCCTCATTGGTGGAATAACTAATGACAGCGATCTGTCTTCCCTAGGAGACCCGGCCCCTGCCTGGAGGAAAACCTCGCTGTATCCCGGGCCACCTGCCGTACCTGTGGTCTGATCCACGAGGACCCGGGAGTTGATGATCCGCCCAAACCGAGAGAACATGTCCTCCACATCCTTCTGGGTCATGTTCCTCGGAAGCCCGCTGATGTACAAGTTGGCATCTTTGATGACCTCTGAGCTCGGGCGAGCATACGACACCTTGAAAACAAAACCGCTCACTGGCGTTAGGGCAGGCGTGTGGCCAAAGCATCAAGGGAGGGTGTTAAATTTTCGGGTGAGAAAAAGTCAACCCTATGGAAGGAGGTCACCTGCAGCAGCCCGTGCTGGCAGCTCCCCATGGGCCAGGCAAGGGCCCTCACACACCCTGATGACAAGGCATTATTCTTGTCTCACAGTCGAGAGTCTGAGGGTCCATGGCTGACCGGGGCAGGGCAGGGAGCCAACCCCGGCTGCCTGTGCTCCTACCATGGCCTCAGGACTCTCTGGACAGTGAGCAGGGCTGGGAGGGGACCTGGTCCTGCCTGTGAGGAGCCCAGGGGACAGCGGGGCTGTGTGCTCTGGGACCGTGACACCCACCTGACAACAGGCAAGCTCGCCATGGGAGCCCAGATGGGGCCCGAGTGCTGGGGGGTGCACACATATTAAATGACCCCATGCTTTTTAGGCTTATGTTCTGCAAAGCTGAAGAAAGGCTAAAAGGAGCTTGTGCAGTGGTTTAGATAAAAGGGTGCGTGCGTGTGGGGCTGGTAGCAAGGAAAGGGTCTCTGGCGCTCTCCCAGGTTGGGGCGACAGCTGGGTGGACCCTGCAGGCCAAGGGGGCAGCACAAGGGCAAGACGACAGGTGTGTTCTCACCACAACACTCAGGCCTGCCAGGAAGGGCAGGGGTGTAATTCTACATGCTAAGACCACACACACACATACACACACCCACCCCTTTATTCATGTGCTCGTTGACTCTCAAACATTCGAGGTGCACCTGGGACATTCCAGAAAAAGAGAAGACAGACACCACCTTTGCCTGCAAAGCAGAATGCAGTCTAGCGGGAGAGACGGCGGATGGAAGGAGAAACCGTGTGGTGTGGTCAGAGCCCAGCTCCACCCGAAAAGGAGCTGGGCTCATGGAGGGGAGCGTCAGAGGAGGGTGGAACCGAAGCGATGCCCATCAGAAGGACGCCCCAGGGCACCGGGTCCCGTCAGGGCTGGTGGCCTCCGCAGAGCAGTGCTGTACAAGCTGACGTTCCCCGGAAGCTCCCTGCACTGCAGCCAGGCCTAAGGCACTCTGGGGACACTTTGGGGCCACCCGATGGTTTGTTCATGACCTGGGGCAGAGGCAGCACTGTCCCCAAGAGGCCACCTTGGCCCCTGGGGCCTCCCCAGGGCCTCCCAGGTGGGCGTGGGCGTGGTCACGCTCCTTGACTACCAGGAAGGACGCTGGCCCCACTTCTGGGCCTCCACTTTCCGGATCTACATCAACCAGCCCCACAGAACAGCCCACTCAGACTCCTGCCAGAGGGGGTCACTCCAACCGTCTGCTGTCCAATTTTATCAAATGCCCCGATGAGGGGCGTCAGATTTCAGGCAGGACAGCTGAAGGAGGGAGGCAGGCCTGCCGGGACTCAGGCTAGTCTGTGCTTTCCCAGGATCAGGCTGGGCCAATAGGGAGCTGCCTCCCAGGACCATCCTGTCTGGTCCCTTGCAGATCTGTCCAGAACAGGTTGCATTTGGGGTCTGCCCTTGGCTTTTGGTGAAGGTCACTGTGGTAAAGAACATTCCCAAATTAGCACCATGGGAGTGGTGTGGAGGCTGGCACTGACTGTAGTTACAATTGTCCCCTGATAAAGCCCCAGAGAGGCAATGCTTTCAAGGCCAACTGCGCCTCAATTCCTTACAGCATAGGTGTCTCCAAGGACCTTGATGGCCACTGCAGCTTTCCTTTTCTCTTCAGCCACTGTCAAGCTCAGAATCAAATCAGAATCCAAGAAGACTGCACTAGAGAACCCTCTCGCGGCAGGTGTGTGATGACGCAGCAGGAGTGCCTGGCCCCGCTCCGAGACACTAGGCCCAGAACCCTCTTTCCTAAGCTCCTGGCACCACCTGCTCCTTTGCCTCAATCAGGTCTACTGTCCTATTCTTAGGAAACATTCCTGTGAGAGGTTTTTGAAGAAAAGGAATTTTTGAATTACGTTCCCCCACAAATTCACATGTTGGAGTCCTAACCCTCAGTACCTCAAAATGTGACCTCATTTGAAACAGGATTATAGATGCAATTAGTGAAGATGAAGTCAAAGCGGAACAAGATGGCCCCAAATCAATGACTGAGGTCCTTATAAAAAGGGGAAATTTGGACACAGACAGGCACTCAGGGAGAACCCCGTGTGATGATGAAGGCAGAGACTGGGGTGATGTTTCTATAAGCCGAGGATTGCCCAAGATTCAGTGACCACCAGGCGCCGGAAGAGGGGCACGGAACAGATCCTCCTTCACAGCCCACAGCCCTCCGAAGGCACGCAACCTGCCGACACCCGGATCTTGGACTTCTGGCCCTCAGAACTAGGTGTGAGGAACTGGAAGATGCAAAGGCTCAACAGGATGATCTCATTCCAGTGGCTTCGGGTTGAGGGAGACAACTCTGGTGACTCTGGCAGGCGTGTGTCTCAGGAACGAGGGCTGACTCACCAGTCTGCAGGTGAGGGGCTGGGCACAGTGCTAAGAGGCTGCTGCAGGAAGCCGGGTCAGGGTCCCGCATGGGGCGGGGGTAGGAGGCATATTCTACAGGAGGGCTCAGCAGGGAGCGATGGTCGGGAAAACCCAAGGTTGGTCCAGGGGTAGGCAGAGCCTGAAGACAGACACTTGGGGTGGGGAGGAGGTGGGGCTCCGGGCTGAGAGCAGAAGGGCGTGGTTAGCAGTGGCAGGTTGAGAGGAGCGTGAAGGTTGGGGAAGCCATCCTGAGGCCCGGAGGACTCGCCGACTTGTCCCAGGAAGCCACCACAGCTCTGGAACCGGGAATGACGCTGATGACGGTCTGCCCAAGGCCCTCCCAGCTGGTGCTGCATGGCTCCCTCACTCCCCTCAAGTCACCTCAAGTCATCACAAACCACCCCCCCCAGGACACGGCGCCCCTGGGACGCCTACCTCTGCCACACCTGGCTTTCATATTTTTTTTTTATCGTTTGTGCGCACGCAGGCGCGCACACACACACAGGCCCAGCCCCACAAGGGCATGGAATTTGTTCTGTTCACCGCGTGGCACATAGTAGGCACTCATAAACACTTGCCAAATGAATGCTGAATGAACTGGTGGGAGAAGGATTACACCAGTGACGGAGCAGGAATGGAAGCCTGGGCAGGAGGCGGGAGGGACAATGCTGCTGCCGCCGCCGCCACAGCAACAACCGGGCGCGAGCAGGAGGGCAGGGCTGGCCCAACGCCCGCTCGGCATGAGGTCGGGAGCTGCAAGAGGACGGGAGCACCTTGGCCAGTAGAAGAGACCGGCAGGGAGGCCTTCGGAGGAGGCTGCTGTGAGCCAGCACACGAGGGACACCCGGGGCCAGGGAGGGGGCTGTCCCAGCCTAAGTCCTTCACAGGGACCCTCCCGTTGCTGGTGGGGCTGAGGAGGACACGAGCCAGAGGCACAAGGTCTGGGACGGTCACCACCCGACACACGTCTGACACGCAATGCCTCTCTTCTGAGAAGACAGGAGGCCCCCCAGATGCCCTGAAAAAGCAGCAGACCTCTAAGGCGCGACTGTGCTAACGGTGCGGTGACGGTGATGGTGAAGTAAGGGTGGAGGGTCTCTCACCCAGGCCAGGGCTCAGCACAGACCTCTGTGCAGCCAGGAATGAACGAGATGGTGATTGCAGCTCTTTACCTTAATGGTTTTTGACTGGAGCCGCAGGCCGTTCAGCGTGTTTATCGCTCTCTCTGCATCCTTTGCAGTCACGTAGTTCACAAAGCCGTAGCCCAAGCTGTGTCCTGTGTGGGAGAACACAGGGACATGGGTGAGCCACTGAGAGCCAGTGAGTGAGTGAGACAGAGAGACGGGGAGGATGAACAGGACTATGTCCAGCTGGGCTCAAAAGGACAAGGCCAGAGAGAAGACCGAGGGAGAACGCTAAGAGCCATGGCCTCTGGGAAGGTGGGAGTTAGCGATCGATGGTTACAATCTATATTGATGGTTTATTTGTTATACTCCCTTGGCAAACCTGTATATTTTCTGCAAGGAACAAATTTACAAAATGTTACTTTTTTAAAAAAAGTTTATTTAAAGAGAAACACTGTGTTACTAAGAGCATCCTAGGGAACCCATCACCAAAGCAGTGACAAGGAGCCGTCCCACCGGTGCCGGCCGCCCTGTGTGGCTCCAAGGGGGACTGCGCGGGGGGGTGAGGAGGAGGACAGTCACAGCAGCACACAGGACAGGCTGGCGGGGAGAACCTGGCTACGATCAGCTGTCAGTGTGCAGGCTGTTTTCCGCCACTTCCACGCCCACAGTGGGAAGGCCTGCTGGGCTCTGGCGCCACCCAGTGTCGGCTGCCCTCACTTTCCCAAACCTGCCGCCCAGCTCGGGGAGGAGGAAGGAAGCACAGGGAGAAGCCGGCGCCCCACCTCCACAGCCCTGGCCAGGTATCCAGAGTCCCCCTGGCAGCAGCTCCCACGGCAACAGCCTCATTAGCCGAAGCCTGGGGGAGTCGTAAGGCAGGTGCAAACCTGAGTTCTTCCCAAAGAAATCCAGGGTTACAGGCAGGGTGTCCCCACTCCCTCTTGGGGAACTGTTCAGAAGTGGCGGGAGTGACCACCAACTGGATACACAGGAGGGACACGACACAGCAGGAGAGGGGCTGTGGGTCCCAGGGAGGCCCAGAGAGAAGCAATGGATGAGGGTCGGAGTGGAAGGAGCCTTGCACTTTCACTACGGAGGAGGAGCAGGAGGCGGCCCAGGGAAGAGAACCACCACCAAGCCGCATCTTACCCATCCACGCGCCGTGTGAGCGGGCACCCCCTGCGCACTGGCCAGCGCTCTCGGCACACAGACAGAGGGGTGAGTGGGACAGAGGCCCGCCCTCTCTGAGCTCTGCACCATCCCCCTCCCCCCACTGGATGGCAAAAACATGATGAGGCCTGAGTCACAGGCAGGCAGAGATCCTCACGGCAGATGTGCTGGCTCTGAACCCAGGCTCATCTTGCCAATAACGAAACTCAGTGAGAGCCTAACCCAGTTTTGCCACCTTGAAACAAACACACCAAAATACTTCATATTTTAGATTTAAAGAAAAATTACAAAGGTAATGCAGAGTTCCCATATACTCCACATCCAGTTTCCCCTATTAGTAACATCTCATCCTAGAATGGTATATTTGTTACATTAGTGAACCGGTACTGATATAGTAATATTAACTACCGTCCACCTCTGATTCAGACTGCCTTAGTTTTCCCCTAGTGTCCTTTACTGTCCCAGGATGCCATCCAGGATCCCACTTGACATTTAGCTGTCAAGTCTCCTTAGGCTCTTCTTGGCTGGGACAGTTTCTCACACCTTCCTTGTTTTTGATGACCTTGACAGTTCTGAGGACTGGTCCAGGAAATTTTGTAGAATCTCCATCAATCTGGGTTCATCAGATGTTTTTCTCATGGTTGGACTGGGGTTATAATGGGTTTTTAGGAGGAAGACCACAGAGTGAAGCGCCCTTCTAGTGTCTAGGGTGCAGGCTGTCCCACATGACTCATCACCGTGGATGCTGGCCTTCACCCCCTGGCCAAGGCAGTCGGTCTGCCAGGTTTCTCCACTGTAAAGTTACCCCACCCACCTCCTCCACACTGTAGCCCTTGGAAGGAAGTCACTCCACATATCCTGCATGTAAGGAGTGCCATGTGGAGTAATGCTTCAGGGCAAGTAGCTACACACGGGCCACTTTCTTTTTTAAAGAAACAAAACCAAAACCTGACCACCCATACCCATGGGTCTCCTTTCTACATTTACAGATCTAAATTTCTAGCAAAACTCCATGGGTCTCAGAGACTGGGCTGTGGGACCCCAGACGGTGAGGAAGCCAGAGCAGCAGGGCTGTGGGGCTGGGCCCATCAAGCAGAAGAGTCAGACTGCAGCTCGGAAAACTACCATCGGTTCCAGGTCGGGAACTTTAGGGTCTTCGTGAAGCGGAGAATGCAGATTATCTGGGGTATGGATTCCCAACAAAACTCCAGCCTTGCTGAGATTTTTACTCCCAATACCTGCTCTCCAACTGCCCTCCGCCCATCTCTCATGGTGCCCAGACCACGGGGCCGTCCTGTCCGGCCCTCATTCTCCACTTCTCTCTGGTCTTCTGGTGTTCTTGCTCCTCCCACAAGGCCAATCCCAAGCCTGGGCCACCTGTCCCCTTCCCTCCTGGCGCTTCAGGTGTCCCAGGCCATGTTCCTGTGCCTTCTGCTGCAGCCGGCCCCTCCTGGCACATGAACAAGGCCCAGCCTTGTTCCCGATTCCTCCCCCTACCCAGGTGCTTGGCGGCCCCCACTGCCCTCCCCTGCTGACCTAAGGCCACCCAACCCTCAGGTGCCACCCCACAGAGAGTTTCAGGACGCAGCTCCCAGAGCCCCCAGCAGCACTGGGCACTGCAGACCCTCTTGAGGCACCACTTCCCCCAGGACGTGATGGCAATGCCAGGTTTTCCTTCCCCCCAACTGGCCCTCCCCAGGCTCCTAATCTTCTGCCCATTCCATCGAGATGGTCCTCAAGGTTCTACCTTTGGCCCTTGTCTTTGTCATCAACGCTTCCTGGGTGACCTCCTTGACCACCGTGTGACCACACCTGCCCATGTCACCTAGGAAGTCACACACACCCTCAGACAGCCACTGGCTCCTTCCCCAGTCCTGCTCCCCCTCCACTCTTCCTCAACGAGCCCACATGTATTAGCTGAGCACCTACTACGTGTCGGTCCCCGTGTCAGGCTGGCCGGGGGGTGGGGGTGGGGTGGTGGTTAATGATAATCACAAAGGAGGACAGTTCCTGCCTTAATAAACACATCCCACTGGGTGAGTCAGATAACAAAGCAAGAAACCAACAAACAAAGCCATACACAGGTGCTACAGGGAGAATCTCCGTGGTGGTATGAGAGGCACTCACAGGACGGTCCAGGGAAGACAGGCAGTCGGGAGCATCCTTTGAGGAGGGGATATTAGAAGCAAGACCCTGGGGTGGCCGGAGGCGAGCATTCCAGCAGAAGAGCAAGCACCAAGCCTCTGAGGCTCAGACGACTCTGGTGTGTTCCAGGAAATGAAAAGTGGCCAGCGCGGCTGAATGAAACGAGCCAGGGGACTGGTCCCGAGACGGCTGCTGGGTGGTCCGTGGCCTCAATGGGGTTGAGGCCAGTGCAGAGACCACAGGAGCCCGTGAGCCAGACCAGGTGTGAGACGGGGGCCACGCACCTGGGCAGGGGTGGCAGATGGAAGAGCCTCCAAGAGGACCTGCAGATGCGCTGATGCAGCAGGGAGCTCCAGGGGGCTGAGGTCCTTAAAGCGCCAGCACTCCCAGGCTGGGACCGGCTCTTGTCCTCCAGTGTGTTCTACTCTCTGTGGTGGGCACCTGTGTGCGCCAAGAGGGAAGGCGGGTGAGGAATGAAGGGGAGCCCCTGGTTTCGTCCACTGGATGAGGCTGGTGACTAAAGCGTTAACACACAGCGCTGAGTGCCCACCTCCACCCTCTCCTTCACTACAAACCAACTGCTCTCAACTCTAGCTGCTTGTTAGAGTCACCAGGGCGGCTGCTAAAAACTATCACTGCCCAGGCCACGTCCCGACCAATGACATCAGAATGGGGGTGGGCGAGGCAGGAGTGGGGACAGCTTCGGTAGTTTGTAAAGCTCCCCAATGATTCCAATTCAGAGCCCAGGTTGAGAACTGTCGCTGGAAGTGCACAACAGGAGCGGGGCTCCCCGTGGTTATGCAGAAGAGCCCCCACTTAACGGGCTGTGCTCAGAGCAGGTGCCTGGGGGAAGGCCCTCACTTCCCAAGTTACTGTTTCTCTAACAGGGGCCACAAGCCACGCAGGGTGACGATGCAGCTCCCCAGGTCCCTCCTCAGCCCAGGACCCAGGACCCCTTATAGACGATCCTGCCCCCTAGAGGCAGCAGGCCCGCTGCAGTCAGTGCCTTGAAGGCAGGTCAGCTGCTGCCCCCTCCCGCTTTAGGGGCGATGGAAGACCAGCCCTGAATGCGGGGGGTCTGCGGTCTGGTGGGGGAGCAGGGGCATGGTGCTCAGGCACAAGCCCGGTCAGTGCGTGGATCCTGTACAGGCTGCTGGGGCTTGAGGAGGGCGAGGCCTGCCAGCGTCAGGGGTGGGGGCAACCAGAGCCCGGGATGGGAGATATGGTAGAGGGGGGAGGGGCAGGAGATGAGGGAAAGAAGGACGGGGACGGAGGATGAACAAACCCTGGGCCTGGTCTAGGGATGTATGAGGCCAGCGCCCCCCAGCTCTCACTTCCCTGCACCGTAGGAAGGGCACTGCTTCTCAGCTCTGGTTCTGACTATGCCCGGCACCGGCGCTGCCCTCCCTCCAGAAAGGTTCAAACACCCCAGACTGGCCGACTCAGTGGGTCTGACTGGGGCCTGAGAGGCATTTCTCCCAGCCCCCAGGTGCTGCGGCTGGTCAAGGGCCGGCACCCGGGAGCCGCTGCCCTGGAGAAAGCAAGGCTGTCTCCACAAGGGGCACTCTGCATGTCCGGCTGGGTGACCCCTGGGCCAGTGCTCTTGCATTGCCAAACATCTTTCTCTCTCTTTAGACAAGGGTTAAGACTGAGACGATTCCATGGCATTTCGCCTTGCTTTCATGGACCAGAGCAGCCAGGCGTAATGTTTTAAGCCCTTAGTGTTCCTCACACTGACCTGGGGTGCACAGCTGAGGAAGGTGAGCACCCCGTGGACGAGGCCCTCCTCTGCAACGTGAGTCCTTTCTCTAAAGGTCCACGGGGCTCAAGGGAAGACATCACTGATGGAGACAGACTGGGTCTTGGGGGAGATGAGTGAATTAATTAGGCAATAAATAAGAAGTAGCAAATGTCCCCAAAGGAAAGAAGATGGGCAAAGGACAGGAAGAGCCCTTTTATAAAAGAAGAGTACAAGCAGCCAGAACAGATGAACTTTACTAGATATGCAAACTGCCACCATGATCAGCTGTCATTTTTCACTTAAGAGGTGAGAAACCCTGCCTGGCCTAGGGGATGGCAGGGCCGAGCAGAGGGTGAACCACAGACCCCTGGAGGGCCAGTTGGCAATAAGGGTCAAGAGCTTTTAGAAACTACACTCTCTCCCCTCTGCCGGTTCATTTCTAGAAAGACTTCCTACAGAAATAACCAGTGAGCAAAGATTTGTGCCAGGATATTTATCTCAACCGGGCTTGTAACTATGGAAAAACAGTTACAACCTGTTGTAAACTCAGAACTTGCATGCAACAGAATACCACGCAACCCCCGTGACCATGAGACAGCTATGTTCAGTGACAGGGAAAAATGTTCACAGATACAGGAAGAAAAGTTTCCCACGCAGCTTGGGAGGTGTGAGCCCATTTTTGTAAAAGCACATGACTGCTCACGACCATAAATATGTAAAGAAAAAAGTCTGGATGGACATGAACCGAAAAGCTGACAGTCGTGGGATTATGGGTAATTTAAACTTTTCTTCCTGCTTGTCTCATGTTAAATTTTTTTCTAAAAGGAACAGAGGTGATTCGCATTAAGAAAAAAAGTGGTCAGCTGGGTAGGTGTGGAAGGGCATCCCTGCAGAGGGAAGAGTACTGGAGAAATCACAAGAGTGTGAGAGCAGGGTGTGTCTGGGAAATGACAAGCAGCTCAGTCTAGCCCAAGAGGAGGGTGAACGGGGGTGGGGGGTGCAGTGGCTGGGGAAGAGGGGGACAGGGTCTCAGGGAGACTTGGGAGCTACAGGCCAGGGTATGGGCTTTATCCTGACCAGAGGTGCAAGGCAATGAGACAGAAGCTGAGCATGTAGGCTGGAGTCTGGGGACCAAGTGGCCAGCATGACGTAATGCAGCAAGGTAGAGGCTGGCTCATGGTCCCACGTGGGTCATATGTCATGTGAGGAGGGGCTAGACACCAGGACAGAGAGCAGGGCAGGGCTACACAGTAAGGCCAGGTAGTGACTGTGGATGGAACAGGCACCAACAAATGCATGTCTCCCACAGTGGGGCGTGGCTGGCCAGAAACACTCTTGAATCTCGAGGCCAGCACATCAAACATTCTCAGCATCCCAGCCACCACCGTGTCCCCGCTTCCTCCTATCACTGGTGCTTGGCCCATGGTCGGCACTCAATAAATATTTGCTGAATGAATGAATGTCCATGCTGATCTGCATTCTCCCCCAATCCCTAGATCCACTCATTCATTCACTCAACAAACACTGACTCTGGCTACATCTGGGAATACAATAGGGTCCTTGCCTCTGAGAACCATAAGGACCTACTGGACCAGAAAGTTCCAACCTCAGTGCAGTGTGGAGACCCACGTTGCAGGTCTGCCTGATTGCTACGGGGACCCAGAGAAGAGCATCTAACGCCAAGTAGATCAGGCCAGGAAGACATCCTAAAGCAAACGGGGCCCAGGAAGTGAAGGCTTTTAAAGCAGGTGAGTGACAGGGTACATCTGGTATGTTAAAAAGAGATTCCTCTGCCGCAGTTGGGAGAATGGGCTGGAGGGAGCATGGCTGGCCAGTTAAGAGCCTAAAGCAACAGGGCAGGCAGAAGACGATGTGGCCTGGTCTAAGATGGTGGCAGGGAAGATGGAGGAAAAAGGATGGAAGCATCCAGAAGGACGAGTGTCAGGGACACACGTCAAAGGTCATGCTTAGACTTCTGACTGGAGCCACTGAGTGGACAGTGGTGCCATCTGCTAAGATGGGGACCCTGGGAAATAAGCAGTCGGCTTGTGGGAGAGTCAAGGACAGTTTGGGAAACACTGAGAGGCTGAAGCGCCTAGAGATCGGGAGAACTTTCTGGTTGAAAGAGAGGTGGCCAAACTGAATGTCCAGCTAAGCTGTGGGTGTGCATCCGCTGACCCGAGGGTTGGCTTAGGAAGAAGAGGAGGCATGGGAATAAGCCAAGGACTGCCTAGGTCAGCAGCTGGGAAGGAGCTGCACGAGAGACAGAGGGGGGCCTCAGAGGTAGGAGAAAGCCAGGTTCATGGACCTGAGGGGAGAGACAGAGGAGGCGGCTCTGTGACCGGGAGGAGAGGGAGGACATCGGCTACAGCAGCTCCTCACTCGGGGGCGATTCTGCTCCCCAGGGACATGGCAACATCTGGGAACATTTCTTGGTTTTCACAACTCCGAAGGTGCCCCTGGCATATCCACTGGGTGGAGGCCACGGATGCTGCTCAGCCTGCAACGTACAGGACGGCCCTCCCACAAGAGTCATCTAGTTCCAAGCGCCAACAGTGCTCTAGCGGAGAAACCGTGAGCTAGAGGGAGCTAGATGGAGTCCGGGCATCTCTTCAAGAGCGCAGAGGCTGGAGCGTGTTTGAATGCTGGCGGGTGGTCCCACCAGGAAAGTGGGTACTTGCATAACTTGAGGTTCCTGGGATGCCGAGAAGGGAAGGGATCCAGCACAGAGGTGAGACAGCTGTTATTTTCACTGTGAAGTAGGAAGCGGTCATCATGTGAGAGGAAAGGGGGCCTCAGGGGAGAAAATGCACTGAAGTGGCTGCTCTGGCACGGGGATGCCCGTGTTGTGAACTCGGTTGGGGGCTTGATCAGACGGGGTGCCTGTCTGCTGGGATGCGAGACTCTCTCTGGGGTGGGCCCCTGAGCCAGGCCAGGAGAAAGCTGTCAGACGAACATAACCGAGTCCGGGGTTTCACCAGAGCGGTGTAATAAAGGACAAAAGGGAGTGAGATGTGAGCCCACGGCCCGGGACCAGCCTCCAATTAGTTTTCACACACCGGTGGCAGGAGGAGAAAAGTGAATGCGGTAAGTTTTCCATAAAGTCACGTTCATTCAGTTTAAAGAACTGCTAGCAAGATGCAGAGCTGAAATGCCAACCCAGGCCCACCCACTCCACAACTCCCGGTGCATTACACTCAACTTTGCCCAGAGAGCAGAAAAGGACTATTTCTGTACTGAAATAATTTCCAAATTACGCTTTTGCTGCTTTCGCTGGTTCTCAAAACCAGTTCTCTCCTGACTGATCTGGCCAAATCTAGGTGTTCCTATTAACATAGCTCACATTCCTTTGAAAACCACAACAAGCCAAGAGACAAAGAAGTCAGGAATATCAACAGGGCTGAAAATTCCCTTCCACCAGAACATAAAAGGAGAAAGGGAAGACTTAGTAGTAGTGCAGGAGAATTTCAAACCCCTCTGAACAAGGACTCTCTTATTCAGGATGGTCTCCTGGAACTGGAGAGAGAGTGTGGCTTCTAGAACATTCCAACACTTCAATTTTGTGTATTATCTAAAGATCCTATTTCGAAGACATTTATTACATTGCAGACTCTCAGAACTGGAAGGGTTCTTACAGGACTTTTGAGTTCAAAGTCCCGTTCTGATGAACCAACTCCCTGTACAGTAGTCAGCCAGCCTCTACAGGAGTCATCTCGGGTACAGGCATCTTCACGTAACTGGCAAAGGCTGAAAGTCGATGAAGCAGGATGATGGGTACATGGGGTTCAATAATATTACTCTACTTCAATGTAAATTGAAATACAATAAAATATTACATTTCTATAATAAATACAGCTTTTGACTTTGAAATTATTTTTCAGTGTAGGGAATCCTGGTCCCACAAGCCAGCGCGGCAGCCAGAGCCCTCCTGAGAGGACTGGCCATTCCTCAGCGGAGCTATGCAGAGAGGAGGAAGAAGAGGAGGGGGAGGGAAGAGGGGAAGAGAGAGAGGAGGAGGAGGGCTCCCTAAATCGTTCCTCCCTGGGGTGAAAAGAAAGGAAGAGGTGCCTCGGAGCACCTGGTCTCCCCGTGTTTTTCTCCAGAGCCCCTGAAACCACGCTCTCAGAACAGAAGCCTCTCTGTAGGGAGGGCCTCACCAGGCACCGGGCCTCGTGCAAACCCTTAGGCAGCTGGCAGCATCAGCATGTAGGAGCCACCATCCCCACTTCATGGATGGGGACACTGAGACAGGGTGGGAGGGTGGGGCTCTGAGCCAGCCTGCCCACCCCACAGCCCGCCCATGACCCGCTGCCCTGCTCCAGCCCCCCTGAGAGTGCAAGCTCCGTTTCAGATGTTAAGTTGAGAGCACGACAGCAGACAGTCAGGGTGGCCCAAACCTAACGAAGGACAGCCCACAGGGGGCTCAGTGTTCTGCTGCGGGCCTGACCTTGTATGTGAGCCTGGGAAGACAGGGTGGACCTGCCTGGGCCTGCCCTGGGCAGGGCGCTGGCCAGAGTCCCTTCTACACGTGGCACCATGCCCCTTCCAGCTCTCAGAGTGTCCCTGTTCTCCTGTCTCCTCATTTTCCCTCCCCTCCCACCGTCGTGTTTTGTATATACTCTCCATCTTATGATGGATTTTTCTCTTTGGGGAACCTACGTCCAATCTTACACCTGGGTGGGGGCAAAACAGAGTTGAGATAAAAATGAAACTTCACAGCTATCATTTCAAGGCTGTGGCTCTTCCTGGCTGAGGAGCACTGCAGGGTCACAGGCAAAGAAGACAGTGCTTAGCAGGATGGCCACACGTACCCCCTTTACAAAAACGGCTCTTGTTTCTTTACCTGCTACTTTATCCCGAATAAGTTTTGCAGATTCAACTTCACCGATACTGCTGAACAAACTTCGTAACTCATCCTGGGTCATGTTCTGAGGGAGGTAGTTGACAATCAAATTTGTTCTCCCAATATCATCCCTGCAGTCTTCAGCCATGTGGTCTTCATAACCATTAGACATTGTATTTTTTTTTAAATCTGCAGGGAGAAAAAAAAAGAGAAGTAAATTCCAAATGTTCATAATGCAGGATATTAAGGCAACGCTCGTGACTGTGTTGCATTTAGACATTTTTCTTTTCAACCCTAGAAGTTCAACTTATGTCCACACAAAAACCTGCATGTGGATGTTTATAGCAGCTTTATTCATAACTGCCCCCAAACTGGAAGCAGCCAAGATGCCCTTCAGTAGGTGAATGGAGAAACACACGCCAGTTGTCTGGTACATGCACACAATGGAGTGTTATTCAGTGCCAAAAAGAAAGGAGCCAGGAAGCCACAAAGGCATGGGGGAACCTTACATGCACACTGCTGAGTGAAAGAAGAGCTTGAAAGGCTACATACTAGAGGGTCTCAGTTATACAGCATTGTGGAAAAGGCAAAACTAGAGAGACAGCAAAAAGATCAGTAGTTGCCAGGAGTTGCGGGGAGGGAGGGTGAATAGGCAGAGCACAGGGGGTTTTACAGGGCAGTGACACTATTCTGCATGAGGGTGTAATGATGGATATATGTCATTATACATTTGTCCAACCCCACAGAACATATAACATGAAGAGTGAACTCTAAGGCAAACCCTGGGCTTTAGCTAGTATGTAATAACAATGGCTCATCAATTACAACAAAATACCACAGGAAGGCAAGATTTAATAATAGGGGAAACTTTGTGTTGGAGGAGGGGTTTATGGAAACTCACTCTGGACTTTCTTTGCAATCTTTCTGTAAACCTAAAACTGCTCTAAAAATAATGTCTACCGAAACAAAAACAAAACAAGCCCAAGTCCAACCATTTCCACTTACCAAGAGGGCTTTAAAGAAACAAACCTACAAACAATCCCAGCACCACAATTCAAGCCCCTGGGAAAAGTGGGTTGTCTTGAGAACGTTCCAAAGATCTCTGATTGCTTTCTCTCATCTCCATGTGCACTACTGATGCAGCTGTACATGGAGGAGCCTGCGAGGTGCACCTGAGCACCCAACCCAGACACCCTGTCTGTACTCCAGCAGGCAGGCGATGGTCCTCTGCGCCCCTTTATTCCCAAGACAGAGCAACTGAGCCAAGAAAGAGGTTACGATTTCTCTTCCTGTTAGAGGAGCTTGGTCTCCAAAGCTGGCAGGCTCTGGAATACCTTTAGCCGCCTGCACAAATCTTTACTTTCAGTGACAAATACCAGAGCACAGTGATGGCTTTGGACTAGAGTCGGCTCAAGACCACTCTTCTGGAAGCGCCACTCACTCTAGGTTTTGCTCACAGGCACTGCTTTGCGCCTGCCTCGTCCAAAATGTCCTGTGTCTCTGCCTCTAAAGAAACAGGCACCCCGTGGGGCTGAAATGTCATCACTGAGAAAAAGGCCCCGCTGCCCATCAGTTGGGGTAGGTTACAGGGGAGCAGCCCACTCCTTTCTCCAGATTCCTACTGCCCAGTTCTAATTTTATGCTTCAAAACCCAGTGCCCAGGGCTTCCCGGGTGGTGCAGTGGTTAAGAATCCACCTGTCAATGCAGGTGACACAGGTTCAAGCCCTGGTCCAGGAAGATCCCACGTGCCGCGGAACAATGAAGCCCAGTGCACCACAACTACTGAGCCTGCGCTCTAGAGCCCGCGAGCCACAACTACTGAAGCCCGCACGCCTAGAGCCCATGCTCCGCAACAAGAGAAGCCACCGCAATGAGAAGCCCGCGCACCACAAGGAAGAGCAGCCCCCGCTCGCAGCAACTAGAGAAAGCCCACGCGCAGCAACGAAGACCCAGAGCAACCAAAAAAAAAAAAAAAACACAAACACAAACACAACAAAAAACCAAAAAAACAACAACCCAGTGCCCAGTGTCAAGAGCATTTAGCCTCCTCTAAAAT